>NW_012148308.1:2941966-2942802 GCF_000956105.1 Propithecus coquereli
AATACATGGGTATTGAGTTTAAAAATGCTTTTTGTCTTAGTTTTCTGCTTTACTTTTTTTTTTAACCTCTTTTAAATAGACTTGATTTTTAAGGGAAGTTTTAAGTTCACAACAAAATTGAGTGGAAAGTACAGAGAGTTCGCATATAACCCCTGCCCCCATACATGCCTAATTTCTCCTATTATCAACATCCCACACTATACTGATAAATTCGTTACAATTGATAAAACTACATGGGCACATCATTGTCAAACAAAGTGCATAGTTTGTATTGGGTTCACTTTTGATATTATATATTCTGTGGCTTAAACAATTTCAAAATGACATGTAAACACCATTATAATGTTATATTAATCCAAAATAGTTTCACTGCCCTAAAAGTTTTCTGTTTTGCCCATTCATCCCTCCTTTTCCCCAACCCCTAGCAACTACTGATCGTTTTACTGTCTCCATCTTTTTGCCTTTTCCAGAATGTCATATAGTCATATAGTTGAAATTATGTAACCTTTCAGATTGGCTTCTGTCACTTGGTAATACGCATGCTCCTTCATGTCTTTTCACGACTTAATATCTCATCTCTTTTTAGTGCTGAATAATATTCCATTTTCTGGATGTAGCACAGTTTATTCACCTACTGAAGGAGAACTTGATTACTTCCAAGTTTTGGCAATTATAAATAAAGCAATTATAAACTTCCATGTGCAGATTTTTTGTAAACTTGTTTTCAACTCATTTAAGTGAACAACAAAGAGCACAAGTGTTGGATCATATGGTAGGAGTATGCTTAGTTTGGTTAGAAACTGCCAAATTGTTTTCCAAAGTGGCTTACTAATTTT
>NW_012148308.1:2947464-2947841 GCF_000956105.1 Propithecus coquereli
TAATTGATAAGAAAATTATTGCATCTCTAAAATTGCTGTAGCTATATAAAATGACAATATAATTGTATGTATAAGTAAGTAATAAGAAAACAACTGGGATTTAGGGATTTACTATGTATCAGACACTGAGCTAAATGCTTTATATTCATATCTCATTTCGTTGTCTCTTAGACTAAATGCTTAACACTGGGTGTGGGAGAGCAGGATGGGGAGGGGCCTTGATTTGTAGTATTTGCTGATTTCTGTGGTATAAATATTCCTAACTTAGCCAATTCCAAGCTCCAATGCAGCATCACCAAATGTGGTGTTAGAAAGAATTGCACAATAAAATTTAGAACACAGATTTCACAGATACAATAGACACAAATAACTTCAAG
>NW_012148308.1:2948474-2948874 GCF_000956105.1 Propithecus coquereli
TAATTGATAAGAAAATTATTGCATCTCTAAAATTGCTGTAGCTATATAAAATGACAATATAATTGTATGTATAAGTAAGTAATAAGAAAACAACTAGGATTTAGGGATTTACTATGTATCAGACACTGTGCTAAATGCTTTATATTCATATCTCATTTCGTTGTCTCTTAGACTAAATGCTTAACACTGGGTGTGGGAGAGCAGGATGGGCAGGGGCCTTGATTTGTAGTATTTGCTGATTTCTGTGGTATAAATATTCCTAACTTAGCCAATTCCAAGCTCCAATGCAGCATCACCAAATGTGGTATTAGAAAGAATTGCACAATAAAATTTAGAACACAGATTTCGCAGATACAATAGACACAAATAACTTCAAGAGCATAGCTATTATTAAAATATA
>NW_012148308.1:2949362-2949713 GCF_000956105.1 Propithecus coquereli
ATTACTGTTGGGGAAAAGGTAGTAATTCAGCACACTACTAAATAAGAAAAATATTTTCCAGATATAAGCTTTAGAATTTAATTCATTCTTCCTTCTTTGGAATGAAAGATGTATCTATGATTATTAAAACTTCAGATTATAGTTGAGGCAGTAGAGAAATATACATAGCTCAATGTTAGCTTTATTTCTGTAGCCTTGTCCCACCCAAAACTGGGCACCTGGCTCTAGAGCAGCAATCTTCTCAAAGAAAAGATACTAGACTCACAGACCTGGGTTGAGAATGTGGTTCTACTAATTACTCATCACGTGGTTTGGGTCAAATGTCATGTGGATCATTAATCATTCCTGTTC
>NW_012148308.1:2951292-2951595 GCF_000956105.1 Propithecus coquereli
TGGAAACTCTCTGTCATCCACCATATTCACCAGACCTTGCCCCAACTGACTACCACTTCTTCCAGGCTTTGAACAGCTTCTTGCAAGGAGAAATACTCAATTCTCAACAAGCTGTGGAAAACCGCCTCTTGTAATTTCATCACCACTCGCTCTCCAGGCTTCTTTGCTGCTGGCATAAAAAAGCTACCTTTAAGATGGCAAAGCTATGTCAATAGTTTAGGTGCATATTTTGATTAATTGTACATCTTCTTTTTTTAGGTATAATAAACTAAACTTTTGATTTGAAATCGGACATTTCATATT
>NW_012148308.1:2954068-2954407 GCF_000956105.1 Propithecus coquereli
GAAGCTTTATTTACAGCTGCTCCCCATTGCTCCTGGCATCACCACCTGAGCTCCACTTCCTGTCAGATCAGCGGCAGCATTAGTTGCAGGGAAACAAACTCAGAGCTCTCACTGATTCTGCATTATGGTGAGTTGTATAATTATTTCATTATATATTACAGTGTAATAATAATAGAATAAAGTGCCCAATAAATGTAATGTGCTTGAATCATCCTGAAACCATCCCCCCCGCAACCCCCGGAACCCGGTCAGTGAAAGAATTATCTTCCATGAAACCAGTCCCTGGTGCCAAAAAGGTTGGGGACCACTGGTTTAAAAGATTCTTTTGAGTAACTGAGG
>NW_012148308.1:2954601-2960080 GCF_000956105.1 Propithecus coquereli
GGTCGAGTATACCAGTCCGTTACCAGCTTTTGACAACAATGCACTGTTTCTGTTTGAAGTGGAATTTGTGAATAGTTGCACAGCTCGATAGTATTTTTAAATTCTGTCTGCTTAACAATCCATCATGTCAAAGAAGACCGAGAGAACGCTGAAGGAAGAAAACAGATTATTTAATGAGGATTGAGAATTACAGTATTATCTTGTTCCTGCTAAAAAAAGATGATTTGCTTGCTTTGTGATACTACAATATCAACATTAAAGAAATTCAATGCCCATCAGCATTATAATACTCATAAGGACCACAAGTATTTTAAATTAGATGGAGAGGCACTAAAGATTGCATTGCAAAAATTAAAAGATGAAAGCAAAAGCAAAGACAATTCTTTCAAGTATCAATAAGACCTGAAAATAATGCCACCAAAGCAACTTACAAAGTAGCTTATATACTCGGGGAAAAAAGGGAAGCCATTCAGTGATGTAGATATTGTGAAAGAATGCATTGTTGAAGTTGCAGGATGCTTAGATTAGAACCCGATAACGTTTTGAAGTACAAACAACTGCTTCTTTCAAGGAGAACCATAACTGATTGACAGCATGAATTAGCCTTCAACTTAAGAGCAACTTCATGCAATACTTCAAAAGGAAAAATATATATTATTCAGTTGCTTTGAATGAATCAATTTATACTACTGACTTGGTGCAGGTTTTATACTTCATTTGAGTCATACCAAAAGATTTTATTCGCTACAAAGAGTTAACTTGTTTTGGGCACTCTTGCTAACAGAACATGGGGAATAGATAGCTTCAACAACTTTCAAGATAAATGTTGTGAAGTTGGACTGAATTTGGTAAATTTAGTGAGTGTATGCACAGATGGTGCACCTTCCATGACAGGAAAACTTGAAAAGTTTATTGCACAGATAAGAAAAGTATTAACAGATCCAGATACCTTCATTTCTTTTTCTTGTATCTTGCATCAGCAAAATCTCTGTGCTAAAGTTACTATTTTAACTGACACTTTTCAGCAAATTATAAGTATTATTAACTGTATTCATGTAAATGCAATATGGCATCCTCAGTTTCATAACATGCTAAAGTTGAAAGATGAGATATTAAATGTGGATTTGCCATACCATTCTAAAGTGTGTTGGCTATTGCAGGGACAGGGGTTAGCCAAAAGTTTATCTCTGTGAGAACAGTTAATTACATTTTATGAAGAACAGAATCAGGAAATGTGAATTATTGAAAGAAGATTTCTTTTGGAATGCAGCATTTCTGTGTGATATCATGTCAAATAAAAATTACTTGAATATTTCTTTGCAAGGTAAAACTAAGTCTTTATATGATGTGTGGCAAAAAATGCAAGCATTTTGAAAAAAGCTATCTCTTTTCAAAACACCTCTTCTTCGAAAGAAAATTTTGGATGAACATTTTCCCTAGTTAGCAAAGGTCCTTGATGAGCAGCCTTATCATTTGAAGGTGAGAATCATTTGAAGATGTTATAGAGCTGTTAATTGGAGAATACAATGAAAGGTTCACTGACTTTGAGAATCATGACATTATACGTATATTAGCATTTCAGCCTCAGCTAGTTGATATCACCAAGGCACCTAAAGAACTACAGGTGGAATTGATTGATCTCTCAGTAGATGACATTTTAAAGTCATTGTTGGATGCTAAGAAAGATCCATTTGAATATGGAAAAATGCAGTACAATAATCGTGGCTTCGGCAACATGCCTGACAAATGGTTTGCTGCTTTTCAACCACTTACTGCTGTGAATCTACATTCTCCTACCTAACCCAAATCAAGATGCCCTTAAGGTCACAAATGACTGATATCTATCTAGAGGACCAACTGAAACAGTGGACCTCTGTACTGCAACCAAATATTCAAATGCTTTCTGACAAAAAGCTAACAATAAAGCTTTCTAAACAACACAGTCATTAAGAGGTTAGTCAACTTTAAAATTAACAAATAGTTTACATTTTTTGAAATTATTAAGTACATAGTAGTTAGACTTTTACAAATTAATGTACATTTTTAAGTATATCTAATTCAAGTTTCTTGAATGCGGCCTTATTTGATTATAGCTAAGTTAATGCATCCTTCCAACATGAAATGTTTCCCCACCCCTGATCTATCATCATACTCGAGAAAACTTACACTGGTCTTTGTGGGGGGAGGGGTCCTTTAACCCAACTGTACATTTCATGGCCAAACCTGTTTTCTACTCTTTCTCCAGTAGAGTCCATTCTCTGCTGTGCTACTAGTTTTCACTGTTTCCCTGTTTCCCCATTCTTTTTTCTTCTTCCTGACTTTTTGTCATCTCATTGTCTGAGCAAATATTAATCTCAAGGCGTATGCCTTATTTGTCTGGTCTGCTCTGATTTTGAAAACTTATGTGCAACATCGCACTTTGCATTTTCGAGAATAGTCTCAATTGCAGGTTATTGTACTGTTTTATCATGATAATGTAACTTCTTAAATATATGGCAATAAAATCTAATTTGTCTTCTCTTATAAACACTTAGTGTGTTTTGTATATATATATATGGGGTGTGTGTGTGTGTGTGTATATATATATATATGCATATGTCAAATCTCAAATGAGAGAAATAGCATGTTTAATGTGATTTTCATTGACTTGATGATTGTGAATCATGGCCACAACATTTCATACAAT
Source organism: Propithecus coquereli (assembly GCF_000956105.1). Classification (NCBI taxonomy): domain Eukaryota; kingdom Metazoa; phylum Chordata; class Mammalia; order Primates; family Indriidae; genus Propithecus; species Propithecus coquereli. The sequence goes on from NW_012148308.1 coordinate 2,957,288, forward strand.
ATTTACAGTAAATAAACAAGCATATTCATTATTAAGTTGAAGTATACAAATATTGTCAGGTAAGTTTAGATTCTCAGCCATTTTCAGGAAAAAGAACACATTGTTGTGTAAGTTATTTGCATCATAAGTACTTCCTAGAATGGTAGTATACATAGAAAACATTAAAACAATGTTCTGTTAAATTCATCAAGTTTCTGCTAGGATTATAACGTGACACACAGCTGAGACTCTATGTATTCACATGAATGGACTCCCAAGCAGCGGAAACTCTAGGGGTGATTTTCTGATTATTTTCCTAACAGTCAGTGCAACTCAGAAAAGATCACCCACTGGGCCACCTTCTGAGTATTTTAGCAAAAGAGTATTTCTCAAAGAGAGAGTGTCAAGATGCACTTCATATGTATTAGTGGAGAATCTTTTGAGAAGAAATAGACTTGTATTCCTGTGAATGCCGCAATGACAGCCTTTGCTCATAATGCTAGCAGGGGATTAAATGTCACTTTCCCCTGGGAAGTGTCCTTAGTGTATTTTAGTATGCAGTACATCCCGGAGCAGGAAGGTTTTAGAAAGATAACAATACTGTGAAATATGCTCACCCTCTTCCCCTCTTTTAACACAGACCAAATTCTTTATGATGAAAGGGGAAGAAAGAAGGAAAAGTCTTAACAATTTGTTCAGTTCCAGAGCTGAAAATATTTACTACCCCCATTATGTTCTTGACAAATCTAGTATGTAGACAATTATATGGTCATTCAATATGATGAAAATACACAAAAAATGGCTTCTGTTCTTAAAAGGGAATATTAAGAAAATATAAAATAACTCTAATTATGATGGAAAATCAAATATCACTTAAAAATAAATCTCTGTATGGCATATTTTTTTTTTAATTCAGGATATTTGCAGGGTTCAAACATTTTAGTTACATGTAATGAATTTGCCTTGCCCAAGCCAGGGCTACCAGCGTGTCTCTGTATGGCATATTTTTAAAATAAAAATCCCCTACCTTTATTTTAAGCTTTGTCTGTCCCTACTTACGCATGAATTAGCCTTCAACTTAAGAGCAACTTCATGCAATACTTCAAAAGGAAAAATATATATTATTCAGTTGCTTTGAATGAATCAATTTATACTACTGACTTGGTGCAGGTTTTATACTTCATTTGAGTCATACCAAAAGATTTTATTCGCTACAAAGAGTTAACTTGTTTTGGGCACTCTTGCTAACAGAACATGGGGAATAGATAGCTTCAACAACTTTCAAGATAAATGTTGTGAAGTTGGACTGAATTTGGTAAATTTAGTGAGTGTATGCACAGATGGTGCACCTTCCATGACAGGAAAACTTGAAAAGTTTATTGCACAGATAAGAAAAGTATTAACAGATCCAGATACCTTCATTTCTTTTTCTTGTATCTTGCATCAGCAAAATCTCTGTGCTAAAGTTACTATTTTAACTGACACTTTTCAGCAAATTATAAGTATTATTAACTGTATTCATGTAAATGCAATATGGCATCCTCAGTTTCATAACATGCTAAAGTTGAAAGATGAGATATTAAATGTGGATTTGCCATACCATTCTAAAGTGTGTTGGCTATTGCAGGGACAGGGGTTAGCCAAAAGTTTATCTCTGTGAGAACAGTTAATTACATTTTATGAAGAACAGAATCAGGAAATGTGAATTATTGAAAGAAGATTTCTTTTGGAATGCAGCATTTCTGTGTGATATCATGTCAAATAAAAATTACTTGAATATTTCTTTGCAAGGTAAAACTAAGTCTTTATATGATGTGTGGCAAAAAATGCAAGCATTTTGAAAAAAGCTATCTCTTTTCAAAACACCTCTTCTTCGAAAGAAAATTTTGGATGAACATTTTCCCTAGTTAGCAAAGGTCCTTGATGAGCAGCCTTATCATTTGAAGGTGAGAATCATTTGAAGATGTTATAGAGCTGTTAATTGGAGAATACAATGAAAGGTTCACTGACTTTGAGAATCATGACATTATACGTATATTAGCATTTCAGCCTCAGCTAGTTGATATCACCAAGGCACCTAAAGAACTACAGGTGGAATTGATTGATCTCTCAGTAGATGACATTTTAAAGTCATTGTTGGATGCTAAGAAAGATCCATTTGAATATGGAAAAATGCAGTACAATAATCCGTGGCTTCGGCAACATGCCCAACAAATGGTTTGTTGCTTTTCAACCACTTATTGCTGTGAATCTACATTCTCCTACCTAACCCAAATCAAGATGCCCTTAAGGTCACAAATGACTGATATCTATCTAGAGGACCAACTGAAACGGTGGACCTCTGTACTGCAACCAAATATTCAAATGCTTTCTGACAAAAAGCTAACGATAAAGCTTTCTAAACAACACAGTCATTAAGAGGTTAGTCAACTTTAAAATTAACAAATAGTTTACATTTTTTGAAATTATTAAGTACATAGTAGTTAGACTTTTACAAATTAATGTACATTTTTAAGTATATCTAATTGAAGTTTCTTGAATGCGGCCTTATTTGATTATAGCTAAGTTAATGCGTCCTTCCAACATGAAATGTTTCCCCACCCCTGATCTATCATCGTACTAGAGAAAACTTACACTGGTCTTTGTGCGGGGAGGGGTCCTTTAACCCAACTATACATTTCATGGCCAAACCTGTTTTCTACTCTTTCTCCAGTAGAGCCCATTCTCTGCTGTGCTACTAGTTTTCACTGTTTCCCTGTTTCCCCATTCTTTTTTCTTCTTCCTGACTTTTTGTCATCTCATTGTCTGAGCAAA
>NW_012148308.1:2964170-2965728 GCF_000956105.1 Propithecus coquereli
TAGAAGGTATATGCTGTATAAACACATGTCAAGACAGATTGGTATGCATTTAACATTTTGATAAGGGAAGTATAACTGGGAAAGCTGTAGGATTTAAATTACCTATTGTTTTCTGAGTTAAAAATGAGAATTACTGATGTGGGAAGACTACTGTTAGCATACAAATTGACGAAGACACTGAAATGTGGTACATAGTAATTGATTTTGGTAAAGTTTTACAACTAAGACATAAAAGAACATTGTCTAGAACTCCAGTTTCTATGATTTCAGCATCCACATTCTTCATCATTAGATCAGTAAAGGAAATTTCAAGCTATGTTGGTCAGAATGCTTAAAAATATGCTGTAGGGAATAAAGATGTGGCCCCATTAGAAACATATTAAATATACAACAGAGTTATGTCTTAGATTGGGATCCCCCAGAATCAGATTGTAAGACAAGGAGGAAAACGTAAATAATTTATTTATTTGCAAGATGTTCCCAGGAAGCACTTGTAAGGAAATGGTGAAGTGAGGGAAATGAAGAAAGCTAATAGAGTGTGTGTTAGGAATGGCTTACTGCTGTGGATGACGGGCTCAGTCCAGCTGGGGAACTCTGCATGACTGTTTGAAGCACACCTCAGAGTTCTACCGGTCAAGGAGTTAAGGGAATTTGCTGTTGCTTCAATGAAAGACTAGTTCTTCATGTACGTTTACATAAATGAAAAGACCTGTTCCAAAAAAATATATATTGAAAACTACTCAAATAACTATGATTCCCACAGGGTTCCCATACACTGAATACTTAAGTGTTGACCAAATTAATGAATTAACCAGAATGAAAATAAAATAAAATCTGTTACTCCTGTCATTGATGCTCTGCTATGCTGAGCTTGGTGCTGAGAATGGTCCTTGCCTCAGGGCTCTGGTCTCTGCTCCAGTCGGAATTTTCACTCCACCAACTACTGGCTGTGATTATTGGCTCTATTCCATCCTAATACTTACTAGAACAATATTCTGGGAATCACTGGGTGAAACTGGAAGGCATAAACTGGCTGGATTAGGGAGGGTGGTAGGATCAACAATATTCTACAAAAAGAATGTTCTCCAAGTGGACTATAACCTCAAGGGGAGTGTACTGGAGCAATAGATGGAGTGTATGTGTGTGTGTGTGTGTGTATGAGAGAGAGAGAGAGAGAGAGAAAGAGCTATAAGGCCTTTCTTAAATATCTTCATACTCTACCCTCTCTGCACCAAATCTCCCCATTTTCCCAAACATCATGTGCTCCAAAAAGTAATAGGCAATAATTCTTTCAGAAAAAAGATAAATTGTTGCATGGCTAGGGGGAGAAAATTGGGGGGATGGGTTGATTTCAGAACAATGAATTTTCTTACCACTTCTTACCACTTGTCTGCATTTGAATACATGAGTGAGTGGGAAAGGGTTTAATAGAAAGCATTCTTGTCAATGAGGTTTTGGGACTAAAGCTATCATGGATTCTGATACTTCCTTGTTCTTTTAACTAAGTTTCTTAACACCTCTGAATTCATTTTTGGTATCTGTTAGTAATATCCAGCTT
>NW_012148308.1:2965783-2966136 GCF_000956105.1 Propithecus coquereli
GAGAGTTTCCTCTTTAGTTCTGAATTTGAAAGAAGGTTTTATAGAAATTAAGAAATAAATATTTTGGGGTTCTTTTAAAAACCCTAATTCCAATACATAGATAGTTGATTAAGTTCCTTTAAAATTACAAGCCAAACTTAGAGACAATCAGGATTATTAAAATGGATAAAATATTCATTTTCTCATGGCAAACATATGAAATGCATAAAGAATAAACAAATCTTCTTTGATTATGTGTCCTATTCTTTGAAGGAGACCTGCAAAGACTTGTGAAGACATAAATGCATATTCGTTTATTGATGACTAGATGTTAACCACAGGTTAATGGTTTATCACTACAGTTCCCAACCCCT
>NW_012148308.1:2966186-2967469 GCF_000956105.1 Propithecus coquereli
CTGCATTTGAATACATGAGTGAGTGGGAAAGGGTTTAATAGAAAGCATTCTTGTCAATGAGGTTTTGGGACTAAAGCTATCATGGATTCTGATACTTCCTTGTTCTTTTAATTAAGTTTCTTAACACCTCTGAACTCATTTTTGGTATCTGTTAGTAATATCCAGCTTGAACATTTACCCAAACTTTTGTCATCCTTTTTTCTACTATCATCCCAGTTCCTGTTACTATGTAATCTATTACCTGAACTAAGCAATTGACATTTAAGTTGTCATCTTGTCTCCTCCCTGACACCCATTACAGCTGCCAGAGTGATTTTTTCTTTTTTTTAGAAATATATGTAAGTGAGATCGTATAATTCCTCTGCTCACCTCTCTGTTGGCTTCCCAGCTCACTAAGACTAGAAACCAGACTCCTTACCATGGCCTACAGGAACCCATTGGTTTGCTGCAGGGCTGCCATTGTGACCTCATCTCCATCATGGTATATGCTTGCTTTGTGGCCTCAGTCACATTATCTTCCTGATCTTTCTGTAAACATGCCAAGCACATTTCCATCCCAGAGCTTTTAAGAATTTTCTTTCTTCTTCATGGAACACTCCTCTGCAGCTCTCTGTAAGGGGCATGCCCTCACTCCCTTCAGGTCTCTGCTCAAATGTCACCTTATCATAGAGAACTTCAGAACTAACCTATTTAAAAAAGCAACTGTCACTCTCTATACCTTTACTGGGCTTTATTTGTCTTTATTTCACTCATATGTTTTGTAATGGTTTGTCAAATTTCTTCTCACACCAAAAATTTAAAATCTGTAAGAATATGGAACTTGTTTCTTATTTTCTGTTACTTTCTGCATATTGAATGGATGCGATTTCTGTGTGTGTGTATGTGTGTGTGTGTGTGTATGCATTAAACAGAATAATTGTGTAAAATTACTATCACTCAATTTAAATTGCACTTGTGTTTGTTTGTTTTTTTGTTTGTTTAAAGCAGGGGGCAGCATTGCGGTCGATAGCTATCTCTTACCTGCTTTTATAAATAATGTTATTCAAACACAACCACTCCTATTTATTTATATATTGTCTATGGTTGATTTCTTGTTACAATGGTAGAATTGAGATCATTTTGAGAGACCATATACCCTGCAAAGGCTAAACTATTTACTATCTGATCCTTTATAGAAAAAGCTTGTTTTATTTATCCAGCATGAATGAAATACATGAATGGACTCACTGAATGAAAAGAGCAAAAATGAATGAGTGAATGAATGAATGAATCTCAGGCTTATG
>NW_012148308.1:2967519-2968293 GCF_000956105.1 Propithecus coquereli
TACACCATAAGCAAGGAATTCTGGCAAGGAATTCAATGATGAGGTGGAACTGAGCTTATATAAACCACTCCTAGATAGGTGGGTGCACAATTAACACACTTTTGCCAATGGTGATTGCCCTGTGTAAATCACAGAAGGATGGAACTCTGTTTATAGTAAAACGAAAGTTTGATTAGACAGATTCCAAATACAAGTCATGTATATTTTGATAGCGGACCTACGTCTGTGTACTGGATTCATGAGTTAGATTCTATCTTCAAATAGAAATAGAAATAAATATAGTATTTGACAAGTATCATGTATCATGATTGTACTTATGACAAGTATCATAATAGTAGTATCGGAAGCTACCATTTACTGACCATGTACTATGTGCCATTTGTTATTGATTGATTTCATGGGTCAATAATTTGTAATAGGTAAAAGCAGAAAGTGAGAAAGGTGGCTTGAATTTGGAAAGAATGTCCAGCTTAAAAACATAATGTATTATGTAAGACGGAATACACAGCAGTTTGTTTCAAATATTATCTTTATGACTTTAGTGCCAAAACAGGTGAGATTTCAAATCCTAGCTCCAACATTTATTAGCTATGAAGCTAAATTAAATTTAGTTATTAGACTAAACCTCAGTTTTCACAACTAATAATGGAAGCAATACCTACCTTGTAGGAATGTTATGATTTTATAGAATTTAAGATAAATGCTCAAATGAATTAACATGAAGTTAGTAAGGGACATCATTAGTATTATTCCAAAAGAAGAGCCAATGATTAA
>NW_012148308.1:2971598-2972103 GCF_000956105.1 Propithecus coquereli
TATTTATCCAGCATGAATGAAATACATGAATGGACTCACTGAATGAAAAGAGCAAAAATGAATGAGTGAATGAATGAATGAATCTCAGGCTTATGGGGATGATGATTATAGCTATTTGCGTAAACCCCTATTTGACAATTTGATATTGGGTTCTAAGTGAGAAAACTTCTCAATTTAATAAAATGTGAAGTGTCATTCCTTGCACATATGAAAGGAGATGTTTAGACTAGCTGAATCCTGATGCCCAGAAGTTGAAGATTTCCCAAGGGTCACACAGTACATCAGATGAAGAACTGAGACAAGGTCCAAGGTCTCTTTATATCTGGCCCATTTCTTTTTCATTTCATTTTATTTTATTTTATTTCTGCATATTATGAGGGTACAGATGTTTAGGTTATGGTGCCCTTCCCCCCTCCTCCCAGTCGGAGCTTTAAGCGTGACCATCCCCCAGATGGTGCGTATTGCACTTATTATGTATATATATACCCATCCCCTCTTCCCCCCT
>NW_012148308.1:2972153-2984175 GCF_000956105.1 Propithecus coquereli
TAACCTGATAGGATGAAACATTGGCAAAGGAAGGACATAGAATAATGAAGAAACTCAATAACCACACTAACCTTTCTTGAATTTTATATTATTTTCCAGAGGGGGCTTGACAGTCAGATTGCCTGAGTTGAATTCCCAGATCAGTATTTTGGAGATTTCGATTTAATGCCAGATCAGAATATGTAATCATCCTGGTGCTTCAGATAACTCACATGTGTAATTCTTCTCATCTGTAAAATGCGTATGTTACATTCCCCAGAGAGTGTCTGTTGGATGAAACAAAGCAGTACATATAATACAATCAACATATTAACTAACACATTTGAGGCAGTCAGTGAAGATTAGCTCCTATATTTTGTCTTTTCATAATTATTAATCACTGAAGGAAGTTAGGGACAGTGACTCTCAAAAATAGCCCTCAGAAAGATGGCTAGGCACAAAAAAACAAACAAACAAAAAATCAACCGTTCAGTTTATTCACAGGAGCTTACAACAGCCATGGCAATGTCACCCTTTAATTTCATGTGCCATACATACCCATATCATTTTTCATGTATACTTTGATGTGAAAAATATTAGGATGCATTTTGTGGACAAGAGAAATAGTGAAGTAAGTTATTTTGAAATAACATTTTAGCAGCCGTGTAAAGAATGATTTGGCTGGGGATGGTGGGAGAAATAGGGTTCAGAAGGTGATCATTAGCATAATTTCATGTTTGTATTATTGCGATATCCAAGTAGTGGTGATGGAGACAGGGCAGTTTTGATATTCCATTGATGGAGTTTCCATTACTCTACTTCAGCTTTTTTCAAGTTTTCTTTTGCTCACCCCAAACAGAAAAAGAAAGAATAATTTAGGTTTAGGTATTTTAGCAGTCTCTTAACTCTCAATTTAACTCTCAAATTTCTGTCATATTCAGATGTAGAAAATATACGTAATCAGAAGAAATCTGTTTCTGATTTGTCAGCCTCCACTGGGGTTACTTATTCCCTTTTTTTCATATATTCCATGAAATCTTGCTATCACTACATCTAGCACACCAGCCCCATGAATTTAAGCAGTTGAATAGAAAGGAGGAACATAATCTTTTGATATCCCCCTTATATGTGTGGTTCAGTATACTTAATGTGCTTTAGATAAGTTATCTGATTTAATTATCACAACAACTGAGGACTCAGGCCTAGGATATATTCCCTACTCAAGGATTCCCCTATGAATGGAGTAAGGATTCCAACCCAGGTCTCTCTGATTCCAAAGTCCCTGTTCTTCCCTTCATATCATGCTGTATTCCATGCCCAATGAAAGTTGACAATTTTTTAATTTTTTACTTTTGCACCCACCATGTAATAACATATTTTCCTGTTATTAAAAGTAATTGTAATTGAATAACAGGGCACGTGCTTCAAGGTAGAATTACAGCCATCACCAAACTGGGACTGTGTATACACACACATGTGTGCCTATGAATGTGAGCTTGTGTGCATGGTCATGTGTGTGAGTTGCCAGTGTTTCATGTGTTGTGAATCTGATGGAATGAAAAGCCTTGTGAAGTTCTTGAAATTATATCAACAAAGCATCCACCTTTTACAAAGGAAGCATCAGAGAAATACCTACAGAGAATACCAATTAATACTTCCTAAAATAGTCTAATTAGTGAAAAAACCTATTTCACTAGCAACCAAAATAGGATTTTCATTTTAATCCCTTATTAGGAATCCTATTTTATGACTACAATCATTCAGCATGGTTTTGAGCCAACCTAGAAATCAAAAAATCAAAATACTCATGATTCATTGAAACAGCTTCAGATATTTAACCTTTCTAAAAGTTACTTCTAACACTCACCACTGAGCAACTGCAGCTGAGTGATAAGGAACTAAAGTAGAGACTGGGGAATAGGAGATTATCAAGTATGAACAGTTAATTTGAGTACCTCTCTTAAATTCAGTGAGCAACATGGGTTTGAGTTTACAGTTTTATTCCTATGCCAAAGTAATTGTTGAGGGGATGGGGCACAGAGTACAGCAATTTCAAATTAGTCTTTTCATGAGAATGTGTTGTTTAATCTGTCTATATTTATTTACAGTTTAAGGAATTTAAGCTGTAAATGTCCTGGTGCCCACACACTATGGCTTTACTTTTGGATGGGATTCAAAGGTTACTGTCTCCTTGGTCTCAGATATCATGGCACCAGTGACTGTCACCCCTCTCCATACTCTCCTGGCTGCATAATATTCTTCATGTTGCTCTTCCCCTAGCCTTAGACATGGTGTCCACCTCTGTACCACGTGCAGTGCAATGGGCTTTGAGGTACTTTAATAAAGATCAAATCCTTCCGAGTCTCTATGTTCAGGACCTGAGACTTTAGTTTGTGCAGTAGGGAGAATTTTGAGCTTCTTCCGGAAAGAGCCAATCTTCCTGGGTCTGTTACTTGCAGATTCTAGGATTACTGTCTAGGGTGGGCTTTGAAGTTCATCAAGAAAGAGTAAATCCTGTCGGGGCTCTTGTTTAAAACTCTGAACTAGTTGGAGATAAGTTCCTCCCAAACTTTGGAGATGATCTAGACTCTTCTTCAGTAGAACTGAGGCCGGTGTTTCTGTAGTGAGAAGAGCTCTGTGTCTTCTGCTCACTGGGTACTCTGGGTTTTCTCCTTTTTTCATCCCTAGTGGCTGCATAGCAAGCTAAGGACCAACAGGAGGATGACGTTAGAGTTGATTTGTCTTCCCCAGTCTCATGGTGATGACAATGGCTTCTCTTGGCATTTCTGTCTTTTTCCTTTGTTTTTCTCTGACCTTCAGCATTGAGTTGGGACATCCTCTGGCTTCCATCCTGTTCTTCATGTAAACTTCACTCTGCAAGGCTGAGGCGAGGGGTCCATTATTGGACCTTGAGCTGTTTCTGCAACAGACTTGCCATTTATGTATGCTCCTGTGATCTCCACATGCATGGACGGTCCTGTGGGCAGGCTGGAAGTGCCCTCTGAGGACAATGACATGTTTTCAGCATTTGCTACAAATAGGATAAGACCCACATGTGCATGTGTCAGAAGTATCTGGCAAGGTCTTGCTGGCTCTGCTACCTCCTGGACCCAGGAAAGCTGCTCCTGCCAGTACTGTTTCTCTGTCCTGCATCTGTCTGTTAGATCCCTTCCCCTATAGAAGAGGCATTCTCAAACACCTCAGGGACCATGTGAAACATCCTAATGTTGACCTGAGCTTGATTTCCTTCTCCATAAAGCTCCATACATGGGCAGAGGGGGGAGGAAAAACAACTGACATAGAGAAAACAAGATCAGAAAGGTCTTTCCCTCTCTCTTCTACAGCAGAACAACTCAAAAGCATGTGATGAGAAAAATCTCTGAGATCATTGAATCCTATCTCCCATAGGATGTGGGACACCTTGATAGAGTACCTGCCACAATGACCATTCCAGTTTTCCTAGAATAATTCCAGTGCCAATTCATCAGTGGACATCTAGATACACTTTCTTTTCTACAGTTGTGTTAGTATTTCTGCAGAATAGATTACTATGAGTGAGCTTGCTGGTTAAGGGGAATACATAATTTACATTTTGATAGCCAATAAAAAATTGTACATATGTACTAACATGTTGCACTGTCATTGCTATATACAAAAATCTATTCATGGCAGTTACAGCTCAGCAGATTATGCTTAAAGGTAGAACTTTCTAATAGTTAAAAATGTCCCACCACAGATCACACTGCCTGGGTTGGGGTAGTAAGTATTTAAAAACAGACTGGATGATCAGGATACTACTTAGGGGAGTACAACATTGGATATAAGAGACGGAACTGACATGAAAGGAATCTCCAGAATTCAGCCTTCCAGAACACTTTGGAGAAGCACCAGGAGACTCTCCAATATGACAAGGCCTCTGAATGGTGGCTCATATGGCCCTGAATCCTTTGACATGCAATGTACTTTCCAGGTGAACCTAAGATAACATGAAAGGCTTTACGGAAGCAGTTTTTGCCTGGTTTCCCAAGGCTCCCTGGCCCCATCCTTCAGAGTCTCTACAGGGACTTACTGCTAGTCTCTTGTCCCCTGTCTCAAACACAGGATATCCATGGTCTACAGCTGGGATGCTCTCGGTGCTGCTGTAATACTCTAGTTATATCAAGAGGTAAATGAGGCTTTTCCAATAAACAAAAAGATCTTTTGCATACAGCTGAAAAGCAAAAGAGCAACCAGTGGCAAATTTCTGGAAACCCTACTGCTTTTCAATATCACGGGAGAATATTTTTGCTAATTTCAATGCAAACAACCGAGTTTAGTGCTAAGGTTTTACTAAGCTTGTGGCCTCTTGTCTGGATGTCACAGCCACCTCTGGTGTGCTCTTCACAGCTTGCAGCTAGTCCACCCAGCAACATGACATCAGGTAGTGCAAGGCTAGTGCTGGACATACTAAGACACAATGCTCACAGTCACCATGTGGATGTGGCTGTGCACATGGGCCACGTCTGTTTTGCTGATCTGGTTAAAGTTATTCTCAAACATCAGTGTGCGCTTGAGTATAATATACCATCCCGTATACAGTTGTCACTGCACTTTCCCCATGGAGGTATTATACATGGCATTGGGCTGTGTAATAACATAACAGATTTGATGTTCAGGTCTATCTTTTATGAAGACAGCTCCTCTTGGCTCTACCACCCCTTCCTTACCACACCTCACAGGGCTTTCTGCATTCCCTGCTTCACTGGCAGGTGGGGGAGAGAGGCCCCTGAGCAACTGCGGGGGTGCAAGGAGTTTGGGGCTGAATCCAGAAGTGTATCCCCCAGGGTGTTGGGTGTGCCCAGGAGCCGTCTATCCCCAGTCTAATACCCATGTTCACAACCACCTCCTGCCACAATGCCACAAACAAGGGCTCCTCTCCCTCTGGAGCCTCCGACAGACCTAAACCAGCTGGTGGACCCCTTTTATCCTCTCCTGCTCATTGTGACCTGTGGCCATAATACAACCCTTTGTCCCTGTCTTAAACAGCCAGCTGCCCAGGACAGTGCCTCAGGGATAAGAGTAGGTGAGTAGACAGGAAGGCTAAATTGGTCTTTATGAAGTAAATCAACATGCTGAATAATGGGGATCCTAACCAAATAGATAATTGAGAGTAATCTCTTATCCCAAATTTTCCTTTTGAGGCAAAAATAAAATGCAATAGTGAATCAAGTCCTATTATCAATTGATAGAATAATGACTTATATAATACCTCCTATTTTGTCTAGTTCTGTGTGTTCGATTAAAATCATAAATGACATTATAATTTTTTTATCTCTAGCAATAATCGTTTTCATAGCAATGGATGAAAGAGAAACATGTTTGTTTATTGAATGTCTCCAAAATTAGAAGAAAGCAAGCAGAAATTTCTGTGGCACGTTTACCCAACATATTTTAGAGAGAGGCAGACTTCAATTGTGGAAATGGAGGGGCTGAGTACATCAGATAAATAGAAGCTATGTCAACTACTTAATGTTACTTCAAATAATAGTGGGCCTTATTTCTTATTTTACATTATTTGAAACATGCAGAAATATCTGCCAGGTGGTGAGGACATTACTTTTGATTGTTTATCTTGTTTGCCGTTCTGCAAGACATTTATTTTCCTTCTTCCATGTGAAATATATATAAAATTGCAGAACAATTTTAAAACCATTAAGTCATTTAATGTTATTTATCCTTAACATTTGATGTTAACTAACTCATTTAAATGTAGTCACGCTCTTCTAACAATCCATCATCGTGTGCTAGAAAATAAGAATGATGCCTTTCTTTCACCTGCACTGTGTTTCTGTTTACATCCTTTCTCAGCTGCTCCTATCGGTTGGATGATTTTGAGCAAATGGTTGTCAGTCTAAAAAGGCACAGGTCAAAGCAGAAAAACGGTATATCTGGCAGCCTCTTTGCACTTTCTTCAAAATGACAGCATCGCATAATTATCAGAGCAAGGTTCTGGAATCAGACAACCTGTATTCAAACCCCATTTCTGGCCCTCTTAGTTATGAGACATCAGGCGAGTTTCTTAACCTCTCAGAGATATATTATTTTTAGCCACAATGTTTATATCATGCCATCTTACTTCATGAGTGTGGACTAACAATAAGTTACCATGGAGAAAACTCTTAGTTTGAAGACTGATGCATAATAGGTATGTAATAAATGGTAGCTGTTCTTACAAATGATTGCAAGTGTATCCTTCTCATAGCCAACAATGTAAGTAACAAAGTTCTAATTGAACAGCTCTTTATAGTCTGTTCAGGATGTTAGATATTCTTATTACTTTCCCTGTATACATGTAGGTAGGTATACAGAGGCATTGTCCACAAACCCCACTCCCTGCTGGGTAGAGTTCCTGGGAAATAAGCAAGTCTAATAGAGAGCACAAAACAAGTATTGCACTGATTTATGTGGCAGGTGATCTATTGCTTCAGTCTTAGGATTTCTGTCCACGTTTGGCTGAGGAGAGGATAGAATGCAGCAGGCATTTTTATAAAGGCCCAAGCGAGGGGTGCTGGAAGGAGTGGAAACAGTCAGTGAACTGGACACGCAAGAATCAAAGCAGACAGCAAATTTCCAACTGAGCTTTCAGTTACTTTCTCAGGAGGGAGTCAAGAATTAGAGACAAGGGAATGAAACTGAGCTCTTGATGAGCTGGTCGGGCCTTTTAGCTTTGTCATGTCGTATTTTTCTTATGCAGTTGCATCAGTATGTCTTGAATACCTATTCTATGGTCTGAGTATTTGTGCCTGCCCCCTCAAACTTATATGTTGAAAACTAATCTCCAGCATGATGGTTTTAGAAGGTGGGATCTTTGGGAGGTGATCAGTTCACGAGAGCTCTCTCCTCATAAGTTAGACTAGTGATCTTAGAAAAGAGACCCGAGAGAACGATCTAGCTCCTTTGACCACATGAGGATGCAGTAAAAAGGTATCATTTGGGAAGCAGAAAAAAGACCCTCACAGACACAGCATCTGATGGTACCTTGATATTAGACTTCCCCGCTTCCAGAACTGTGAGAAATAAATAAATTTCTGTTATTTACAAGCTGCCTGGTCCATGGCATTTTGTTACAACAGCACAAATGGACTAAGACAATCTTCTATGTTTTAGTTTCAATGTTTCAAAGTGGGAATCGAAAAGCTAAATAAAAAATGTAAAGTTGTTTCTTCCCTGAAGATATACATGGGGGCTGAGTAGGGATATACAAATAAATATAGTTACAATATGGTTGAAGATAAATTATCTGAGAGTAATATGTACCAATTTATACAGAAGGGCAAAAAAGAGAACCTTGAAGTCCACTCAAGGTAGGAGAAAACTTAATTGTAATTTAAAAACAGAGAACAGGAATAGCTCAGGCAAAGATGGAGCATGAAGGCCATTTCAGACCAAGGGAGTAGCTTGTACAAAGACCAAAGGCAGGGTTGATCATTCAAGGAATAGTCAGCAGTTCATGTTAGAGTAGAATAAAATAATTAATAAAACTTGTAAGAAGTAACACTGGAAAGAAAAGCATATGAAGATTGTTGAGTACTCTGAAGGTCTTGTTAAAGAGCTTGACTTTATCTTGACTACTATGAGCCATTGAAAACAGGTGAGTAACTTGATCTGAGTGTACTTCAGAAAATTAACTGTTTTCAGTGAAGATAATGGGCTGGAGTGACATAAAGGTTAAAGAAGGAGGAGGAGGATTTTAGTGTCTTCGGAAGGTCTAGAAAACTGGTAATACACTGGGCTGTAACGAAAGTCTGAGAGAAGAAAGATATGTATGGACTCTTAAAGGGTGAGAGTGATGATCACAATAAATGTGAAATGTGACCTCATTCTCTATGACCACATCATAACATACTGAGTTTTGAAAATAATTAATTTAGTTCTTCATTCATTTGTTTATTTAGTCTTCCATTGACCCAACATGTAATGAACACTTTATGTTGCAGGACCTGTGCTAAAGATGGTGGATATGGAGGTGATGCCAAGGACCATGCCTTGAAAGATCTCATTGTATTTAAAATATTGAAAATATGCATATTATATTACAGTGTGGTGTAGTCAGGGCTATGGTAGAGGTACGCTCAAAAGATGTCATTATACATTGTATTTTCCTCTCGAACAATGCCAATAGAACTGGATGGTCCCATCCATAAGTGAAGAGAATCTAATCATATACTTCCAAACCCAAAGCAGATAATTTATTTCTGATCTTTTTAAAACTTAGTTTTGAGGATTAGGCTGGCAGCAGAATATCTAGACTGGATCGAACCAGAGGAACTGTTCTTTTTCATGCTTTGGGACAGTGAGGTCTAGATTCAAATCCTAGCTATGCCACCTGTTGTTGGACCAATCTAGAATAAATGTTTTAACCTTCATAAAACTTCACTATTCTCATCTACAAAATTAAGAGTTTCAGTCCATGGTGTTAAATACACAGAAAAACACATTCTACTTCAAATTTAGACTAGCTAAACAATAAATGTATCACAATTCCTACACAGCTAGAATGAATAAAAGGCAGAGTCTTGGAGCAAGAGTAGATTAAAGATTGGAAATCAGGGTTAAGATGAGACTCAGGGATAGCTTTAACTGAAAATGGTGGAACTTAGCACAGAACTAGCAAAGCACTGTGTATAAAATGCAATTCAACAATGTTGATTCGGCCAACGCATGAGCATGGTATGGTTTTCCACCTGTTTACATCCTCTGCTATTTCCTTCCTCAGTGTTTCGTAGTTTTCCCTGTAGAGGTCTTTTACCTGCTTAGTTAAATATATTCCTAGGCATTTTATTTTCTTTGTTGCTATTGTGAAGGGTATTGAGTCTTTGATTTGGTTCTCAGTTTGACTGTTGTTGGCATATATGAATGCTACTGATTTGTGTATATTGATTTTGTAACCTGAGACTTTGCTGAATTTGTTTATCAATTCCCGTAGTCTCATGGTAGAATCTTTGAAGTTTTCTAGATATAAGATCATACCATCAGCAAAATGTGATAGTTTGACCTTTTCTGCCCCCATTTGGATGCCCTTGATTTTCTTCTCTTGTCTGATTGCTCTGGCTAGGACTTCCAGCACTATGTTGAATAGAAGCGATGATAGAGAACAACCCTGTTTGGTTCCAGTTCTAAGTGGGAATGCTTTCAATTTTTCCTCGTTCAGGAATTCAAAGGAAAAACATAAAATGGAGTTTGGAAATTGGGCAAACCAAGTGTGAAAGCTCACAGAAAAAGTGGCCAGTTCTCAAACATAGACCAACAATAACCAAACAAAAAACAACAACAAAAAGAAACATGGTAAAAAAAAAAAAAAGAGAGAGAGAAAAGCTTAACAGACAGCCAGAGAAAAAGAAAATTCTCTTTCTGGCCGCTTTACTCCATCTCTTCTCTTTTCTTTTTCTCTTTCCTTTTCTTTCATTTATTTTTCCTTCCTTTTCCTTTCTCTTTTCTCTTTGTTTTCCTTTGTTATTTCTTTCCTTTTTCTCTCAAATATATTTTAATGGTCCCCAGAATTTCTGATACCACTATAATAAATCTCTCAAAAACTGCTTCTTGTTTATGTATAAATGTATCTTGTCACTTTAATAATTTGTGGTTAATTTTGCATGAGACATGAGTCGTGCAAAATAGGCTTTAGCCCTAAGGAAGCAGGAACAAATTACCTTTAAAAAATTCATTGATATGTTAACACTATTATAATTTCTGTGCATCAATGATATAAAAGAATACTATTAATTTCCAGTACCTTATTGGCTAGAATCTTAATTCATCCCCATAGATATTTTAATTGGAAAACATTGTTCACTCTCTCTGACCTACCCGAAAAAGGCAGTGAAGATATATAGTTAAGTTATATGATATTGGAGAGAACATTTGAAAACAGAACAAGACAAGGGTTCTAGTCCCATCTCTCACATTCACTATATCCGTAAAGTTGTGATATCAGATACTATGCTTAATATTTCTAAGCTTTGGATCCCTTTCTTTTAAGGTAAATGTGGATTAATAGCCCTTAAGATTATAATGAAAATTGCATATATTATAATAATATTTACACAGTGTGAAGCATAGTCCCAAGCATATAACATTATAATTGCTCAGTAAATGGTAGCTATCATTTAATTATCTAGGCTGATTTTTTTTCTTGAAAGGCTTATTTGGTAAAATGTTTATAGGCTAGACAAATATTTCAAGAAAATCTAAAAAAAAAAAAAATCATTTCCATTCTTACAAATCATTTTAAGTGAAAATATTTTTGAAGTTTTACAAATTTACCTTTGTTGTACTATCTGTAGGTTAATGTCAGTGAATAGAGAAGAAAATAATGACTTTAGGTTTGTACAGCTCCCTAGTGACATAAAATCAATCAGTTAGTTCGTTGTACATAGTCTTTCTCCTGCTCATTAATACATACTGGTGGAGCAAGACAGCTATTAAAATCTATTAACCTGGTATTCCTCTTTAAATTGAGAGATGTGTCCGGAATGAAAAATAAAAAGTATTTAAGAAAAAAGTTCAGTAGAGAGTTCAGATGGTCAGTTGCTTCTGGCTTCCCCTTTGTCGTTGTAAGAGATTTCTTTCCTTGACATGTGAAGCAGTGCCTCCAGGAGGGAGATGAATTAATTGCAACTTCCTCAGTGAATTGCATCTTCTGAAGCTGAAGCTCCTCAATGTGGTTTAAATGTTCCTAAGGGTAATGTCCTCCAGTTAAAATAAGTTGTTTAGAGAGTTCATCTGAAACATTAAAAAAAGAATTACCCAATAGTAAGGCCCTTCTGGGGTTCTCAGGCTGGATTTGAAGAAATAGATTTTAAGGAAGGGCTTATTACTGGTGAGTTGTGCTCTAATATCATCCTGTTAAGTTTGTAGATTTTGTCCCTACCCCTCATCAACCGTCATATTCTTCCTAGCCTTGGCGTAAGAGTGATTTTATGATAGATTATAATAAAGCAGGTTTGTTTTGTACGATGTCTGTACTTCAAACTTAATTGAGAATTGCTCTATGATGTCAGGCAATAAAGTTGTTGTGATAAATAATGAGTAGAGTGGGAGAGGAATTGAGATAGATAATCAAGAGAATAAAGATATGTTTTCATTTGGAAATTGATGGAGCTTGAGGTGCTAAAACATGCAGAGAGAGAGAGGTATTTTCTGGTAATAGGGGCAATGGAAAATAAAGCCTTATGCTGACTGTGATAAAATAGCAGTGAGGATCAAAAAGAAATAGACTTCCAGGAGTGCCAGGAAAAAGATAATAGAAAGTTAGCCTGTAGAAAATCTATCCACATTTCAATCATTCCCCTAAACATTCAAATATGCATTTAAATCAAAATAGTAATTTTACTAGTCATCAATGAAAGAATAAACAAATACTAATATACATAATATAAATGGATTTCATAGACATTATGCTTAGCAAAAAGTCAGATACATAAGGACACATATCCTTTGATTCCATTGGTATGAATTTTTAAGAATAGACAGGAGTAATTGATGATGATACAAGTCAAAATATTATTTATCCGTGGAAGGGAGAGAAGTAATGTACCTAGTAGTAAAAAGTATATTGGAGCTTCCTGACATAGTGGAATTTAATTTTAAAACTCTTGATCTTTTAGTGGATAAATGGTTATATACATATGTAGAAATCTGTCAGTATGTACGCTTGAGTTGCCCACTTTATTCTGTGTATATTATACCACATTAAAAAAATAAAACTAGGACAAAATTGTAAATTTTCCAAATCAAATTCTAAATTTGGGTATATAGATTCTGTATTGAGTATTCTCAGCACTGATGAGGTTTTTCAGTTTAAATCTTACAACAACCTTTATGGCTACATAGGATCTTGATGTGTGTCATGTATGTGTGTGTGTGTGTGTGTGTGTGAGCATGCCTGTGAGTGGTGTGTAGTGTTCAAGGGGAAGAACAGAAAGTGAACGCCTATTTATTTCCAAACAATTGGTATTAATATTTATTGTTTCAATCATCATAGCTGCTAAATTATATTTGCTTC
>NW_012148308.1:2984941-2987253 GCF_000956105.1 Propithecus coquereli
TGCCACTGTTATAGGCAATGAAAACATTTTTTTTTTTTAATTTTAATAACATTTTATTTAACAAAGTAAAATGTCATTTCAACAAGGCGATGACACATTTCTTAAGGTTAGTTCAATAAGACCCTAAGACTAAAGTTAATCTAGTTAGCTTCTTTCTCCCACAATTGCCCATGATTAAGCAATGCCACGATTAACATTTTAACATCATGTGTGCCCAATTTTATTGCACAGAATATCCTTGCAATAGTGTGCACTCTTTTTATCTATTTTCTTCTTTCTTTTAGTATATTGCATTTATGCAAAATTATGTTTATTTGATGTGTACATGGTAGTCACACGGGGAGCAAGTGATAAACTTGGTGTCGACAGATCACAATAAATGTTACAAAGGCATTCATTAAATGAAGATAAGAGATATCCCAAAATAAATGCATTGATTAAAATTTAAGGTAGCAGTTATATGGTGACCTTTTTTATTCCCCACAGTGCCTTGGGCTACTATGGATATGGGGGCAGAAGTTTCTAATAGTGAAAGGCCCTATTAAAGTATGGCAATACCTGAAGCTATTTTCTCTCTGTAATATTTACCTTATTCAGAAGTTACATTTTATAGGTAGGTCTGGAACATCAATATTGAAATTCTCATAATGATTCAGACAATAGGGCCTAAAAAAAAACTCTTCTAAGATTGTGCAAGTAACATTACACTAATAAGACATGGTTTTGTATAAAAGGATAGGAGATGCTAGTATCAACAACAAAATGAAAATTGATTTCAGTTTCTAATATACAGTGACATAAGAACACTATCTAAAGCGAGATATGGCAAATGTAAACATAAAGCATAAAAAAGTGCGTAGCGTTAATAATAGCACTAATAATATTATAATCATACCTTTTGATACTTTGTCTTAGATAATATTGCATGTTGTTATAATCACTATTATATTTGGGAAATTTTCTTGGCAAAAGAAATAACCTAAGTCTTAAGTAAATATGCATTCAATGGATTTCAAACATTCTCCCTCCCCCTTATAAGCAGGGTGATTTGCTTTCTCAGTAAAAAGAAAAAAATCAGGAAAAAAGTGGCTTGGCATCACTGAGCCTACATAGCTACAGCTGCTCATTGAAAAGACAAATTATTTTGTGCTGAATATTCTCACACTTTGTATGCATGTGTTTGGTATCTCTAGCATAAGGTATCAACAAACCACTGACCTTATTTATTCTCTGTCAAAATTCAGAATCTGTATTCTGTCATATGAGGTGTAAACATTGTTAACATACACAGTGTGATTAAAAAAAACAATATTTCAGTGAGATCAACAAAAGAAACTTCTTTTTTGTTTAAAAATGATTCTAGGGGCTGAGAAATGAAATAAGGCGTTCTTGGTAGTTGGGTTGTGGGGTACAGACTGTGCATTCTTCCCTGTCCGTGGTCCTGATGCAACTCCCAGCCTGTTGTAAGGGCCCACGTCCAGTAGGATCACAGATCAGTTCCCCGCAGAGGCTGTACCTGGAACCACCTGGCAAGGTCTCTTTTCTCTAAGGATAGTGAAATTGCAGAAAAGGCTCCTTTAACTGACCTTCAGGATTCCAAAAATCACTGGGCAAACTTCAGTAGGACTCAGAGCTAATGTTTAATATCTATTCCATCGGTGCGCACAATCCACAGCCGAGATTGACTTCTAGTAAGAAGAAGAATGGCTTATCCAATGCCCAGGGATTTTCTGTTTGTTTATCACCTTTGACTTTTTAAATCTAACCTTACCAGGGAAAATGCAGTTGAAGAATGAATGAACACATTGAAAACATTTTAATGAAGATGAGGGTGCAGTAAGACTACTCTTCCTTTCATCTCAGTAGAATCCTTTCAAAAGTGTTTAATTTTGAAGTCTTAATATGTGCAATACACAGCTCCATCGCAGGTGGGCCACTGCATTTGGGACAACAGTGGCTGGGGTCTTTTTATTAGCACAGATGATCCTTTCCAAGCTTTTCTCTCAAGGAGCTTTTGGATCTATGCTGCCTATTTCATCCCTACTTTCCTGGACTAATATCTGATCTATGGATTTTAAGGTCTTGACACACAAGAACCAGAAGAGGAAAAATATCCTTTGATAACTCAGGATATTTTACGAAGAGTAACACTTACACAACCCGGTGGTCTTCAGGGTGCACAGTTTTATTCTCCACCTGATCCTGAAGGAGGCTCTGAAGAAGAAACTGAAGAAAAACAGCACTCTTAGAATGAAGTAGTACTTTTGTTAAGTGTGAAAAATCTGCATTAAAGATCACTGAAAGAAGGGAAA
>NW_012148308.1:2987704-2989189 GCF_000956105.1 Propithecus coquereli
CACATGCGTTCTTTGAAATACTTGACATCTTCAAAGTATTAACCTTTCTAGGTTTGACAAGGCTCTGTTTGAGATGTTTTCTATATTAAAGCTGGTGTATGTACAACCCCATTAATTGAACACTTGATATATGGCAGGCATTATGCTTAGAGTGAAAGTAGAAAAGTGAGGACATGTTTCCTGCTTTAAAAGATCTTTCACAGAGTGAAATTTGATTTGTAGTATCCCTACTGGCAACTATTTAGTTGCTTTCATTTGTCCCAAGTGTGAAATCCTTACCGAGACATACATTCCTCTCCCAGATCTGGCCCCATCCTTCTCTTCAGAAGAACACTAAGGCTACTGCTACCCATCAAGCTAGGGAAGTCTTATTTCTGTTTATTAAGCAAAATATTCTTGCTTTCTTTTAAGAATCCACTAGTACATTTACTTCTTACTCGAATGTACTTGCCCCTCTATTCATCTGGCTAGCAACAATTAATCTTTATGTCACAGATTAAGCACTCAAGGGGCATTCTGTAACATCTAGATAAAATGCAATCCCTTTTCTGTATGTTTCTATAGCACCCTGTATCTTCTCTTTCGATGCATATTTGTAATTAATAATTTAACATGTGTCTTCTGAATCTCCCTCTTAGCCCAAAGCTGCAGAAAGGCAAGGACTTTGTATATTACACTCAATATGTGGTTCTTAAGCATCATAGTACATGGACTGGCATACAATAGGACATGTGATAGGTGCTCAAAGATATTTGTTCAATTGGATCCAATTGACAGCCTCTCAGTTAAATAGTAAAAAACATAATCCTTGAAACAAGGTATTATTAATAGTTGTGCAGCCTTGGAACCAGTCTTTAAATCATCCTGGTGGAATATCAAAGATGCTTTGTCAAGAGTATATATTGTTTAACTGACTTTCCTGCCTTCAAGAATGCTATTATAAGAGTGATTCTTTCAAATTAAAGAATATATTTTTTACTAAAACTTTTTTTTTTAAATTTCAGTAGATTTAGGGGGTACAGGTTGAATTCCATTATATGTATATATTATATAGTGGTGAAGTCTGGGCTTTTGGTGTACCTATCACCCAAGTAGTGTCCATTGTATCCCATAGGTAATTTTTCATCCCTAACCCCTTCCTCCCTTTCCCCTTTTAAGTCTCTAGTGTCCAATATACCACTCTGTGCATCCTTGCATAGCCATAGATTTGCTCCCACATATAAATGAGAACATGCAGCATTTATTTTTCTGTTCCTGAGTTACTTCACTTAGGATAATGGCCTCCAGTTCCATCCAAGTTACTGCAAAAAACATTATTTCATTCTTTCTGGTGGCTGAGTAGTACTCCATGGTGTATATATACCACATTTTCTTTATTCATTCATCAGTTGATGGGCACTTAGGTTGATTCAATATCTTTGTGATTGTGAGTTGTGTTGCGATAAACATATGCGTGCATGTATCTTTTTGATATAATGATTTCTT
>NW_012148308.1:2992009-2992408 GCF_000956105.1 Propithecus coquereli
CTAGATATAATAAACTTTTGATATTCATTTTTAAAAATATTTTAAACGTTGCCTTGATAAGAATACCAAGGCACCCGTGCTTTGGTAATTTTCCCAGGGATAAGAAATAGATGTTGTGATGTGTGTTAGCCAGTCTAGTTTGGCTTGCTCGAAAAGTTTTATATCCTCTTTTTTGTATCAGATCCTGATCACTGGGCAAAATTTAGGCATGTGATAGAGTCTTGGGTAATCGTAGTATGCCATATTCCTGACAACAATGATCTGCTCAAGAGGCGGGCACATCTATCCAAGCACAAATAATGAGTGTTCTTTCCTGGCATCAGTATATGGATATGAGGAGACAATTTCCATATTGCTGGGATTTCTGAATTGGAGCTCTCATGTCCTGTTCTTCATCAT
>NW_012148308.1:2995228-2995824 GCF_000956105.1 Propithecus coquereli
TGGATTTGAATTACAATGAACTGGAATACACTGGAATGCAAGTATTCAGAAGGGAGACATTTAGTTAAGGAGTAATTCTAACTAAATGTCTAGACTTCACATTTCAATATACTTTAGGTGTTTTCTGTTTATGACTATAAACACATTACATGAAGGAAATTATATTGTATTTCAGAATTTCATGAACTCCCAAATCACTAGATATAATAAACTTTTGATATTCATTTTTAAAAATATTTTAAACGTTGCCTTGATAAGAATACCAAGGCACCCATGCTTTGGTAATTTTCCTAGGGATAAGAAATAGATGTTGTGATCTGTGTTAGCCAGTCTAGTTTGGCTTGCTCGAAAAGTTTTATATCCTCTTTTTTGTATCAGATCCTGATCACTGGACAAAATTCAGGCATGTGATAGAGTCTTGGGTAATCATAGTATGCCATATTCCTGACAACAATGATCTGCTCAAGAGGTGGGCACATCTATCCAAGCAGAAATAATGAATGTTCTTTCCTGGCATCAGTATATGGATATGAGGAGACAATTTCCATATTGCTGGGATTTCTGAATTGGAGCTCTCATGTCCTGTTCTTCATCAT
>NW_012148308.1:2999659-3001698 GCF_000956105.1 Propithecus coquereli
AAATGTTTTAGGATTTGGGAAGAGGAATAAATGGGGATGCATTTAGACTCTGTCCTGATAAGCAATACGGGTGCCAAGAAAGTAGGCTGGGAATTAAGAACTAACAATAGAAAGAATCACCTAAAGTGGCTGGTTTTATTACCTCATTCAATGTTTTCAAATTTCCCAAAAACTCATCAAAATGAATTTTAAAAATTTGCAAATGAAGAACTAACAGCTCAAAGAGATGAAGTATCTAAGTTCACATAATGAATGGAAGAGCTGGGATTATATTTCACAGATATCTGACTCAGTGGTCATTCAAAAAGGCCATAAAAATTCTCATGAGCCTGGCTTAGAATGTTCTTTTATATGTCCAGTTTGAGGAACTGAGTCATGGGAAGAGACAGTAGGGCTGGGGTGGGAATCAGTAGGAAGGATTTTGACAGAAATGGATTGAAAAGAAAATCCAAATCCATATACAAATACTGGAAAATTAATCTCTTCAAGGAGAATGACAATGAATAATATTGCATGTCATCTTCTAGAAAAGATTTGAAATGTTCCCAATACGAAAACATGATAAATGTTTGAGGTGATGAATGTCCTAATTACTCTGATTTGATCACTGCACATTGCATGCATGTATCAAAATATCACATATACCCTATACTTATGTACAGTTTTTATATATCAATGCGAATTTTAAAAAAATCTTTCTTGTGTCCAGTCATCCCTTCCTCCATATTCAACAGGAGAATCATTTTAATTACAAGTTTCCTCATTGCAATCTCTAATTAAGCATTTTCTGTTAACTGTTCTCATTTAGCAGAGCATAAATCTGTTGATTGACACCGAAGTCCCTTCAATCGTTAAGGACTCACCCTAGCTCTGTACCGTACCTTCTGTTCTTCCTGTGCCATGAATAGTCATGCTCCCACCACCTCCTCACTCCGATCATTGTTTCTATTATACAACCACGGCATACCCTCTATGACAGTGCTTCTAGAACCATCTATTTAAGGAGAAACTAGTATTTTTTTACCATCCAATCTTTTGTGGATCATTAATAAAGCAGAAGATTAGAAAAATGAATTAAAAAGACATAAGAATAAATTTTGTCTTTTTCATTATTAGATTCAACCTATGTAATATTACTCTGTCAAGACAGCTATAAAAGTTTCTAGATGTTTACCCTAATTTTTTATACTTATCTTGTCATGAATTGGTAACAGAGGACAGACACTGATTTCTGCACCAAACTTGATTATCACTGCTGTAATGTACTCTGTAGTCTACACCACCTCAATAGCACCCACTGGTGTTTGAGCTCAGAGACTTTGAAGTCTTATTGTAGTGCTTTCTCTTTACTCTCACTGGTTCCTCTGTATGGAGTTCAATATTTAAATTCAAAACACCCTTTATTGAACGTCAATTCTGTTCAGATCTAGGAAGAGAAACATGAATAGTAGTCTGTCCTATATAGGGTCCATTTCAGGGCAGAAACTAATAGTACATTCTTTTCTAGTAAGACAGCATCTTAAGAAGATGAACAAAGTCCTTTTGGAATATAGAAGAGGATGGGTCGGGAGTGAAGGGGCAGTAGGAACAGTGAACAGGAACAATGTTTCCAAATAAAATGTTTTTTGATAAGTGAATGCACCTAATGTTTGAATTCCAGTTCTACCCCTTCTTATGTTCCCTGTATACAGCTTAGCCTTAGCAAGTGCAAAATAAGAATGTGTGATTGCAGTGAATTGTTCTTTTTGAAGTGATTAATTTTGTCATGTGAATTTCCTCTCAATAAAAAAAGAATGAATGACTGTAGAATAAAAAAAAATTTCCATGTAAGCTTTACCTACAGAGCCAAAATCAAATGATAGCAGGCAATTTTATAAATAATTGGCTTAGATAAAAACTTCATCACATTAAAGAAGAGGCATAAAAATCCAGATCAACATTTGCGATTGCAGTGAATTGTTCTTTTTGAAGTGATTAATTTTGTCATGTGAATTTCCTCTCAATAAAAAAAGAATGAATGACTGTAGAATAAAAAAAAA
>NW_012148308.1:3001748-3003323 GCF_000956105.1 Propithecus coquereli
CAGTGTTTTGGTCCTTAGCAATTTTTTTTTTAAATATGCATCTCCTAATATTCATGTCCTGTATGGCAATAGAAAGAAGAAAACTAAAAAGGGAAATGAAATGTGACAGGTAATCGCCTTATCCATTTATAGTTTGTGTGAATCAAGTGATATAATGAGTGTGAAAGTCCATTTGCATTTTCTCATGTAACAAGATTGGTGTCATTAACTTCCAGATGACTCAGTTTCTTAATCAGTCAAATGGGGACAAAAGGCTTATGCAAAGTTACATCCCTAATATATTAACAACAGTGGATTCCACTTTGGGATTTTCACTCCTGCTCTTGTGTCTTTTATTTCCCTGTAGCTCAAAGACAGTGGGGCACGTTAAAGAACAATGCAAAGGCAGATATAGGAACATTGCAACAGAGAGTGGTGAGGCCTAACGAAAGGCAAGTCAGGACTAATTATCAAGGGAAAAAGTTAGACTCTGTCTAGCAGGTGTCCATCAATGATTGTCTTGATGAAAAGATGTAATATAATAGATTTGCATTCTAAGAAGTCCCTCTGGTAAAAAGAAGGTGACGTCTCTGGAGTCAGTTGAGAGAAATTGCAGTTTGCATCCTATATCAGAGGGTCGCCTGCACAAGGTTGAGAGCACAGGGAAGAAAAACTTATCTGGAGCAACAAAGGTGAATATAGAAGCATAGGTCTCCTCTTCTTCACCTCTGGGAGGTCGCAGTCCTCTAAAAGCAGTAGCTATGGATGAAAATCCTCAGCTGTGTGCCTACAAGGACAGAGAGGCGAGCGTGTCACATGCTCCCAGCTGAACCTGGAGATGGGCTCTGATGTGATTACCTACAAGTGGAGTTCTCAAAGTGTGGCCCTAAAACAACAGCATTAGCATCACCTGGGAACTTGCTAGAAATACGAATTCTTGAAACATACTTCAGACCTAAATATAAATTCTTGCAACCCACCTCAGACCTTCTGAATCAGGAAATCAGGGGTGGTTCTGAAAACCTGTGCTTTAGCAAGCTCTTCAGATGATTTTGATGCAGCCAAAGTTTGAGAACAACTAGAATTACAACAGTAGATCTTAACTGGCGTGGTTTGGCTCTCCAAGGGGCATCTCCAATGTCTGGAGATGTTACTTCATTCGAAATTCTCTCTCTCTTTCTCTTTCTGTCACACACACAGACTATATATACACACACACACACATATATATCGTATATATTACATATACACAAACATACATACACACATATAATCATATTATCATTCCACTTTTAATGATGAGTACCTCAAGACATGGTAATTTAATTGTCTTTCCAAAGTGTTTGTAAAATAGGTATTTGAACCTAGGTTCCATAACTAATTTTAAAGTTTCCAGATTTTGTGGCCTACCTTTCTCCTTTTTTCATTCCTCTTTCTCTTGAAATCCAAATTTTAATTGCAGTATGTGCATTTGTGTGTGTGTGTGTGTGTGAGTGTCCTAAATTTTGTGATACAAAAATGAATGACTGAAGATTCCTCCCCTGTAGGGATTTCATTGTGCCTTGGGGTAATATCACATTCTTTGATTTTTTTTTT
>NW_012148308.1:3003373-3004517 GCF_000956105.1 Propithecus coquereli
CAGATTTACTTCAGATTGGCCTTGTTCCTTTGCAGACAGTGCCCTCCATGTGATATTGTATCACAACTCTAGGAAACAGAGAAATATGGATATGTCACATTTTCCTTTAAAGTTTTACATGGATGTCCAAGCAGGGTAAATAGTCTGATACTGGAAAATAAGAGGTCAAAAGCTGAAGACAATCTTGAGATTCTTTGTAGCCAAGTGAATAGACAAATGAATTATGAAGGAGATTTAAAAGAAAGGCTTGAAAAATAATGTAAGTATAAGTGATCAAGCTAGCTGTAATCTGATGTGGAATTGTTTAATTCTGATCAGATCAGATGAGTAGGTACCATTTATATTAATATAAAGTTATATGGCAACACTTTTTAATGTCAATATCACTTCAAAACACTCATATTTATAAGCATGTTTTCCAACTTTAATCTTTCCCTTCATAACCTCCCCCAAAAAGTCAACAAGATGAGTGCTGAGTTTTTATTTGAGCACACATGAAAGTCAAAGTCATTTTGATATTGGGATGGAGAGAAAATATAATGATAACAAGCAAGAATGGAAAAAGTATGTGATGTGTGTGCATATGTGTGTGTGTGTTGTGTCTGTATGCCTGTAGGTGTGTGTAGTGTGCATTTTCATCTATGCAGTTATTTCTTGCTGTGAGAATACCAAGTCTAAGGTATCCATGCCTATGAATTGTATTGGAGCCAATTTATAAGATCAAATGTGGGTAAGTAATCAGCCTCCAAAGTCAGCTGGCTGGTGGTAAGTAAAGAATATGAGGTAGATTACAGGACTCAAAATATCAGGTGGAGGCTGTGTAAAGTAAAACTTAAGAGCCCAGGGTCTGATTCAAAGCCAGGAAATTCTGAGATGTTTCAGACAAAATAGAACAGGGTTCCACATGGTCTAGAGTCAGGGAGTATATAAATAAGGAAGTTCAACAGCTTGTGGGTCAGTATGCAGAGTCAAGCATAATTTAGTTGGAGTTCACAGCAGGATTAAAAGTTTGTATATATAAATAACATTTGGGAAACAGAGAATATGGTAAAGTTTTGTGATTAAGTGTGTTGGGGAAGGAAGTGTGTGGTAGATGAAGTCAATCTACAATGTAATCTGTGAGTGGACCCCATCCCTGGTATTA
>NW_012148308.1:3009867-3030189 GCF_000956105.1 Propithecus coquereli
ATCAAATGATAGCAGGCAATTTTATAAATAATTGGCTTAGATAAAAACTTCATCACATTAAAGAAGAGGCATAAAAATCCAGATCAACATTTGCGGTTATTAAAACTCAACAGTATGCTTTCACAGAATAAGCTTTTTCCTGCCTAGAGACATGAATACCTCCTCAAAGGGTTTCTCAATTTAGGGCAATAAAACCAAACACTAATATTGAATATTTTAATGTGATTGAATGTAAATATTGGAACACTAGGATTTCTCAAAATATAAAATAGTGTATGAAACATTTTGACTAAAATCAGATGAATCAAATGAAGAAAAACAACAAAAAAATTTCTTCCTTACCTTGTTCACTTGAGGTAAATATAAGCAAAAATGAATGTATAAAAATATATATACAATTGCATTGATTGTATATATTATATGTTATGTATATATATGTGTGTGTACATATATATACAAAAAATGGACAATAAAGAAGAAATTATTGCTATCAGAAATGGTAGTCTTCAACTAAGTAGGATTGAAGATTAAGTAATTTAGTGATTTTCATTCACTTACAGCATCAGATTCTGCATAAATATATGTAAAGTTTCTTGGAAATAAAACCAAAAAGCAACCATCAAATCATAATGAGTTATTAATATATTAAATGGTGTGATTAAACATTTCTAAGTTGGGTAGGAGGTCAGCCATTAAGACAACTTTGTTTTCTCTTGTTGCTATCATTGTTATAATTTTAAATTTACATCACGTACATAAAATATCTATTTTAAAAATATATTAATTTAAAGAAGAAAGTAAACTGGGTTTGGGGGATCAGTAACTCCGAGTGTGAATCGTGACACACCTATTGTGTCTATGAACGCCAGTCACTAAAACAATACAGATTAAGCACCTGAGAAAGTACCAATGATGATGACGGCATTGTGGGGAGGAAACGGGAATAGGGTTGTGGCAAATGTTGATGTACCTCATTTGGCAGGTAGTTTTGGCACAGTTCAATCAAACCACCTGAAATTGCCTTGTTGCGTTTTCCTTCATTGCCGCCTCTTGACATAATTACACCCCTGGTTAGATCCCAAACTTCACCCACTCCACATCTGCAAATTCACAGTTGAAGTTGACTCAAAAGATACACACAACCATGAAGACTCATTGCTCTTTAAATCCCTGATTCCAAACTCAAGTGGGCTGCCCAGTCATCCTTCCCCTAATTGATTCATTCTTTCACTGTCCCAGATAACTATTTCATGTCTTCTCTGTTTTGTTCAACCTTTAATCCTCACTCTCAATGTATTATCTGGGTTCCTATTTCACTGAGAAAATTCAAACACTTTGTAAAGAATTTCCACAAATTGACAATTCCACATCTGCTGAATTTCTGTATTTTTATCAATATTCCCTGTTTTTTCCTTCCTATTAATGTGAACAGCATCCTCATTGTCTTAAGGACAACTCCTTTACTTATACAGTAGTCTCCATACCCTTTCTCCAATTCTTCTTGCCCTTGCAATCATTTCTTAAACCCACTTCAATTAAGCATTCACCTCCATAATTCCACTGAGAAACCTCTTGCAATAAACTACATAATGGCAAATCCAATTATCAATTTATTTTTATTTGATCTATCATCAGCAATCAATCATGTCTTTTTTCCTTGACTTTTCTTCCTAATTGACATCCAATATGCAACACTCTCTTGGCTGTCCTTCTGACAAGCTGCTTTTTCTCTGTATCTTCTGCTGGTTTCTCCTCATCTTCCAAATCTCTAAACATTATAGTGTGAATAATTGAGGCACTGGGACTCCTTTCTATGCATACTCTTTAAGTTATCATACCTATTCTAATGGCTTAAAAACGTGCTCTATCCACCAGCAACTTACAATTTTATATCTCCATGTTGAAAACATCTTTGGGTTATATACCCAAATTCTCTCTCTACATTTTCACTTGCATTGCAAATAAATTGTTTTAAACAAAAAAAAAAAAAACTCACTTTCAGATATTTTACCTAAACATAATCCTGCTCCACATCTGTAAATGTAAACCTATTTGACCTCTTAGAACTTAAAAACATCCTTGATGCCTTTGTATCCCCCTGCACACAATAAAACTAATCCATCAGCAACTTCTGCCAGTTTTACTATAAAAATATATTCAAAATTTTATGACTTATCTCTTCCTTCATTGTTATCATCCATGTCTAAGGCACCATAAGTAGGATCTGTCTCACTGCAACCATCAACTAATTGGTTTCCCTATTTCTAGCACATGGTATGAGTTGCATCTGCACTCTTATTAAGATCACAATGATTTTATTAAAAAATATTTTCTTCTTATATTTTCCAAAATCCATGTTACTTACTGCCTGTGAACAAATAAAATAAAGTCTGTTTTTGAATAATATGTTTTCATAAGCAGCTTTGCAACAGTATTCAAGAGGATTATCCTAAGATTGTCAGACTTGTAAGAGTTAGTACCAAAATGGAGAGTACCCAAAGATCCATTAGCAGGATGAGAAAAAGTTTTGAATTTGTGACACAAAAAAAGCCACTGACCAACAGGTTATGCTGAGACTGAAGACAGGACACGTGGAGGAAGATGTCAGCAGTTCCCATATGAGGAAAGTAGTAAGAAGTAACTCATCTTGTCCGAAATAGCAAAACTAGGACATTTATTAATGACTGGAATTAGAAATTTCTCCTTCCATTGATCTATGGCTTCTCCCTGACATGCAAAGTTAGAACTGCCAAAGACTAAATGGGGATTGTCTCAATAGAGAGTGGATTCCCAAACACTGAAGCTATTTAGTAGATAATGGATTCCCACCCATTGGAGATATTGTCAAACACTGGATGGCAGGATGTTTCAGCTGAGATTTAAACATTAATATTGTATCAGACAACATAGAAGTTTTTTTCTACATTACAATCAAATATTAACACTTACTGATGGTTACTATAGAAGCAAGGCATGTTTCCCACATTAGCTTTCACAGAGCTAACAGTGTAATAGTGAGATAAACAAAAACACTATATACAATAAAAATTGCTAGAGTGCATTAGGTTTCTATTGCTGCCATAACAAATTACTATATACATAGGTGCATAAGCAAAACAAATGTATTATTTTACAGCTCTGTATATCAGAAGTTTGACATGGATCTCACTAGTTAAAATGGAGGTGACAGGGCTGCATTCCTTTCTGGAGGCTCTAGAGGAAGACTATGATAATATATCATAATGAAACTGTGTCTTGTATTTGTCCCACAAAATACTCTAGGAATATTGAGTAGAAATTATGTATGAAGTTTTAATATAGCTAGCACTATATTGTTTGTGGTACAGACGACAAGATGATTAATGTAATTTAATTAGTTCTTAATATTTCAAATAACTCAAGATAGAGTGGTGAACTAGCTATGATCTCTGTCCTCCATTGGTTTGTATAGTAGAGGGAAATATACACAATTACTGCAAGGCCATTATGCAATAGTGTTGAGATTATACTAGCGTTAGTAAAATGCTAGAGGAACACAGGTCAGTAACATATAATGAAGACAGGAATGTGTTTGAGAAAACGATATTAGATAAAAGGAAGGGAAAGAATATTCCAGGTAGAGGGAAGAATATTTGTGAAGCATAGAAGGTAAGCAAGTTTGACATATTTCTTGAACTGGAGATGAATGTTGGTGTAGAAATTGCATGACAACTGGAGGAAGTGGTCAGTAAATGTTGAGAAGTAGATTAAGGTTAAGGTAGTGTTGGATTAAAGTTTAGATGCATCATTTTGCAAAATATACACTTACTAAGTAATCCTAATAGTCAACGTAATGGTTCCACTAAAATATGCCTTCCTTTTTTTGTAGGCCTCAATTCTGGGCTACCAAAGTCATTTAGCTAATTGGTAACAGCATAAAATAATTATACACATCATAAAATAACTCAGAAGGTTACATCGATGTACCAGTCTACATATGGTTAAGTTAGATAGACTTAATGGCTTGAACTATATCATTCATTCATTCATTCATTCATCCATCCTTTCAATTTTTTGGCTAATTAAGGATGTTAAAATAATCACAGACATTAACTTCCTCACATTATTTGAGAATATATTATACCATATCACCTGCTATAAAGGTAGCTGTGAGAAAATGAATGATCAGAAAATGCATGTAAAATCCTTAGCATCAAGCTTAGCTCATAGTGAGCCAAGTTATTTTTATAACAAAAGAAATTATTAATGATTTTCTCACTTATAGTTGTATAATGGAAATAGATAAATTTTAGGAGTCTGCCGTACATAGATTCAAATTGTAATACCAGATTAACTATTTATTTCTGTATGACATTGGCCAATTCTGGCATTCCTTTTAAGTCTCAGTGTTTTTAATTTTAAATGGGATAATTATATTGATTTTACAGAACTGGTTTGAGATTTATAATTTAGATATACACATGATAAAATATATTATTTCGTTTAGTTTGCTTCAACTGTCAATATATAGCAGATTCTTAAACTAACCATTTAGCAAATTTAAATTTATTTCCCCTTAATTCTTTTCTATTCAATCATCAGCAATATTAACTTTTATCATTTAAATGAATGGTAGGCAAGGCATCATAAGAGGTTATTGCAGTTTTTTCAAATGCTTGCTTTCATAATGATGGATTATCACTATAGAGAGGTTAAAATGAATGATGGAAGAACGCTGGCTCCCTGTGGGAACTTCCAAGAAACTGTAAGAATATATACAGGACTGGCTTCATCCACAACTAAAGATACATTAATACCTGTTAATGTATCTTCTTTTTTTCCAATTTGATGGGCCATTTATTTTACATAAATTTTCATTTACTCATTTAAGTGCTATGCATCATTAGCTTGCACTTCTAAATAGATGGCAACATATTATATAAGCTACCTGCAGACAGTCTCCAAAGTCTTCCCACACATACCCAGAATTTAGCAAACTAAGTTTCACATCCTGTATGGGGTCTTTTGATTATGCACAAGGTATATCGTTGCTTTTTGTCTTGTTCTAATAGTCTCTGTTGACAGTCAGGATGAAAGGAACTCATGAGGAAAACATGCAAGAATAGTTTGTTCCATTAAATGCTTTTTCCCTCTCCAATATGTGTTACTTTGGGCCTCAAAACATCTTATTGGCGGTCTTTATAATTAAAATCATAAAATGTTCCATGAGCTTTCCACTGAAGGATCATATTTTTATAATAGGTATGGGAACCTCTTTTAAATAATAAAAGTAATATGAGTCCGTATTAGGGCTTTGAAAATTACTGAAGTATAGAAAAAGCAAAATGCCTCCCATCTTTTCTCCTACTAGCATTACCATGCATTATTAAATAATTTAATACATATTATTTTATTTTTAAGTAATTTTATGTTATTGATATTAATACATAGAATTATAACTTTGTAATCCACATTTTTTCTTTATTCAACAGAATACATGTTGCCATAGCAAAACAAAACAAAACAAAACCAACAAGCACACAAAAAACAACCATAACAACAACACTTCCCCCACCCCTTTGGATAGCATCATTCTATATCCCCCTCCTCAAAGAGATCATAGTCCAACAAGGATAAAACACAAATATAAATGTCACGATTGTCTACACTACTACTGTTACTACTATTTTTAGTGCTGCATGCCAATAATCTCTATGTTTAAGTGCTTTATTGAAATATCTTATTCTTCAACCAGTTTCATATAGTTTTCACTTTATAGTAAGGGAACTATGTCAGAGATGTTAAATAACTTGCCTAACACCACACAGCTAGTGAGAAGAACAGCTTGACTTTATCTTCCACAATCTTAATGATCACAAGATCATGCCTTATATATTGGGCAATTAAAATCATTACAGAAAAGGTGACCAGCTGTTTCTTAGGTTCTCCTTTAAGATGAAACCTTTCTTGAATAATGATAAGCAAATGTACTGAGGTAGAGGGAATATAGGTTCAGGAGCACATCTGCTGAGTTGTTGACTCTGGGATGCTGGTCTTGTGACTGGTCCTTACTGGAGTGTAGTTTGATGGAGGAACAGAGTAATAGTATGACAAAAGAGAAGCCCAGAAGAAGTAATGAGGATAAGAGGCAGAAAAGGGTGGTCAAACTCTCAACTGTCATTTGACAGAAATCTATGTTGAGTGGAAGGCTGATAATCTTCCTTTTGCTATAGCCCTTTACAATTTGGAAAGAGTTTTAATATAGGTGGCCTGATTTAATTCCCACAACAAACCTCTCAAAAAGTATGATGATCTTCAAATTACTAATAAAAAAACCTGATGCTTGGAGAATTAAATCTCACTGTCTAGAATCTTGATAAGGAAACTTTCATTTATCCAGCACATATTTAGCACCAACCAAGTATGAGGCACTGGTATGCTTAAAGATGTCCCTGACAACTGAGAACATATAGTCTTGTTAAAGCCATAGAAATATCATTCAAATTATTCCATAATTACCTCAGTTATGCATCTGTTTTTCAGAACTACATACAACAATTGTCATTTCAGATAGACTTAATTACAACATGCCTGCCATTTTTTTTCCAGGTACTTCTCACAGGTGAATGCTTCTGGGGTTTATAAGAAAAAGCTGATGGCATTAGCTGAACATTACATTGAAATTTTTTCTGAGGCGATTTGACTTTGAAGGTTTGAATTGGGAACTGCTTAGAGTTGCATATATAATACCTTTAAATTGCAACTACCATAACAAACACTGGATTTCCCCTTTAGGCTCTTTGTGGTCCCAGCTGCATAGCTGAGTAATCACAATAATGTCAGTACCTGGGGTTTTACATATGTAAGTGGTTCTTATTAATAATACTGTCAGAATGCAAATCATAGACTTCATGCCACCTGAACTTGTTAAATCAAAGGCAGTATAGATCTTTGGGTGTGAATGTCATTATCTGAGAACTGGGGACAAGGATTAGCTAAATGATATATCTAAGAACTCCTGGATGATCCATGGAGACATTGAATGTGTCACTTCTTTTGTCACCTCTCTAGTCTCTTATCTATTCCTTCTAGGTGCTTTGTGTGCTGAGCCACTGCTTCTTTCTTTAAAAATAAGTTTACTTCAAGTAAAAATTCACTGCTTATCCTCTGCCTCTTTTTTGTCTCCTTAGACTATATTCATCTGGTTTCCTCCTTGTTTGGTCCATTGGGCTGCCTTGGCAAAAGATCAGAAGCAGGTAGAAGGATTATGTTGGGATACTGTTGTATATAAAAAAAAAATAGTCTGATCTTTGTTCCAAGTTCTTGGGTGGGATCTTCCAAACCCTTGGAATTTTCCTAGCATTAGGATTGTCTTTGTTCTTCATCCTGGGCTTCTGAGACCACACCCGAGTTCATGCTAACAAGGTGACTCAGGGTGGTCCCCTGGATAGATGGAGATGGCCATTCTGGAAAGACCAACCATGTAATTAGAAGGTTGGGTCTTTGATCCAAGTGATATCAGCCCAACCTCTCAACTTCTGGGGAAAGAAAGTGGGGCTGGAGATTGAGTTCAATCACATAGCCAGTAATTCAATCAGTCATACCTATGTAATGAAACCTCAATAAAAACCCTGGACACCTGGAGCTTGGGTATGCTTTCTGATTGGTACACACATTGATGTTCCTGTAGGATGATGAGTCTTGATCCCATGGGGAGAAGACACAGAAGCTCCACATTTAGGATCCTCCCAGACCCCACACTGTACTTATCTTCTTTTGGCTGATCCTGATTTGTATACGTTATATTATAATAACACTGTAATTGTAAGTATAGAGTTTTCCAGAGTTCCTGGAGTTATTCTAGTTAATTATCAAACCTGAGGATCTAGTGGGAACCTCTGAGTTTGTAGCCATTTGATCAAAAAAGCAGGTGGTCTGAAAGCCCAGAAATTGTAGCTGGGCCTGAAGTGAGGGCAGTCTTGTTGGGAACTCCAACTTTAACCTGTCAAATCTGCCTTGAGTCTGAGTAGTCAGTGTTAAAATTGTGTTACAGTATTACAGATACGTAACTGTCGATCTCTGCCCAAGTATACAAACATGCCTGTACTGCATTTGTGTGTCTATCTATCTCCAGCTTATATGTACTGTTGCTTTTAAGGGCCAGCACCCATAACTTTCTTTGGAGGACTATCCCTAGACCCACTTTGACCAGTGTTATGGGACCAGTTGTGCCCTATTAAAATTTATATATTAAAGACCTAAACCCTAGTACTTCAGGATGTGACTATATATGGAGATAGGACCTTTAAAGAGGTAATCAGGTTAAAATCAGGCCTTTATGGTGATCTTTAATCCATCTGACTAGTGCACTTATGAGAAGAGGTATTAGGACACAGGAAACACAGGGATCAAGACTGGCCATGTGAGCACACAGCCAGAAGGTGACCACCTACAAGCAAAGGAGAGAGGACTCAGAAAAAAACAAATCTGTCAACATCTTTATCTTGGACTTCTAGCCTCCCAAATTATGACAAAATAATCTTCTGTTGCTTTAACTATCTAGTTTTTGCTATTTTTTTTGCCATGGCATCTTTAGCAGTTTAATATATGTGCAGAAAAGTAAGGAATGCTTAAAAATTTGTGTACTTATGGTTGACCTCTAATGACTGACTGGTACAGTATGAAAAAAAGTATGAAAGCCCATGTTTTTTGTCTTGAGACAGTTCAAATGCTGAGGTATAATTTATACCCCATACTTCCCGGAAGCTATAGGCTGAAGCTGAGAATTTGGCTCAAATTGCACCCTTGCTTGGCTTCTTTCTCCCACTCTATTAATGCTTTCTCCTGGGAGTATTTTGTTAACAAGTCACTTACAAGTCAATTGTCTCAAGCTCTACTTTTGATGCCTCATTTGTAGAGAGGACCTTTATCCTTCTGTCTTTCTCCCTGTGCATTACCAAATGCTGGCTGGTCCCTTGACCCATATTTTCTGCCCCTATCAAGGTAGCCAAGTTGTATAACTCTCTTCTTTTTGGTGTATTACCTTCTCCTAATTATCACTTGGGAACTGATGGCACTAAAACTCCATTAATACAAGTTTCAGAATGCAGCACTGTCCTTTATGATGTCCCTACATGGAACCCAAAATGTGGCAATAGAAAATTCATAACAAATTATAAAACATAATAGAGTCTTGGTACTTACAACCATTGACTTTTATCTGCAAAGCCTTGATGAAGAATTACCTATTGAGTGCAATGCATACTATTTGGGTGATGGGTACAATAAAAGCCCAGACTTCACCACTATACAATATATACATGTACCGAAACTCAACTCGTACTTCCTGTATCTATAAAAATAAAAAAAAAATTTAAAAGACAAATAGCAATAAAGCAGATAGGTATATGGGTTCCAGAACTTTGTCACCTAACAGTATTATGACTAGGGCTAGTCTGAGGTACTTGAGTACTCTGTATATCAGTATTTCTATCTATAAAATAGGATTCATAATATCACAGATTTCATAATTTTTTTCTTAAGATTGAGTTAGCATATCCAAAATATTCCAATAGTAAGTGCCCAATAAATAACTGCTTTTGGTTTTATTTTCTATTTTTTTTTTTTATTCTTGAAAGTAGAGCCAAGAAAAGCTTTCTAACTTCCTTCCATGCTCTAATAAGTGAAAGCATGGCATGCACCTCCATATCTCTTCCAGAGCAGAACATTCTCTAGCATTTGGTCCACTGGATGCTTGCAATTATTCAACATATAATTGTATATGACACATTGATCTAGGCATTAGGAATATACCAGTAAGCAAGGCAGACAGAGCCTAGGACAATCATAATACATAAGATAGAAGGAAACAGTGGAAAGGTTTTTTTTGTTTGTTTGTTTATTTTTTTTTTGAGACAGAGTCTTGCTTTGTTGCCCGGGCTAGAGTGAGTGCCATGGTGTCAGCCTAGCTCACAGCAACCTCAAACTCCTGAGCTCAAGCAATCCTTCTGCCTCAGCCTCCCGAGTAGCCGGGACTACAGGCATGCACCACCATGCCTGGCTAATTTTTTCTATATATTTTTAGCTGTCCCATTAATTTCTTTCTATTTTTTTGGTAGAGACAGGGTCTCGCTCTTGCTCAGGCTGGTCTCGAACTCCTGAGCTCAAACAATCCGCCCGCCTCGGCCTCCCAAAGTGCTAGGATTACAGGCGTGAGCCACCGCGCCCGGCCAGTGGAAAGGTTTTAAGTCTACCACTTTTCCATTTGAGAGAATGACTGGGTTGTTGGGGGGGCTCCAAGAATAAGAAGCATTTGAGGAAGACCCTGACTTATAAGAAAAAGCCTATCATGAGAAGGGCCTGGGTAAAGGGCTTCCTAGATAGAAAAAAACAGTCCTGGGATATGAAAGAATTTGTTTTGCCAGAAAAAATAAAGAAATAAATTAAGAATATGTTGGGGAAAAAAAACACATTAAAACTTCAGAGTTCCCTGACCCACATAGGTGAGTTCTCTTGAGATATTCCTTAAATGCAAAGAAAACAATTCACCTTACCTTAAAACAGTAACAAACAAAAGTCATCTACTGTATAACTGTTTGAAATTTTCCTCCAATATTCTCTATGTAAAATGGGCTGATCCGATTACTGAGAGAGACAGAGCTATCCCCTTAACCTGCAAAACAGAGTCATTTATAAGTATCTAGAATTTTAAATATTTAGACTTATTTGTTTAGAATAATGCTGAGTTCTCAGAAACACTAGAGCAGCACAAAGAGGTTGAAAAGAAAAGTAAAACATCAAGTTATCTGCTTATGCTTGCCCTGAAATAACTCCTAGGCAGTAACTTTTGAAATGTATGGCAGTTCATTCAATCCACATGCCTCCTCAGATCTGTGTTCTTCTCCAGTTTTATACAGATGAATTTAGAATTTTCCCAGATAAGATTTGGCTTTGAGCTTCTAAATGTTCATCAAAGATAACATTGAAAAATTAAATTATGCTACCCTTTTTTTTTCCAAAAGGAAGAAAACCTTGCCATAATCAGTGAAGCTATTTTTAAATTGCAGGAGGGCAGGAATGAAGGTACAAATTAATGAGCTGATGTCATATTAATGTAGTCTTTTTGATCTTGTAATCATGAGCTCTTTACAAATCATGTTTGGTTTCAAGATTGTGATTCAAGACTCCTGGTTGCAGACATATAATTTAAATACCATTAAAGGAAGCTCCAGATGTTTCAGGGGAAACATTTCTTATATTTAAGAATGGAGCCACAAAAGACAATCTCGTCTAACTAGCTGTGTGCTCGTGGACAATTTGCTTTACCTCTCGAGGCCTTAGATGTTTTATTTAGATAGGTTAATTTCCAGGGATCAATCAGTTTCGACACAATATGAAAATTGTCCATGGTTGATAAATCTGGAAAAAATAAGTCATGAAAGAAAAGGTCTCAGAATAAGGTCAGGTGATAGACCTTGAAGTATTATTTTAAAAAATATTTTTTTAAAAAAAAAGAAGGTGCAGGTTACACACATTTTTGGAGGATCATCTCTTTTCATTTTACTTTTAAGATGCCTGCTGCCTACATGCTGATGTGCCCATAGCATCGGAACTTCAAAATGTGGGTCATGCTTCTTTGTGATGAGGGTGGATTAAAAACAGGACCCTTATTAGTTCTGTGACAACTCTTTTTAAATCTTCAGGATCCTTTGACTAGGTGGGAAAGCTTTTACAACTAAACATTTTTGCTAAATGTAGAAAATAAAAAAGAGGGGAAACAAAGAAAGGGAAGCAACCCAACAACAAAAAACTTGACATTTAAAAGTGATTTGAAAACAAAACAAAAATCTGAATTATAAAGAAGCCAGATCAAAACGACTCTACAGTCAGAAACAGTTCCTAAGAGAGAATGCAAAATAGCATTTCGATGTTTTTCAAAAATGAATATTTTTGTTCTTTTCTGAATATTCTTCATTAGATAGAAACTATTTATTTATTGAAGGTCAGGGATTTTAGCTTAAGTGCTAGAACACTCGGATGGAGCATATAGTGTGATTTCTTCAAGGACCACTCAAGGAATTTTTCCTCCTTTGTGCTTTAAACACTTTCTGTGGTATTTTTTTGACAGATGTGTGGTTATGAATATTTATAGTATTGCCAAACATGAGAAATAAAATGTTTTGTTCCAGCCCTAGAATAAAATGTATATGATGCTTTTGAAGGAAATAGGGGAAAATTGTTAAGAATTATTCATCTTTAAAACAGAATATCCAGTCTGGATTATTTTTGGCATACAAGGTGCTGTCATTGAGTAATTTCATAGCATATAGGTTTAATATTTCCTTTTTTTTGACCTTCATCACTTTAATTATCCCTGATAAAAGTGATCTCCAGTCATGAAGTCCATTGTTTCACAAGTATTTTATTAAATTGTGTAGGTGTTTTGTTTTTAATTGCAAACAGAATTCTTGGATATCCAAAGAATAAACAGACCACAAAAAGTTGAATACAAAATATAAGATATTAACTAGAATCTTAAACCAGATCATATGACCTACAACTTTCAAATGCTGACACTAATTGTTTTTCACATACACTTTCATACTTTTATTTAACAAGGGGCCATTTATTTTTCAGCAACCTCAGTTACAAACTCCTTAAAGGACCAGCACATCATATTAGTTACAATCTGATCAACTATGTATAGTATTTGATCATAGGTACATGCCTACTTTAGAGAGGGAAATATTTCTACCTCAGATTCTGATTTCTTGAGAACCAAGGCTAAGTTGTAAGTCATACTTTTAAAATAAATACAATCGCATATTAGGAAGCCAGGACAAGGCTAATAACAGAAGGAAGAAAAGCCAACAGGAGTTTGTCCAATAAAGCTGCTCCACTAAGTACGACTGATTACTGGATCTCATGAATTAATTTACTGGGGCAGGGAGAGGAATGGGAAGAATGATTCTTCCCCGCCTGGGACCTATATCAGTTAGTGGCCAGTTAGGGACCGGGCGCCAGAGCTCTATCACCCCACCCCCATCTCTAACCTCATTTGTGGAAAAACTGTCATCCATGAAACTTAGGAACTGGGGCTGCACAGCAGGAGGTGAGCGGCTGGTGAGCAAGAGAAGCTTCAGCTATACAGCCACTCCCCATGGCTGGCATCACCGCCTGAGCTGTACCTCCCCCCCAACTGCCCAGTCCGTGGAAAAATTGTCTTCCATGAAACCGATCCCTGGTGCCAAAAAGGTTGGGGACCGCTGCGTATCTCATCTGTCAGTAATTCAACCACAGGGCATTAACTACCACCTTTGCTTCTGGGTTTTTATATGTGGGAGCAAAATGGGACTCCCCTGTGCTCCACACATCAGCATTAACAAAGAAACCTCAGGATAGGTGGTGATAGGTACATGAGACCAGTATGCAGATTGCATTTGTATAAACCTAGTTGAAGCCCACATAGAACTGGCTTCAAAAGCAGTAGCTAGAACAAGAAACAGATTGACATTGAATGAACGGGTTATTCAAGCACACGCAGTGAACTGTGGCATTCTAACCCCCATATAAAAAGAAAAGTGTATAATGTGGGCTTTATTTCTAATTTTTTTTCTTTGAAACTGTTCAAATACAGTAATTCTTTCTCCACTGTGCATTTATTGTTCAGATCCACAAACTGTGGGCTCCAACTAGATTTATACA
The DNA here is from genome assembly GCF_000956105.1 of Propithecus coquereli. Classification (NCBI taxonomy): domain Eukaryota; kingdom Metazoa; phylum Chordata; class Mammalia; order Primates; family Indriidae; genus Propithecus; species Propithecus coquereli. The sequence goes on from NW_012148308.1 coordinate 3,023,551, forward strand.
AATGCAATACCAGGAATCCTGGATCAGGTATGTACATGCAATTGCACATCAAAGTTTATGTGTTCAGGATGCTATGGTCATGTCCCCCACTAAAACCACACTTGAGTTCATAGAAGTTTGGGTCTGTCGTATCCATCCTTCATCTTCATCCTGCTGCTTCCTATGAAATCAGTCTTACTCATAATTAATTCCACAACAATATTGTGTGTATGTGCTTAATGCCATATAATTGTTGAGTTTGTAAATATTACAACCGAATATGCATCCCACTCAGCAATCGTACAATATTATTTCCAATTTGAGATATACCAAATATCTGATTAATTTATTTAATTTATAGCCCTCTACTTAAGGTGAAATATAAATTTATGGATGATTCAAAATTAAAAGAGCATGAAAAGAAAAACTAAGAAATTGGAAAGAAGGAAATTGGAGTTGAAAAATAAAAAGCCAAAAGAAAATTAGCATGTAAAATATATGTTGTCCTTTTTCTCTTCCTCCTCCTCTTCCTTCTTCTCCTCTTTTCTCATTCTCCTTTTCATCTTCTGTTTCCTCTTAGCTAAAGGTGAATTATATCTCTTTATATTTATTATTATCTTGTTATTTATTCATGCTTAAGTACTTTCAAGATAAATATAAAAAGTTTCATTAGTAAATATGTCATGAAATAACTTGTGGCCATAAAAACAAAACTTTTGAACAACCCCCAGGCAGGCTTTATTCTGTTAGCCCTGAATTTATGATATAAAACTGTCACAGGAATAACCCTGATTCAAGAAATTTTCAATTTACAATTTAATTAAAGTCCTGAAAGCATCAAGCTATCAGAGAGTTGGAGATGTAATCTAAGCTAAGACCAAAAACAATGTTTACTTAAATTTACTTGAATGAATTCTTCCAAAGAAGTCAGTCATTGTAAGAATTTCATTAGTGCAGTCTGATTTCCCAGGAGGAAATCTTTTTACCAATCTGAGACAGGTGGAGAATGAATGACATTGTTCATTGATGTTAGCGATTCTCATCATCACCATTGTCACTAATATTTTCTTTATAGTAAAATTTGATGGGAGATATAGAAAAATAGAGAGGAAATCTCTTATCTGGAATAGCAATCAAAAGGGCACCAAAATTTGCAGTTGCTCCTAGAGTCGTAGGGAGGAGTTGCACCACAACCGAGACCCAGGCAAAGAGGCCCTTTTTCATGTGTGCATAGCTTCCGTATAATTCCTACATGCTCTGAAATATATGTAATCTTTTTTCTAAAAGTATTTGTTTCTAATAATTTCAAACCCTACTCTTTTGCAAAATGTTATTAAAGTGAGTTTTTAAGGAAGTTGGGCTCTACGTTTTCCTTAAGTTACTTAAAAAGACACATGGACTCTCCTATGTATTTGGTTTTTTACCCATATAGATTACTTTTATGTTGTTTAAAAATATATGAATGGAAGGCACCAATAAAACGTTTTTGTGTGTGTGTAACCAATGACTGTGTAAAAAGATTTTATGATCAGATGTCATTGGTATTGAAATTTATCCCTTTATAAATTAATAAAGGGGTGCAAAGACAGAACTGTGGTGAGGGCCTAAGCTCTGCAAAGGCACAGGCACAGTTAAGTATAATAATAATAATAACCAGCCATTGCCCCCTAGTTTGCTTTCCTATAATTTCTACTCAGGAGTCACATAGATGATGGTCATAAAGATTCTTAACTTTCTCCGTAGATGACATCATCCTTGTGAAACCCTAAGGCTAGTTTTTGGGATATCTTCCAGACCCTGCATCCCAGTGGATAGGCTGACCCACCCAGACCAGTGGCCCACACCAAGGAACTGACTAAACTGGTATCGGGACACCTGGCCCCCACCCAACATGAGAAGACGGTTTCTATACCCCTATGATTTCACCCTGAACCCAGCCAATTAGCAGACCCAATTGCTTAACTCTTTGCCCACCAAACTATCTTTAAAAATCCTTTCTCCCAAATTCTCGGGGAGACCGATTTGAGAAATCCCCCCGCCCTGTCTTCTCCCTTGGTGCTCTGTGATATTAAACTTTTTCTCCACTGCAACCCTGATTGTCTCAGTGTGTTGGCTCTTCTCTGTTACAGTAGGATGTAACAGTGTGATCACCATGAATGAACATTAATGTCATCCCTGCAGGTCATAGTCACCCTGATACAGGAAGTTTTGGAATGACTTATCAATGTTACTATTGAACCCCAGAGCCTAGCCTGGAGATCTTAACTTGTGTCTTATGGAGAAAAGTCTTACATTCATGAAACATATAAGCCTGACTTGCTCTAGTCTTGAACACCCCAAATATCTATATGTTTTATTTCTATATGATCTTACCGTTAACCCCCTACTAAAATTTGGGAAAAGAGGATTAGTCCATTTCTTTTGACAAAAAAAGCATTAACCTTGATTTTTAGAAACAATCTTCCTATAACAATTTTATAACTCATTTAACTCAGAATATAAAAAATGGAAAATATATATTGCGATTGTTTAAAAAATAGGGAACTTTTTATTGTTTTAAAATATTTATATAATTCTCTTATCCTTAGTTTTAAAGGTATTCTATCTTGGTATATTTCCTTCTATATTTCCTCTGATTTCAAATATGTTTTTCTCCCCAAATTTCCAAAAATTAAAATTACACTACTTTAATGTAACTGTCAGAAAGCAAGTATATGTCACTCAACTTTGTTTTTGAAATTAGATATATATTCATTTGTAAGTATTTTTTCTTTCAAAGTTCTAAAACCAAAAGAACTAATTTTTCAAGACTTACTGATCTACTGAAATAAGCCCTAATTCAGTATATTTAAATATTTGAGGAGATTCATGCAAAGGGGACAAATTCTCTGTTCTTTCTTCTTCTCTAAATGAATAATATTAATAGTGTATTTCTTAATACTTTAGGGAAATAAGGAAATATAAGGAAATTACTGTTACTTTTCTAAAGAAGTAGATACCATAACAAAATAGTTTTCTTAATTTATTTGAAGTATGGGGAAAATGCTAGGGGAAGGAGAGACATAGAAGGTAAATGGGAAGGAGAGACAGAAATACATTTCTTCTTTTCATCTTCCAGCCACTGGAGAGACTCCTCATCTCTTCAGAAAAGGTATCAACTAAGAAAGCACTAAGGTTCACAGTTATCCCTTTCAGTTGGATATTGGGCATCCTGTTTTTTCATAACAAAAGACAAGACTTAGATCTCAGCAGAGGGAAAAATCAATGCAAACCCTCTTTATGAGGTTTTTGTTCCTATACAGATAATCCACAGTGTTCTATAGAAATTTAGACTCTGAATTGCATTAGAATTAAGACCAGATAATGCGTTCTGCATTTAAATTTTAAATCTGCACGTGGTTCCCTGCATTTATTACTAAGCTTTAGCTTATAGAAGAGCAGATGGTTCTCTGTGCTCCAGATCAAATACTGTCAACTACTTATTTGATCATCCGCATTGGGTTTTTGATTTAAATAATTGAGCTTTTGCAGGCAGTGCTTCTGAAATCTGACCTGCTTCTTGCAGCTTTTCCAATTGTGACTACCATTTTTGGCTTTTGATCAAGGACTATTTATACCAACTTTTTGACTATAGTTAATCCAAGAATGAAAATTTTTATAAGAAGTCTTTATACTCTTTCAGAGCGTTCAGTCCTCTGTTTCAAATAATCAAACAGATAACACTGTGCTTGATTTACTAAACCAATAACCGCAAAGAAGGAAAAATGGATTAATTGATTTTCTTGTTTCCTCCTCCTCCTCCATTTGCAAAAATGGCCCAATCAGCCATCTCCCTGTATTTTCTCCTTTTTTCTATGTAACTTTTTAGCATCCTTCATTAAGAAATGGAGTGTATTTCTTCGTTCCTTAAATTTGTTCTGGTCTCATGACTTGTTTTGATCAATAGAATATAGGGTTAAATATATCTCCCCAGTGTTGAGTCTGATAAGCCTGCATACTTCCACTCTGATTCGTGCCCCAAACTTATACCTGTGAGTTATCCCAAGATCAGCAGAGCTACCCACGTGACCTACAGTTGACCATAAACACCTGTAGGAGCTTTGCATGAAAAGAACACCACAGCTGGGCACAGCCTAAATTGCCAATTTAAAAAAACGAAAGGTAAATAAATTGTTATTTTAAGTCATAAAGCTTTAGTACTATTGGATGTCTAACAATAGTTAACTGATGTGAACTCTATTTTATTTTCCACTGAACATTTTTTCACCACATGGCTTAGGATTTCAACAAACATGGGCCTGAAATCTTGCAGGCCTTTACTGTCAATTTACCTTTGACAAGTCTCTTTAACTCCTGTGTGCCTCAGTTCATTCATTCATTAACAGATATCTAATCAAGTTTCTACTATATGCCAGTCACTGTGCAAGGCACTTTGGACAGAGTGGTGACCAAGGAAAAAGCCTGTCATTTATGGCCTTTTCACTCTAGAAGGATAATAATGTCCATCTCTTAAAATTGCTATGAGGAGTAAATTAACTGATGAATATATAGCATACAAGCATGTGAGTTATACCAACCCAACCACCCTCCAGTCTCTTTCAAGAGGAAAGAACACATTGCTTAAGGAATGATCTCTGATACAGCTGTAGAAGAAACTCTGCTATTTGTCTAAAAAGCGTGGGGTCACTAATTGGGATTCAGATGTTGATTCTATCATTATTATTAATACCTGCTTCTTAACCTCTCTAATTTCTGTTTCTTATTCAATAAAACAGAGCTAATACTTCTAAAATATTTTTACCAGTATAGATCAGTATAAGATAAATCAATTTATTTTTCTTAAGAGTACATACTACCTTTAAAATCTCTGCGATCCCTACTAATGCTAATTAACGTTCTAAGAAACTGAATCAAAAGCATGAAAACTTGGTTAAGTTGTTCTTGGTATATTTGTGTTCAAGGTGCCTAAATGCATATGACATTGACCCTTTTTTCTGGAGGTATAGATAATGCTATGAAGACTGTTACTGAGCCAATCCCCATGTGAATTTTACAGATTGCTTAGTTGAACTGAGAATATGATCAGAACATCCAAGAACTTCAGATCATTAGTCATTTCATAGGGGGAAACAGATGGCTTCCCTAGAAGAGGGAATTTTCACCTCCCACAGAATTTGGACACCATGATAGAAGTAGGCCTAATTGTTCAGAGAAACATGTTTAAGTCCCTTTCCACTGGAATCTGTACCTCACCTTTCTCACGATACTTGTATGCATATAGAAAATGTACTCCATCACCAGAAAGGACTCCCAAAGAAACAAGAACCAATATATTCATCCAAGCTTGTCAACACAGATATGTACCTGTAAGAGTGCAGTGGTGTACAGAGTGACTGAATATACTTTGTTCTCAAGAAGTATTCTATAGAAAAATAGTATCATACACACATACCATGCAAACTAGTTTTTTTTTTCTTTTTTTATCCTTGGCACTATTGATATTTGGGACTGGATAATTACTTGTGAAGGGCTGTCCTGTGCATTATAGCATGTTTGCAACACACCTGATCTCTGCCCACTAGATGCCAATAATACCCATTGCACCAACTGTGACAATTAAACATGTCTCCAGACACAGGAAAATGTCCATGAGTTGCCTTTGGTTAAGAACTATTGGCATACAAGTATTAGAATATCAGAAGGGGAAAGGAAATATATTCATATTCAGTATAATCTAATATAAGAGGGTAATAAAAGGCATGAAGTCCAACTTCATTTTCTGTATTAGTATACTTTTATTATTTATTCAATCATTCTTTTATCTGCTTCTATATATGAGGCACAGGGCCAGAGAAAATGAGGTGCAAAATCTTTGTCATTTTCTCCCCATAAGAACATAATCATCAAATATAATTTTATCTCATTTTATAGTGCACAACCACCAATAAAATGGTAAAGAAAAAATAGGACATAGATTTCAAAGGTATTTTGTAGTCAGGGCCTTATAATGGTATAGCTAATGGAATAAGGAAATGAATTATTTAGCTTTTAATCCTGGCTGTTATCATTGTACCAGTATGTGATATTGGAGAATTTACGCCACCTCTATTAATTTTGTAGGGCTGCCATAACAAAATACCATAGACTGGATGGATTAAGCAACAGAATTTTATTTTTTCCACCATTTTGGAGGCTGGAATTCCAAGATTGAGGTGGCAAGAGGGTTGGTCCTCTCTTCTTGACTTATAGATACCCATCTTGTCCCCGAGCCTTCCATTCGTGTCTCTGTGTCTGAATCTTCTATTCTTATAAGGACGACGGTCATATTGGATTATAGCCGACCTTAGCTACCTCATCTTGACTTAATTACTTCATTAAAGACTGTATCTCCAAACACAGTCACAGTCTGATGTATTATAGTAGGAGTTATAACTTTAATATACGAATTTTGAGCAGACACAATTCAGTGCATAACATCACATCTAGGCCTCCATTTCCTTATCTATAACATGGTGGAGCATCATACATACTTCATAGTAAACTGCCATCTAAATTAAATTAAGATAGATAGAATACCAAATGATGCTATATAAGAAAGACACCTACAGCCGAATGTTTATAGCAGCACAATTCACAATTGCAAAGATGTGGAAACAACCC
>NW_012148308.1:3030709-3031989 GCF_000956105.1 Propithecus coquereli
TAAAAACAAAATATTAATAAGAAGGAGCATTTGGCTACAATGATGGGTACAACTGGAAAAGCAGATGCAGGTGAGGAAGCAGGCAACTGAAGGAGGAAGAAAATAAAAACAAGGTACAAAGGCACAGAAGGTTATTTAGGAAGTGAACAGTATTTTCTTGATTCTAATATTAACAATTTTTTTAAATTTAGAAATTAATTTTTTTTTACATTTTTATTTTATTTTAATAGATTTAGGGGGTACAAATTGTTTTTTTGTTACATGGATGGATAATATAGAGGGGAAGTCTAGGCTTTTAGTGTACCTGTCACCTGAATAATGTGCATTGTATCCAATGGGTAATTTTTCATCCTGTAGTCACCTCAGCCCTCATCCTTCTGAGTCTCCAGTGTCCATTATGTCACTCTGTATGACTATGCATACCCATTGCTTAGCTCCCACTTCTAAGTGACAACATGTGATATTTGATTTTTTGTTCCTGGGTTGCTTCACTTAGGATAATGGCCTCCAGAAAAGAATTCTTAATCAAAATAAGTCTTATACTCAATAAGCTCATTTAACATTGTTTCTTTTTTTAAATTCCCCTTGCTTCCAATTTTTTAAGACCATTTTCTGCTATCAATAGCCATAGGACTCAGGAATCACAATAATTGCACATCACCTGGAATACAGCAAAAACCTGTGTCAGTGAAAGTGTAGATAGGCAGGCAGAGAACACGCGTGACAAAGGCCTACTTGATGGGGATTTTTCTGTTCTTCCTAATGCATAAAATGTTTCTCTAAGCCTAAGTGACTTTGAAAATAGAAGCATAAATAATGATATTAAGTAAGCAGGAGAAGGAGTTGGCCATGAGAAGACAATGATGAGCTTGGTATCAGACAGGTTGAGTTGGTGAGCTATGCTGCACACAGGAGATCAGGCGCTGTTGATCCTAGCTCCTTACCCCACTCTTAGGGAAACACAAAGAATGTAGCTATTGAAACTGCAGTGGGAATGTGATGCCATTTCTCATCCATTGCATCTTTGTTGACTGCTAGTAGAATTGCATGAAAGAACACTTTTGTGAGAAAGATTTGTTTAAGTAGCTGATTTCATATAAGCCTGAACTTTTATATTTTCATGGACATACACATGCATATATATGTGTGTGCATATATATGAATACATATATACATATTTTATTCTTATACTTTGTCAAACATAATGAAATGAAAATATGTAAATCAATATCTAGAATATATGTGGAAAGGAAACTTTATGTTATATATGCACATTAATA
>NW_012148308.1:3033739-3035343 GCF_000956105.1 Propithecus coquereli
TGGCCAATGTCTCTAGTCTTTATGCCACTCTGAGCTCAAGAAGAAAGAGAGCTGAGTGAAAAACCGCAGTATAGAACAAACTGAAGCTTTGCTGGCTGACATTTCTGAGTTCCATTAAAAATGATGAGGAAGAAATGCCTTTAAATCCCCATCAAGTTTAAAATCTATATGTAAAGCTGCATGGCAACAGCAATCTTCATTTTAATTTACTTTTATTTAGGCCCATCTCAAAGGATTTTGACATGAAAATACATTTTCTAAAATTAAGCAGAGGCAGGGTATTGAAATATAAATGAAGACACGTCGGAAAAGAAATGGAAGCACAAAATTGATTTGTGCAGTTCAGACTTTGGGTTCCCTTCGTTAATTGTTCTGTCTACTCCTGTTTTGCATGGTATGCCCTGCATAGAAAGCTTTGCAGAATGTGCCATGACAAAGATGGTGCTTTTACTAGAGACCTATTCAATTCATAATAATGTGGCTCAAGATCAAACCCAGAGGAAGAAAACTGTGAAGGGATGAACACATCAAATGATGGTACTCCCAGCCTGATAAGAAAACTGGGTGGGTAAGTGCATTCAGTGGCAGAACACTGGACTGAGGGGAAGAGGTAGATTATTTTCTGTGATCTTAAACACTGTGATGTGTGTGAGTAACCAAGTCCCGTACAGGCATGAGAAGCCATAATCACAAAGAGACCCTGGGAAATAGGAACTGAATACCAGTGGAAAAAGTGAGCCTGCAATGAGGGAGGGACCAACAAGGCTATCTGACAAATTTTATGCAAATGTCAGGTGTTATCATGCTCTTTCAAGTCTACGTTTATTTGGTAGAGTACCACAAACAGAATGCAATCACACTCCTTCAGCATTGTTGACAGTCTATTTTATGATCCAGTCATCGTCTATCTGTCCAGACTCAATTCTAACACAACTCTCCTTACACTGTATGCTGCAGCAAAATTGGTCTGTGTAAAGTTTCCCAAATACATGTTATTTTCCTGATTTTTGTGATTTTCCATGTTCTGCTCTCTGCCTCTAATTTATGACCTCTCCATACTCTGTCTCTGCCTCCCAGAATAATTCCCTCTGCTGTGAAGCCTTTCTTAGACTCCTCCAAACAGATATGCAGACTTCTATTCCATGCCCCCAAGACATTAACTTCCCATACAACAGAGATGGCATTACACTGTGTCTGAGTATGATAGGACTGTGTTTGGTATACATCCATCACGTTTCTACCATAGAAAGTATCACACACTCTATAAATAAATTGCCTGTTTGTGTACTCATCAGATCAAAGTTTAGTGTCAGCCAACACCATGCTTCACCATTCTCTTTTCTTTTCCTGTGACAGGCATCACTAACCTATCCAGCAGATTTCTACTGAGTCAGGACACATATAGTTCCTTCACAAATCAGCGCTCAAGACAGGACTATCAATCCATCATATATGGCCCACCAGTTAAGGCTAAAATACTACAATTTTAAAAAATGATTAACATATATTGAATACTTAGTATATACTTCATGTTATTATATTTAAAGCTTATTTGCTATAGCTAGCCTAGAAAAATGCCAAATACCATTTTGTGTTTGATTAAA
>NW_012148308.1:3035393-3035982 GCF_000956105.1 Propithecus coquereli
GGGACAATTTTTTTGTGGAAATACATTTCAAATTATAATATGACTTCATATAGCCTGGGAACACTAAACACATCATACACCACAAAAACAAATATTTACAAAGACAGATGCACAAGAGCATTTCCATTACCACTGCATTTCCCCAGGGGATTCACCTGACCTGGAAGGTTCTATATGTTGCTAAAATGAAAAATAAAATATGTGAATTTCCTCCTGAAGGTATCAGAGAAAACATTTCTAAAATGCCTCACTGAAAGAAATAGAATCTAGTCCTTTGGTGCTTTCAGGATATACACCACATTGTGATAAGGCCAAATTCATAGACATGCAGACTTACAGCTCAGCATGTAGGGAACTCTGAATTGCATTTCATAAAGTAAGTCACAGAAAACAACTGAAACAAACCAATTTTAAATTCCAGTCAAATTTGCCTCACTGTTCTTTTGCATTTCTGTTTATCTCATTTTGTTCATCTGTGTTTTTATACATTAATTGAGCACCTGAATATTTGAGTAAATATTTCTATAAAAATGAACTAAAATTGTCTTTTTTGCACTTATCCATCATGATCTCTTCTCTGACTCTTATC
>NW_012148308.1:3047056-3048121 GCF_000956105.1 Propithecus coquereli
CATTTCATTTGGAATGAGAAAAGAGCCCAAATAGCCAAAGAAATCCCAGGCAAAAACAACAAAACAGGAGGTATCTCATTACCAGACTTCAAACTATACTAGCAGGCTATCGTAACCAAAAAAGCATGTTATTGGTACAAAAACAGAGACATAGATCAATGGAACACAATAGACAACCCAGACATAACACCATCAACCTATAGCCAACTAATCCTCGACAAAGCAGACAACGACATACACTGGGGAAAAGAAGCCCTGTTCAATAAATGGTGCTGGGATAATTGGAGAGCCACGTGCAGAAGAGGGAAAGAGGACCCCTATCTCTCACCACTCACTAAAATTAATTCAAGATGGATAAACAACTTAAATGTAAAGCAGGAACTCATAATAATTCTAGAAGAAAATGTAGGAAAAACTCTTCTAGATATTGGTCTAGGCAAAGAATTTATGATTAAGATGCCAATGACAATTACAGCAATGACAAAAATAAACAAATGGGACTTGATTAAGTTAAAAGCTTCTGCACAGCTAAAGAAATAATCAACAGAGCAAATAGACAACCTACAAAATGGGGGAAAATATTCATAATCTACACATCTGATAAATGATTAATATCCAGAATATACAAAGAACTCAAACAAATCAGTACGAGAAAAACAAACAATCCCATTAAAAAGTGGGCAAAGACATGAACAGAAGTTTTTCAAAAGAAGACAGACAAATGGTCAACAAACACATGAAAAAATGCTCAACATCACCAATCATCAGGGGAATGCAAATTAAAACCACAATGAGATATCACCTTACCCCTGTTAGAATGGCTTTTATTAAAAAGTACAAAAACAATAGATGCTGGCACAGATATATAGAGAAAGGAACACTTATACACTGTTGATGGGACTGCAAATTAGTACAATCCCTGTGGAAAACAGTCTGGAGTTTTCTCAAAAAACTAAAAGTACCATTCAATCCAGCAATCCCACTATTGGGTATCTACCGAAAGGAAAAGAAGTCATTTTATCAAAAAGACACTTGCACTCAAATGTTTATTACAGCACAATTCAC
>NW_012148308.1:3048171-3051926 GCF_000956105.1 Propithecus coquereli
TTTATAATTACATTACAATATATTATTTCAACTACATGAGAATATGGTGATGTTAAGCAGTAATCAAGGTAAATTCAACATACTCTTTGATAAAACTGCCAGTTTTTAAGCAGCTGGTGTCCAACAGACATCTCCCAAGCTTCCTGGCACACAAGTAATGCTCGGATGGAATGCCACCACTTGGGAGCAGGGAGTACACACTGAACCACTGTTGGACTTGTCTTTCTCCCTGCCCTTGAGAGTTGTCCAGCGGTCAAACATAAAGAAGGTGAATATTTGGAAGCTGTGTTAGGAGGGTCTGAAGCAGTAATTATTCCAGAATATAAGAAACACTTATTCTTCAATTGATAAGTTGAGCTAAACTAGCTAAGCACCGAATTGAGTAAAGGCTTAATATAATATCTCTAAAGGAGGCTTGCCATAAAGAAAAATACATAAAGAAATCAATGCTAAGCCATGTACTAAGCACATTGGCACTTTTTTAAAATAAGGAAATAGGAAAGAGTGATTCACCTTGTCTACATGAAGAGGGGAAGGCAACCTGAAAACAAAGTGACAAATTCCCTCTTAACTAGGTTCTAAAATATACACATAAGTCATCTGAGTATACATAGCAACAGAAGACGAGGACATTTACTAGGTATAGGTAATAGTAATACTAGTTTCCAAGGGACAGATGTGAGAAACATCAACTTGTTGTGTTCTAGGAATTCTAAGTTGTTGAAAAATGAAGTATCAGGCTAATTGGTCAACACTTATGTGCACATATGGAAGTAACATTCATTGGGTATCTGGCACGTGGGAGGTGGGGAGGAGGGGATGTGTAAATCCACACCTAACGGATGTGCTGCGTGCTGTTTGGGGCATGGCCATGCTTCTCTGGGAGTGCAAAGGCAATTTATGTAACCAAAGCGTTTGCACCCCATAATACCCTGAAATTAAAAAAAAAAAAAAAAAGGAAGTACCAGGGACCAAGCCACAAGCCACAGAGTTCCGCTGCCACTCCCACCCACACTCCCCACCACCCGCAGACCCTTCGAGGAAAAATTGTCTTCCATGAATCTTAGAAACGGGTTTTGAGCGCGGGCGGGGTGGGGGCGGTGTGCACAGCAGGAAGTGAGCTGAGGGTAGGGAGGAAAGCTTCGTTTGTATTTACAGCCCCTTCCCATCCCTGGCATCACTGCTTGAGCTCTGCCTTCCCCCCTCCGTCACCCTCCTCACCCCCGCTCCCGCCCTGGTGGAAAAACTGTCTTCCATGAAACCTATCCCTGGTGCCAAAAAGATTGGGGACCGCTAAAACATTGGACAATGTGTGTTTAAGAAAGGACTATGATGCCCGCCCCCCGCTCCCCCAAAAAAGAGAGAGAAGTTGGAAATCAGGAATCAGAGCAGTATAAACTTTGGACTTTGTTCTTTAGATTATTCATGATGATGATTATCATTGTTTGCTATAGAACCATTTGCATAAAGGAATTCTTCACGGAGAAATGAAATAGTGGGGGTGTTTGCCATGTTGGATGGGGACTGTTAATAGCTCTCCTCTGAAACTCTTATCACCTCTTTCCCACCCCAGCATCACCACTACACAAAATCTCCCTCTGCCTATGCCAGAAGCATCGCCTACAATCTCGGGTTTCTTCTGGGCACAGTTGCAGACACACTCTGCAGAGCAAAACCATGCTCAGATTTACTTTTTACATTGGGGAAATGGATTGAGTAAGGAAATGAGAGAACTTGGAGTATGTAAATCCCATTATTTTATGAGAGAACTTTCCGGGGGAAGTTCTCAATGATTTTAACCATAAAACCCCTAGTGTCAGGGGAAGAAAGAAGGTAGAAAGTAGGCAACGTGTGGGATTTGTGGTTTTTAGTTTAGTTTCACTTTTTGCAGTGGTGAACAAGGACTGAATAGAAGAATATAGGCTATCTTTGAAGTTCCTGGCTTGAGGCGAATGGGAGTGTTATTAACCTACCGCTTCGGCCAATAAGATATGGGTATTTCCTTTTGTTATTTTTCTGCCAAGAAAATTAAAATTTCTCTTTATTGAATGCATTCAAATTTGCATATTGATTTATTTTGCTTTTTGGGGGGATACATTAAACAGTTTATTTCTATTGAGCAGGCACTGTTGCTCACCACAGACTCTGAAAAGACTGCCAAGAGGCATTTGTGTATTTAATGCTCCTTCAGTTCAAATATACTTAGTCATAATTAAACTCGGTTGAATGCCTTTTAAAAGAACTTAGTTGTTAATATGATTGGCAGTATTCTGTGCCTTTGACAACATCCAATGAAATATGCCTGGGTGGTATGCAACACTGACAAATGCTAAGATTTATCTTCTATGATCTCTAACTAATGTAATGTGATTATGTTGAATCCTCTGTTTTCAAGAAGGCATGTTATTACTTCCCATTATCTAAATAAGAATGATAAATGTTCAAGATTTTCATTAAATATAAACAATCTTGAAATTAATATTCTTAAATTACTTTTTTTAAAAAAATGAAAGTCAGTATTATTTTGTAGGAGGAAATATACTGAGACAAACAAGACATCATTGTTTTTCTTCAAAAGAAGTATTAAGTTGTTATATAACAGATGTTTCAAATTCATGAAGAGAAGAAAGAAGAGAGCGAGAAAGTGACACTGTAGGCATTGCTTTAGGATCATAAACCTTCAGCTCACTTGCCACCGCTAGATGACAACCTTGTATGTTTGCTAGTTACTAGCTTTCTGATTATCTTTTGGTAAGTGGAATATAGGACTTAGAACAATATACCATATTCTCCAGCACTTCACAACATACAATGAAAATATAAACACCTTTGCAATAAACTTGCAACGTGATTATAAATTGTTCTTCATTGTCAATGCTACTATTACTTAGGTGAAATAGAATTATTTGTTCAAAATATTCATACAAATAGCCTTTCATACTCTGTACAATTATGACAATTTAATTTAATTCATCTTATTATTGTTATTTTTCTATCTCAGAAAACTTGTTGGATTTCTATGTTTTTCCCTTTCTCTTTTTTTAGCTTTTACAGCCATGGCAGATTGTATTCTGCTTTGTGGAAAAAAAAAAAAAAGACTAACAAGACATTACAGAACCTAAATGCCCAGCTTTCTGATGTTAAGTTTGAACTAAATGGTAGAAAGTCATTAATTCTGGAAATAATGACATGCTATTCACACAACACCCAGCATAAAACCTGACCTATGCTCTTTGTATTCTCCACTCGTATGAGGCTTTGGATAAGAGAATTTAAAGAAAAAAGAGCAAGTGGCTGTGTTACATCTTTTCATAAGGAGCACTAGCATATACATTGACATAATTGTTAATCCATCTGTATATTTAGCCATGTTTTAGCACAACAAAAACAAAAACAAAATCCTTTATGCCCTTCCATATCAGTGGTCTTCAACTGGAGAGGATTTTTATACCCTCTAATTCCTCAACCCCACAATATACTTCACAATGTCTAGAGACAATCTTGATCATCACAGCTGGGGAAGGATGTGCTACTGGCTCTACTGGGTAAAAGCCAAGGTTGCTACTAAACCTCCTGCAATGCATAGAACAGCCTTCCATAACACATAATTATCCAGTTCAAAATGTCAATAGCACCAAGACTGAGAAATCTGGTTCTATCAGCTTCAACATTCTACTCCCAAAGAAGGTCTTGTGGTGTCAGTAGAAAATATGATTTCTGAAGCAAGGCATAGTTAATAGATATATGATATTTGG
>NW_012148308.1:3053861-3066025 GCF_000956105.1 Propithecus coquereli
TTTCCTTCAGGACATGGGGTACAATGCACCTTGTACTTATTTTTATAGAAATCTATCATAGCTGTACTTGTATGATTCAGTATTTGATTTTAGTCTCTCTCCCACTAAACTATAAGCTCCAACAGGATAAGGGTCATACCTGTTTTGCTCACTATTTTGTCTCACGTATCTAGCACAGTTCCTATATGATAACAGGTACCTATTAAATATTTGCTTGATTAGAGTGTCGGTAATTCAACACAATAAGTTATGGGAACCATAGAATAAAGGAAACAAAGAAATCATTTGAAAGTTAAAGAAGACGAGGAATAAATACCACAGAAAGATTAATCGATTAACAGTAAATATATTTTAAACATTTAGGTAGTGTGAAAATGACCTTGGCCAGGGCATCTTGGCAACTTCAATTCTAATTCCAGTTTAGACCTGTAATAATTTCACAACTGAGGGCAAATTTCATAGCATCTGAAACTCGGTTTTTACATTTGAGAGTTTGCAGATTAAGCTCTGGTTTTTGAGAATCAAACAATAAAGTGTATGTAAATATTTTTTGTTAACTGTCAGATGTATAGAAATATTGGCTATTCTGTCTAGCAAGACACTGCAAACTCCTCAAATTACAATTGAGGGTCCTAAAGCTCAGAAAAATGGGCTGGGGCATCTTTAGACTCTCCCCATCCAACATTTTATAGTCCTTTACTCAGTAATACTGGCAATTTTTTCAAATCTCTTTCATGAAACACTATTACATGAAATTCACTAATTAAAAAACAAGATGGTCCTACAAATTTAGGGAAAAAATCCTCTTTTTGCATAATGATAACACACTCTTAGTGCTATACAGGAAGAAAACATCTTGATAAGTTACTTTCTCTTTATTTTCTTTGTTTTATAATGGGCAGCCCTTTTTCCTGGCTAGGGGCACTGATAAAAGAGAGGAAAAAAAATCAGACAATGTGAAAATTTCTTGACTTCCAACTTGGGCTTTTGATAAACAAACTGGAATATCCTAAGTGTCATTATGATATAGAATTTATTCCATTAAAATATCAGTTTTCAGCAAAGACTTGATGAGGGCAAATTGAGTTTGCACTGGAAATTATCTATAAGGGGATGGAGAGGTAGATGAGAGAAAGATTGTGGAGACAGCAATATAAAATGCTGAACACAATTTCCTTAGAGTCCAAAGGAATCAGAAGCTATGCATTCAGTCCCCATTCCAGTAAGTCAGCATGCCTTCTAAGGTAAGGATCAAAGCCAGCATGCCTTCTAAGGTAAGGATCAAAGCCAGCATGCCCTCCAAGGTGAGGGTCACTAGTTTCAGGGTAGCCTCCATCCTCAGTAGCCTGTGCATCTTTCATGGATGGATCAGCAGAAGTGACATCATGCATTTTCCAAGACTTACTGTGGCCATGAGAAACAAGCCACATATACCAAATGTCCCATGTGAATACACACCTGTTCATGTCCTAGGGTACTTATAAAAGCCTTTCTCCTCCAAAACAGGTCATAGTTATGACATCCACACCGCACTGGCTGGATCAAAGGAAAGCCCATTGTTCTATGAGGATGGCACTGAACATCAGAGAAATCTCATCTTTTGTAAATGCATATCCAGTATTATTTTAGCCTCTGAGAGGTCCTATAACTTAAAGAAACTATTTAAACATGGTTAGCATGTTTTAAAATGTATTTTTTCACAGATTAATTATTGCAAGTGCCCTCATATGGAAACGCTTCCCCTCAGTGTTAAAAAATGTGAAACAAAATATTTCCTTCAGCACTGAGAGTGATCAGTTCCTGACACTTGTTGCCAATCCTACCTTTGATATCTCAGTACTGTCATTTGTATAGCTCTCTGTTCCCAGTGATTTTCCTTCTTAAATATTTACTGGAATCTATTCCCTTTTCTTCTTTATAGCTACATGCCACAGTTTTGCAAAGAATATTCTGTTCCATTTATCCAGAAGTTCAAATACTGCAGACAATGTCTCCCAAACTGGAATATCTAGAATGAGAGAGGCCACAGATATTAGCAATGAAATTGAGGAGTCAACAAACTATTTGCTATATTGCACAAATCCTATTGAAAAAATGCAATTATCACAGTTAATAAAATATTTTTAAAAATAAGTGGGTGTCGGAGGAATATAGCAGGACAGTAAATGATTATCGTATGCAGATCTAGAACACAATGCTTTAAAAAAAAAGCAGAAAGTTGACCTTGGAAATTGATAAGACAGTTAAGTGGGAAGATGACACACTTGAAATGTTACTGCAGTGCTATCTTGTGTGAGAATAAAAAACAACTTAAGGAAAGGAAGTCCTCATCTTTGGGACTGTGTTCCAGGATGTTTTAGGAAGGAGGGAATTGTGGTATGGATGAAAGAGTTTTATAGAGAAGTGCCAGATTTCCTATTTTAGCACAAGGGTGGGGTTATTCTAGAGAGAGCTAGAACTTTATAACACTGAATTTGAGAGGAAAATTGAGATTCTTCTATCTTTGTTGCAGTTGAATATTCTGTTTCATTTCATCTACTGAAGCATGTCTGTGACTATAGATCTCCCAGCCAGGACAAGGGGAGGGGCTAAAAATTAGAAACTCGGTTTAGCAAAAATATAACTTTGATTATTGATTTATTATTCCAACATATATTATGGTAGGTAGAATAATGCACTCATGATATTTTGTAGCTCATCTATCAAGAGGTAGAATCTATATCCTTATGCTTTGATTATGAGCTGGACTTAGGAATTGTTTTCACCAATGGAATGTGGTAGAAATGATATTGTTCAACTTTCAAAGCTAGACCTTAAGATCCTTGCAGCTGTAGCTTTTTCTTCTTTTCAAACCGTGACCTCCCCACTGTGAATAAGACTGAGACGAAAGACCGAAAGACCGTGTGGAGAGGGAGACTCAGTAATCCCAGCCATTCTGTCTGTCCCAACCCCCAACTGAGATCCCAGACATATGAGAGGGGCCGACTCAGACCCTCCTTCTCCAGCCAAGCCACCAGCTGGCTGAATGTGCGTGAATGAGCCCAGGTAAGACCAGCAAAAGTATTGCCCAATGACTTCCAGAATGATGAAATATAAGTTGTTGTTGTTTTAACCCACTTAGTTTTGAGATGGATTTAACACAGCAATAGAGAACTAAAAATTATTTTCAAAATTAACCTCATTAACAAAAGAAATATTTTAAAACATGGATTCAATAGGGAATTTAAAAAGACACTTTGAAGAGAAAAATACTGATGATTTCTGTTTTCACAAGCCTCTTTTCTTGTAGACTAGAAAAAGAGAAAGAGTGCACATCATCAAAATACAATTTGGGACAAGATTTTGACAGAAAGGCTTGGATTAAAAAGGAAATGTACAATTACACTAAACATGCATATTCATATACTTGCCATAACATAAATGTATATAGATAGCTATTTTCTAACATATATATTATAAATATAGGGTGTTTTGACAGGTGTGACAGATATAGATATGTACACATCTATTGCTATCTGTTTTTAAAACTAGTATGATGGATGCTTATTTGCTGCATTTCATTATTTTTTAGTCATAGTATGCTAGAAGAACAACTGCATCTCATTTTAAAATAAGCAAACCATTTTGCTTTCCTGTTAACCTCTGACAGTGCAAAGCAAAATGATTCATTAAATACACACTCTATGATTATTTATGAGATGCTAACTAGATGTGTGATGTGCTAATTATTAAGAAAATGCACATTTGGAACATCTCCAGGTGTCTAATTCACCTTTTTTCCCCCCAGGTGTAGTTGCCCTCCCTTTGAAAGAACTTTAGGGTATTATATCATGTCTGCACTTCACTAAGAGAAGTTCAAGAATAAAACTCAAAAAGCCGCCAAACATTTTAGTTAAAATAACAATGATAAAGATAAGAAAATAAAAATAAAAGAATATTTGATGTGATAGGAAATGAATGTTCCTAACATTTTTTAAATTAAAAAAAAAAGTTTACCACACTGTGGGAACAGTATGACCTTATGACCCCAATGCTGAAGAAAGACCAAGGAAAAAGCTTATCAAAAAGACAGGAAGATAATATGTTAAAATAGTATCTCAAACATAGCAAATTAATTTCTTTAAAAATATCTTTCCTTTTTTTATATTTCCAAATTTTAAACATAAATATAGATTAAATATACCTTATCCAAAATGCTCAGGACCAGAAATGTTTCAGATTTTGAATTAGTTTGAATTTTGAAATATTTGCATTATACTTACTGGTAGAGTACCCCAAATCAGAAAATCTGGAACTTGAAATAGTCCAATGAGCATTTCCTTTAAGCATCATGTTTTCTTGAGCATTGAATTTTGGAGCCTTTTGGATTTGGGATTTTCAGATTAGGGATGCTCAACCTATAAATATTTTAAGTTAAAAAAAAAATTATTAGTTCACAAGTTGAGAAAATGCAAATTAGGTTTTAAAAAGGATTTGCACAAAAATATGCATTGCTTTTTTATTATAATAGTAACCATAGAAACCTATAACATTGATCATTTGCAATGCACCTGGGACTTTGCTAAAATCTTCACTATCTCACATGGTTATCCGAATGCTATCAGTTTGGTGAAATATTTCAATGACCTCCTAACCAGTTCACCTACCTCCATCCTTGATCTTCTCCAGTCATTTTCATGCTTAAATGATTTTTCTAAACCAAAGTTCTAATCATGTCATTCCCCATCTTTGCTTAAAGTGCTTGAGTCAACTTCTCATTATTCTCAGATTCAAGGAAAACCCTAAAAGTATAATTCAGAGTTATATTTGGTCTGGCTTCTACCTAGCTCCTCAGTCTTACTCATTCTTGCGTTCTGTATTCCAGCCATCCTGGCTTTCTTCCAGTCCACACACTTACCAGACATCCTAGTGCTCCAGGATATGCTTCCACCCATTTCTCTCCACCTGGAATTTTTCTTCTCTGTCTTGTCTAATGAATGCCTACTCATACTTCAGATTGCAACTAAACTATTATTTTACCAAATTAACCACTATACATTTTCCTGACAGTCTAAAATCCCTATGATATATATTCTCATGGCCCTTATTTAATTTTAATAGGCTTTATATTTTATGTAGTTTTAGGTTCACAGCAAAACTGAAAGGAAGATACAGAGATGTCCCACATACCCCTTACACACATACACAGCCTCCACCATTACCAACATCCCCCACCAGAGGGTGCATGTGTTAGGATTGATGAACCTACACTGATACATCATCGTCACTCAAAGCCCATGATTTGCATTAGGGTTCACTCTTAGTGCTGTATAGTCTATAGACTTGAACAGATTTATAATGACACATATCCACCATTATAGTATCATACAGAGTAATTTCACTTCCCTAAACATCTTCCGTGTGCCACCTATTCACTCCTTCCCTCTAACTGCTGAAAACCCCAGATTTTTTACGGTCTCCATAGTTTTTCCTTTTTCAAAATGTCATATGGTTGGAAGCACATAGTATGTAGACTTTTCAGACTGGCTTCTTTTACTTAGTAATAAATGTTGACGTTTCCTCTATGTCTTTTCATGGCTTGATAGCTCATTTCTTTTTAGTGCTGACTAATATCCCATTGTCTGGTTGTGCTGCAGTTTATTTATCCATTCACCTACTGAAGGACAAGCTGGTTGCTTACAAGTTTTGTTAATTATGAATAAAGCTGCTATAAACATCTGTGTACAAGTTTTTGTTTGGACATCCATTTTCAACTTCTTTGGGCAAATATCAAAGACTGAAGTGACTGGGTCATAGGGTAAGAAAATGTTTAATTTAGTAAGAAATCACCAAACTATCTTTTAAAGTGGCTGTGCCACTTTTCACTCCTACCAGAAATGAATGAAAGGTCTTGTTGCTCCATATCCTTACCAACATATGTTTTTGTCACTATTCTGGATTTTGGCCATTCTAGTAGTGTGTAGAGATATCTCAGTGTTGTCTTAATGTGTATTTTCTTGATGACATATGATGTGGAACATCTTTTCATATACTTATTTACATCTGTATATCTTCTTTGATGGGGTGTTCTCTAAGGTTTTTGATCCTTTTTTACATTTTTTTATTATTATTGTTATTGAGTTTTAAGAATTCTTTTGAATATTTTGAATAGCAGTCCTTTACCTTTTGAAATATTTTCCACCGGTCTGTGGCCTGTCTTTTTATTCTCTTGATAGTGCCTTTGCAGAGCAGGAATTTTTAATTTTAATGAAGTCCAGCTTATCAATTCTTTCTTTCATGGGTCATGCACTTGATGTTGTATCTAAAAAACTTATCACCAAACCCATGATCATCTAAATTTCCTCCTATGTTATCTTCTGGGAGTTTTACAGTTTTGTGCTTTACATTTTATCCATGATTTATTTTGAATTAACTTTTCTAAAGGGTGTAAAGTCTGTATCTAAATTCATTTTTATGCATGTGTATGACCAGTAATTCCAGCACAATTTGTTGACAGAAATGACTGTCCATGATACTGCCTTTGCTCATTTGTCAAAGACTAGTTGACTGTATGTATGTGAATCTATTTCTGGGCTCTCTATTCTTTCCTATTGAATTTTTCTATTCTTTTTCTGGTGCTATATTATCTTGATTATTGTGACTTTTAGTAATCCTTTAAGTCACACAGTGTTAGTCCTATAACTTTGTTCTTCTTCAGCGTTATGTTGGCTATTCTTGTTTTTTTTGCCTCTTCATATAAACTTTAGAATCATTTTGTCAATATCCACAAAATAACTTCCTGGGATTTTGATTTGGAATGCATTGAATTTATATATCAATACTGAAAAGAATTGATATCTTGACAATGTTGAGTCTTCCTATTCAAAAACATGGAATATCTCTCTTTATTTATTTAGTTCAATTTTTATTTCTTTTAAGCCTCTCAGGATTTAGACCCTACTGATGCATTCATTTCTTCTTCCAGTTCTGCTCCACAACCTTTTCCATGGAGTCTTCTGTAGGTTCAGGCACCTTCCTTCTGACCCTCATCCAATCTACATTTGTCTGCCTGTTTGTTTTTTTTCACTTTCATCTAAAATCTTTACTTCTTGCAGAGACACTCTGGCTGGAAGTGTTTCTCATCTACCATCTTGCCTTCCATAGCTATAGGTTTTTTGTAGATAATTTTTATCAAGTTCAAAAAGTATCTATCTGTAGTTTAGTGAGTTTTTGTATTAAACAGGTGTTGAGTTTTATCAAATATCTTTGTTGCATCTGTGGATATGAACATGCAATTTTTCTTACTTGGCCTGTTGACATGATGGATTACATTAATTGATTTTCTGTACCTCAATATTTAATTCTGATAATTTTGGAAACTTTAAATTTTTTGCTCTAATTACTTAATTAATGTGTGATTACTGCATTGACTATAAGTTCCATGAGGTCAGGACAATGTTTCCTATTGCTCATGATTAACCCTGGGGGCTAGCAAAATATTTGGGAGTTTATAGAGAATCAATAAATATACAAATAAGTTTTAAAATGAGTTAAGTAATGAAGGCATTTTATGGATTGCTATTAGTATATTTTCAGTATTGTAAATATCCTTACCCATGTCTTTTAACAAAGTAGAATGTAAATGGCATCTATTTGAAAGATACGTCTCTAGCTGATATTGGTGCTAATTTTTTTGTAATGGAGAATTTAAATAAAAATATTTGTTCAGGAAATTGTTCAAGGTCATGGTAAAAGTCTATTCAGCAAACACAGATCAAAGCAAATAAAGGAACGGTCAATATATCTTTTATCAATTCTTAAAAAAGTTCAGGCTAACCACAGCTTAGATTTCTTTATGTAAGGATGTATGAAACGAAGGAAGATTTGTAATAAAAATTTGAAGCAAGTGTATTGGCAGCAGGTTTCTTTGAGAAGTACACTATTTTAGATTCAAGAATTTATCATTCTCTCTGGATTGTAAATATGAGACATTATCCCAGTGGGTAATTTGGAACAAGAGTGCTGCCGAGACTGTACCAGAGAAATTGAAAAACAAGGTCATGTACAGGACACAACAGAGCCACGGTTCCCTGTGGCTTCGACCGTCAGAATATTGGTGAAGCCTTTCAGGAGAATGAGATTGATCACTGCATCATCTGTGACTGCGTTTACAAACCTCTCTAACCATTTTGTTGATTTGATTGATCACTAAATAAATCAACCCCATTGTTTGATAGTATTGATGTGTTAGTTCAGTAAACTACTGAGCCATTTATAGCATGTATCTCTCTACTAGAATATTTCATAGTCAAGGAGAGGATTAAAAAAATGGGGATAGAAAACACTTTGAAAAATATTCATTATTGGCTTTAAAGGACAGCAAAATTGAGGAATAAGTAAGTTCTTTTACAGGTCTTTCATGCTTAACTTTCCCTTCATCTTTCCCCTTGATGGTCTTGAGTATTCTGCTTTGGTGCTTTCCTCCTAAAGTCTAAGTTAGTTGAGAAATAACAAAGAGAATGACTGTTGGTTTCACATAAGAGAAAATGGGTTCACCATGAGTGGTGCCTCGGAGAAGAGAAGATGAGGTATAAAATAATAACTGAATGTTTGATACATGTAAACAAATTTAGATAATGTAATTATTATAAAAATACTAGGAAATAGGAAAAGATTCACAAAATTAAATATTTGAAGGCACCAGGACTAACTCCCAAGGGAGTATCTGGTGAGCATGAAAGGTTGACAATTGTAATTAGGCATAGATTGTGGGAGAAAAATGGCAAGTTATTGGAAATAAATATATTTACACAGGGATGGGACCACTCAAGATTTGAGAACTTAATTGATCTTACATTACAGCCAGATAGCAATTTCTGGGTGTGTTGTTGAAAACATGAACTCTGAGGTCAGAATACCAAGTCAGTTCTTCCCTTTCCTATGCACGGTTGCCTTGGGCAATCATTAAACCTTTCTTTGCTTCAATTTCTACATCTGTTAAGTAGAATAATAACAGTATTATAATAGTGCTTAACTTGTAGGGCTCTTGATAAGGACACACGAGATAATGTTTGTAAAATATGTGCACATGCTTATGATAGCTCATGTCTATAGCAAATGCTAAGTCTTTTTCATAAAACTTGGCCCTTGCTGTTCCTGAACACTCTCATGTGCAGGACTCTTTCTTTGCTAAGGTCCCTGTCCCCAGAGAATGGCTCTGAAGAAAATTCCTCAACTAATGACTCGATGGGAATTAGTGGTTAAATACCCCATTTCATTTTTCCCTTCAAGTCGGCTGGTGTTAGGTCTCTCAGAGGTCGCCAATGGGCCTGAATCCCAGTTGTGACAGCAGTCACCTTCCCATTAATGCACTCTATATTGGCTTTCTTCCCTTCCTCATCTCACTTTTACACTCCCTCACTAGTGTCCCTGGAGATCATTTCCCAAATAAACCACTTGATTTTGATCACCTGTCTCAGGATCCAATTCTGAGAGTACTCGAATGAAGACATTGATTAATAAATGTTAGCTTTCATCATTGTCTATTGAACTACATTTGATTCCTGCTAAATTATATTCTGCTTAACTCATCAGGAAAATTTTTGGCTCAGAGAAGGTGTTGATATTTTTCCTTCCTCCTTTGGAACTCAAAAGGAGATAATGTCTTATGAATTTTCAACTTTTTCTTAATATTTTGGATTATTATCTTCATTCTTTACTGGACTTTGTGATATAGTTAAGAGGTAAATCAAGCAGTCTGCCAGCTTCATATTATCCCAAAGAATTTTTCCTTAAATTTTCCTTTTGTCTTTGACTGAGATCTCATGAAAGAAGGCTCTGGACTCTTCAGAAGGATTGCTGGCCATTTAGTCATACATACTGTACTTTGCCTGTCTTCACGAACTTCTATCATATTTGGTGAGCATGAACATTTCCCAAATCCATTCACATTGAAACATTAATTTAACGGGTGTCTCTAGAGGTACAATTAAAACACATAGAATCAGGAATGTTCAATGACAAGGAATCCAGTTGCTCTCAGTTACATGTTTGTTTGTCTAAACAGGCAAACAGGTGAATTATCTAATGTTGATAAGTAAAAACATACTGGGAGTTCAGAAAGGATAACTAACTCTGGCTGGGAGATATGGAATGAATAAAGAAGATGAATGTTAATAATTGAGTAGGAGTTTGCCAGGGAGGAAAGATTAAGAATTAAGATTCAAAATGGAGTTAACAGAATATATAAAGGCCTGGGATTTTGAAAATTTGTGGAGAAGTTCAGTGAGGCTAAATTACAATTGCACATGCTGAAGTAGAAGAAGATCATCCTGGAGAGGTAGAGAAGACCTTATACAATAAGCCAGTGGATCTCAAAGGTTAACACACATAAGACACGCCTGGGAGGGGGCTTATTAGAACATAGATTCCTGGATCCTGCCCCTAGAGATTCTGATTCAGTAAATTAAGAATTTACATTTTTAACATATCCCCAATGATGCTATAGCTTCCAGCCCAGGCACAACACTTTGAGAACCACTGTGCTAAGGCAATATTTTGCATTTTATTTTGAAGGTAATGATACTAGCAGATGTTAATTTTAATTATGCTCTCCAGAAGCATATAGATTACTTCTAATCCCTCTTTTACCACATCTTGAAGATTTTAAAAACTGCTTTCATAAAACAGCTAAGTCCACTTTCATCCAGAATGAATTTAGCTTGTTCCATGAAATATTCTTACATCCATGGCTATCAGAACACTTACTATCCTAAGAATGTCCTAGTTTGTTTTAAAATGTGACTAAATATAGTGCCAAAAATGTAATGTACTATTTTGCATGTGATATGGCCAGGAAAGATTGCGAGGAGATAAAGTTTGCCTTTAGACAGACCATATGCTCTTACTGATGTTGCCTAAACATGGTGTATTATCTGATTTAGCAAGAACAAAGTACTGTTTAACATTGTGCATGTAGTGCTTGTTTCAACAAAAGCCCTGGGGATTTCCTTCTGTAGGAGCATACTTGATGACAATTAGGAGGTGAAAAAGTGTCTTTTAAATTTATGATAACAAATGGTTTTGTTTACTTCCGTATTTCCAGCATTTAGAGGAATGCCTGGCACAAAAAAGGTGCTCAAGAAATATTTGCTAAATAAATTATTAAAAGACTGTCAGGCCTTATGTCACAGGTTTGCAAATGTCAGCAGGATAACAAAATTGGAGTTTTTTCCATTCACTAAATGTTGCCTTCAGAAATGGTTTCAAAAGCCTCACTACATCTTTCCCCTTTTCTTATCTTCCCACCTACACAGGTGATTACACACAAAGGTTCTGTCTCTAGGCTTCTTGGATGATAACTTGAGAGTCATAAAACTAATAGATTTTGGCAGCAATCTAAAGTATTTGGTTTAATATATTAAAATGTTGATGATTTAGGTCAGTGATCTGACTTTTATTTATTTTTCTCCTTGTCCTGACTATAGCTCCTAAATAAAATGAGGATGATAAGAATGTGAAAGTAAAGGAGCCAGCATTATGTGTATTTGCCTTATGTTTGGCACATTTTAAAAAAATCATCTTTAGTTCTCATAAGAATCTGGTAAGAAAGTTGCCTCTATTTCCATTATATTAATAAGGAAACTCAAGCTGAGAGACATTCCATAGATTACTCACAGTTAAATAGCTATGGAGTAGAGGATTTAAATGGAAAAGATAAGTAGATTAAAGATATAGTCTTAGCACCTATGTCTTAACTGTAGATGGACCCTTTATCTAACAGGTATTAATGTCTCTAAATATAAGCAGATGGAAATAAGTGTACTTTATTAAATAAATGAATCTGTTAATGGAAGATCCCCTACATCCGTTATGAATAGTGTAAGTAAAGACAATTATTAAAAATTTAGGGAACCATATTTTTAAAATCTTATCATGGCCTCAGTACTCTGTTAGAGATTCAGTAAAGGAAGATGAATAAACTTTGTTCAAATAGATGAGTGGAGAGACCCTACCCAGAAAAGAATTAGATGTTGTAAATAAAATCAGAGGCAGAAATGAAACCAGAGGACAGTGAATGATTAGAAATTATTATATATGTATTGTATGTAGTATACATAATTATACATATAATTGTGTGTACGATAAGAAACTGTGAATGGAATAGATAATGAGAAAATTAGTAA
>NW_012148308.1:3066257-3071871 GCF_000956105.1 Propithecus coquereli
TTGAGGGAAGGTGTTGGTTTCCAGCACAGAGTTTCACTGAATCCCATGCAGGATAAATACAAAGAAGTCCTAGCCTAGACTCGTCCTAGGGAAACTACAGATTAGAGAAAACTTAAACTCCGCTCTGAATGAGGAACAGATTATCTACATGGTAAAGTTAAGTAGGCCGATGGTAGACTTCTCATCAACTATACTAGATGTCAGAAGACAATAGAGTAATATCTTTGAGCGGGCTGAAGAAAAATAAGAGACAGATTAGCTAGTTTATTTTGGCTTTCATCTTGGCAGTTAAATGCATTTTTCACAGTTAAATAAAAGAGATCCATTCAGAAATCCTCAGTAAGAGAAATATTAAAAGATGCCCTTGAGTAACAATAAAGGGAAATCCAGAAGGAAGTGACAGAAAATAGGAAAAACGCTGAGCAGTGCTGAATGGGCTAATATTTTTTATGATTAAAAAATAAAGCTGAAGATCCAGAGAGAGGGGCAAGATGGCTCCAAGGAAGGAAGGAAGGGAGGTAGGGAGGGTTTCGGATAAAGGAGAGGGGAGAGGGGACGCAGCTCAGGTGTAGGTCACAGAGAGAAGTTTCAGAGCCTGCTGGGGACCTCATGGAGGACAATTGCACAGCAGGAAGGAAGAGGATAAAGTAAGGGTCACACCCAGAGAGGCTTGGAGCCCAGTGAAGGGGGAATCCCTTTCTCGCTCTCACAGTCCTTCCGTGATCAGCGGGCTACCAAGTTACGTGGGCGCTTTGCCACTCCCGTAAGCCCAGACACTGCCGCGAACATGGAACTGTGGGGAGAACTCGTGTGATCCCAGAGCTTGAACATTTCGCGTGGGAGTCCCCTCTAAGGAGAGCGACCCACGAAGCTGGAGAGTGGGCCTTCTTCCACTCGGACGCTTGTGCTTCCCCGCCCCTCCTCCTCCCACTGAAAGCGGGAGAGCAGTTTGAGCTGAGAATTTGGTAAGAGGCCTCTGCTCCCCAGCTGGCACCTATTCCGGTGTGAGGTTTCCAGAGACAGTGGAGCCCACGCCTTTCCCTGTGAGGATCTGCCGCGGATCCACGGTGCCCAGTCTGGGAGCCCCCCGAGCTCCGGTGTTTCTCTCAGAGGCACACGCCAGTGGGTCCGACGTGCGGGCTGGATTCCACGCCCACAGGACTCGAGTGGGCTGCTGGGGGACACAAAGGGAAGGCTGGGGAGGCGAAGGAGCCTGCATGGGTGGAACTGATGAGAGAACACTGTGGGGGTCCAAGACTGGGCAGCAGTCCCCACCGAACCTTTTAGGCACCAGGGACCGGTCTCCTGGAAGACCAAGTCTCCAGTACGGGGAGGAGGGAGGGAGGCGGAGCCCAGTCAGTGATGCCAGCAATGGGCAGTGGCTGCAAATACAGATAAAGCTTCGCTCTCTCCCCAGTCGCTCACCTCCTACTGTGTGCTCCCACCCACCCCTTCCCCCACGGAAAACAGTTTTTGCGCGGGTGGGGGCGGGGGTGGGGGTCCCTAACGGGTCACAGACCGGTACAGGTCTATGGCCCCGGGGGTTGAAGACCACAACCACAGACTCCTACTCAGCCATAAAAATAAATGAAATAATGTCATTTGCAGCAACTTGGTTGGAACTGGAGACCATCATTCTAGGTGAAGTATCTCAGGAATGGAAAAAGATACACCACATGTTCTCACTAATAAGTGTGTGCTAAACAATGGGTACACACAGGCACATAGAGATGTTAAGGACATTAGAAACCAAGAAGGGGAGAGCGTGGGAGGTGAGGGATAAAAACTTACCTATCGGGCACAATGAACTCTATTCTGTTGACGTGCACACTAAGGCTCCTAACTTCAACATTATACAATTCACTCACGTAATAAAATCACTTATACCCCCTTAATCATTTTTAATTAAAAAAGTAAAATGTATTTTAAGATCTGAATACCGTGTGTGTATGTATACGCTTGTGTACGGTGAATGGCGTAAGGAGAAATTTGCTACTTGAATCTTCAGCATATGTCTCTCCTGTCTGGCCTGAGACTAGGACACCAAGCGATAATTAGCGATCCGGGCCACTAGGCAGAGGAATGAGGAAATCAATATGCGAAACTCCCTTCTGTAGAGATTTCAACTCTCAGAGGCAATGACTTGAGCTCTGCCGAGCTTGTTCAGCCCTTTGCTAACCCTCCTTCTGCTCTGATTATTCTGGGCAGCTCGTTGCCATCCGCGCCCCTCCTCATGGAGCTCCCCAGCAATCACACAAACCCAGTTTGCACCTGTCAGGATCCGCCTGAAAAAGTCTGAATTCATGCAAATGTGGCTTCTCAGCCTGTAAAACCCAGAGAAGGCTCCTTTCATTCAACAGATGGGCCACAGGCAAATAGTGAGAAAAGTGAGTGTCCCTGATTTTTTATGTTTCAGTAAAAGACAATTTTGGTAATTTACTCTTACCCCAAAAACTTTTTTTCTTTTTCAGTTTAATATTGGCACTTACATGTCCTCATATGGTTTATAAATAGAACAATGGCAACCTTATTCAGATGATGACATTAATAGAAAGACAAGATATTATGTTAGAAAGAGCTCAGATTTTGGCAACAAATACAGCTTTAAATCCTGGATCAGCCACTTGGCAGCTGAGTGTTTGGGAAATTGTTTACTTCCCAAGCTAAAGGCTCTTCAAGTCTTACTGGTCTTGCCCAGTCTGACTGTTCCACCACTTAGATGCATCTTCCCCTAATATAGATGCCACTTTCATCTTCTGTTTTTCTGCCACAATCACATACATTCCCTTTTATGCTACTTCTTGCCACAGTGCCTTTGCACAGGTTCTATCCTCTGCCTGCAATGACTTCATCAAGCTAACCCTTACTCTTCCTTCAGATTGTACTTACTCCTTGTTTTTGCTTTTTCAGGAACACCTTTTTTAACTCCATAAATTTCTTCTATAACAAATTCTCAGAACAATATATCCCTCCAGAATGCCACGGAACCACTTTTATTTCAGCGCTTATTTTATTGAAGTCCATCTCTAGCAAATAATGATGTAAAACTACGATAGTGGGGACTGTGTTTATTTCATGCTTCTAGCACCTCACCCTCCTCTAGACCTAGTGCCTCATTCAAAACTCCACTGTCACTTGAAACCATAAAATACTATCTAGCTCTTGCCAGTCCTCCCCGGCTGAGGGTGTGTGGGTTGTACAGAACCAAGAGTTAATTCTTGCTTCCAGGTCTTGGAATGACTCCAGAGAGAAACAATAGCTTGAATGCTTTCCCTGTGAAAATACTTGGTTAATTTTTTAAAATAAACTTTGTTTTCGAGTAATCTTAGATGTATAGAAAAGTTGCAAAGATAGTATAGAGTTCCCATTTACCCTACACCCGGTTTCCCTTATTGTTAACATCTTACGTTGGTATGGAATATTTGTCACAGCTAATGAGCCTATATTGATAAGCTATTTTTTAAAGCCCATGCTTTGTTAATATTTTCTTCATTTTAGCTATTTCCTTTAGCAATTTCCTTTTTTTTCTTCCCAGGACCCCATCCATGGTGCCACATTACATTTAGTTTTCACGTCTCCTAAGGCTCCACTGAGTTGTGACAGTTTCTCAGTTTTTGTTTTTGATGACTTTGATGGTTTTGAGGAGTACTTATTAGGTATTTTGCAGAATGTGTTCCAATTTCAGCTGGCCTGATGGCTTTCTCATAATTAGACTGAAATTATGGGTTTTGGGAGGAAGGCCACAGAGGCAAAGTGCATTCTTGTCACGTTACAACAAGGGTACACAAGGGTACGTGCTGTTGATATGACACTGATCATCTGGCTGTTTTTCAACTATAAAGTTATTCTTTTCCCCCCTTTCCATGCTGTTCTTTTAAGAAGAAGGTCACCATGCATCACTCACACAAGCTGTGGGGAATTAAACTTCACCTATTTGAGGGCTAATTATCTGTCTAAATTACCTGAAGTTCTTCTGCATGGAAGATATGTCTCTTCTTCCCCAAATATTTATTTATTCAATCATTTATTTATACTACTATGACTTATGGATATTTATTTAATTTCTCTATGGAAAACTCTAGATAATTTTTACTAACCTATAGAGCTCAAAAGAGCTGGGGTATTTTTATGTGTACTCCAGACTAACATTCCTAATACTTCCCTGGTACTCAGTATCATAGCACCTAAACTACTCAAGATGACTTCACTCCATAGCACATTGAAACATATCAAGACATACTGGCCTAATTTCATAAAATATTTGTAATTCTTCCCCTTCATATTAGACTGAGAAGTTTTTCATCCTCCTCTTACCCTTTTCTCTGATTATCCATTGCTACACAACAAATTATACCAAAACTTAGTGGCATGAATCAGCCATTTATCACATTCCTGCATTCATATTCTGCACATCTGGAATTCTAGTAGGGAACAGCAGAGATCATGTGCTTCAATTCCCCTACATTTGCAACCTTAGCTAGAAGACTCAAAGGCGTAGTAGGATATCTCCATGTCTGCAGGGTGGAATTACCTGCAACTTTGCTGACTTTCATGTCTAGCAATTCACACTGGATATTAGCTGGGAACTCTGCTGAGCTTGTCATTCAGATCAACTACATATAGCCTCCCCATGTAGCCTGGGATTCTTCATAATGTGATGGGGTTACAAAAATCAGTTTCTCAGAGAGAGAGAGAGAGAAAGGTGGAAGAGGTGTTCCCTTTCATAACCTAACCTAAGCTTTCACGTAATTTATTTCTATGTTACCTGATTAGTTGAAGAAGTAACAAAAGTATATCCAGTTTCCAGAGAAGGGGACATAGATCTCACCTATTAATGGACATGGAAAGGTTTTAGAGAAGTACATGGGATTAAAAATAGTTTTGCAGCCATTTTTGGAAAATAAACTGGTCCAGTTTATTTTACTGGGACCAATTGTTCACTAGGTGCTATAACTCTGAGTTTATGGTAGCTATTGGCCAACGTGTCCCCAAATGCTTAACTCTCATTAAACAACCAGTCACCAGACCCGTTTCATTTTGTTTTATCCACTCCCACACTTTTCTAACCATGGCTCTTCCAAGTCTTTGATCACTTTTCCCGTCTATTGCCCCATTGCATTGAAGCCCCGGAGAGTTTCTTATCAAAGAACATCATTACAGAGAAAGAAAACAGGCATTACCAATAATTTTAAAATAAAATCAAAAAGAAATAAGGGAATAGACTTTTTCAAGTAGTTTTTAATCAGAAAAATACCACTGACAAATGAAAAAACAAAGTTTCTGACAGCCCAGAGAGACACAATAGGCATGCAGTATTGGAGGATGATAAAGGGAACTTAGCTGACCTTCACGCAGGGAATCCTACAGTGAAAAAATTAACTTATTGGCAGGAGGAAGCAAATCTTGACTCTGCAATATTAATGGCTGTGTAAAATAAAATTGGAGTGAAACCGTGAAGACAGATAATCCAGGCTAGTGAATTAATGCCAGTAAGAAGTCAGAATGGAAATATTAGTTTCCCCCAAATATCTTACAAAAATAACCCAAACAGGACTTATTTTATATAGTTAGAGAATTAATAGTAAACTGCTTATATAAATCATAGGAGAAATGT
>NW_012148308.1:3074031-3074513 GCF_000956105.1 Propithecus coquereli
TATACACCTGTAGGTTGGCTGCTATTATAGTGGTAGCACCACTATCCACCTAGTTAATTGGTGGATTTATTTAACTCAAAAATTGTAGCTTCAACTTGTCTTAAAGAAACATTTAATTAGACAAGAATTCTGCGCAACTCTATTGCCTTTGTTATTTTTTAAATTTCTCCACTTTCTTGATATCCTTCTGCTAGTAGCTTAATTCATTGGAATTTTCACTGGAATTTCACTGGAATTGCAGCCAATCCCTTAAATCGTGTTTCTTATCACCTCTTTTCACAGTACTTTACATGTAATCTTCAGGGTGCTAAATTTGGTATAGAAGATGTTTTTTATACCACACTGCTTTGTGAACCTTTGACATTGCATAGCATTGGCTCGAGGAATGTCTCTCAATGTGACTTACAATGTCCACAGTGCTTTCTTCGATCTGTTTCTTCTTCTTCTCTGCCTGTGTTTCAACATTTTTTTCTCTCGAATTC
>NW_012148308.1:3082578-3084297 GCF_000956105.1 Propithecus coquereli
TTTGACATGTCCCCAGTGTAAGCTAATGAGATATTTTACATTTGTTTTATTTTGTTTTGTTTTTCTGTACTAAGTCTTCGAAATCTGACATGCATATAGCTCACCTCACTTTAAAGTACTTAATATCCACGTGTGGCTCATGACTATAGTAACGTAGCACAGAATAATTTAAAAAAAAAAACCTCACAGTCTCCTTCTACCTATCACTCAGATTTAAATATTTTGATTCTTCAAAGAAAAATATATGGAGAAAGATGTGGCAAGATCTTAACACATTGCAGATAAAGATGAAGCCCTCAACCACCTGCTTCTGGTGGAAACTGCATTTTTATCTCAACCTCCCTGGAGTTAATCAGTACCTTGACATTTGTGTATCCTTTCTATTTTTTTTAATGTTCAGGGTTTATTGTATACTTGTTTTAAATTTTAAGTGATATCAGCATTACTATTCTTATGCCTCTTCAGTAAGAATGATCTCAACTGCAAGAAATAGGAAAGCTGAAATGTAGTTGGCTCTATCAATAACGGGATCTTCCCCTAAAGAAGTTGCTCACATGGCTTGAAGTCCTAAAGTATGGCAAGTTATTAAAACAACAAAAATAAGCATTATTTTTAGCCAGCTCCCAGAAAAGAGACAGCACTAATTGTCTGTGAATCTCTTCTGTAATTACAAATTGATCAGAATTCTAGATAAGAACAATTTAATTTTTGTTCTCACACTTGATTAGGTTAGAAAAAAGACTTTAAATAATGGATATTTGACTACACAGTCTTCTTCAATTTAATTTTGTCTGCATCTATGTACTTCCATCTTCATGCCTTTGTGTTATTATCACACCTGACATCCACCCCTATTTTTTTCATCAGAATTCTATACATATTTTGAGATCCAGGTAACATACCAGCTGCCCTCTGAAGATGTTTTTGTTATAAGCAATAACATTTTTCTCCAAAAACACACTATTAATACTTCTTTTATGGTTCTGAACTATAATTTTAGGCAGAATGTGAAGTTGGGCACTTTATTGAATTTTTTATTCTTCTACTAGACAAATTATCTCTTTTCTTGAGTTGCTGCCTGTGGAATATTCATCTTTCTATCCACTGTGTCTACTTGAACATAGTAAACTTCTATGAAATACCTTCTGAACAAATAGGGTTCAGCTTGAAGGTATTATGATCAATGCAAAAATTTCTCTCACCCTTCCCCATAAATGACAAGTAATCAAAGTCATGTTGCAGACATGGACTGAGAGTTTCATTTGCATTTGAATTTCATGATATTTTCTATGGGTTACTTTCAGCAATTATTGAAAGTCATGAGATTGTAGGAAAAGTATAAGCTAGGTAAAATAAATAAGTTAGATCTAGTTTTAATAAGGCCTGTGCATGATTTCTAAATTGGTCAAAGTGCATGATTTCTAAACTAGTCAAAGTCAACAAACTAGTTTGTTTGATTTGGGAACCAATGATAAATTCCACATAGCTGGTCACTTGAAGATCCAACTTTGAAATCAGGATTTATTACACTGTTCAAGAGGGAAAACAAGGAGCAAAGTAACCATAAAAAAAAGAAGATAATGTGTTGCTACCCATTTTTACCTTGACAGGCTTTCAAAATGCAAGTAGGAAATGGTGTTATAAATACTTTATCATCTGGGCTTTTCATTCCCTGAAAGTCCAATTCACCTGAAGCATTTCATTAATTAAGTCTGTGGT
>NW_012148308.1:3084347-3085062 GCF_000956105.1 Propithecus coquereli
TATAAATTCAGTGTAGCCTAAGTATACAGTGTTTATAAAGTTACAGGAGTGTACAATAATGTCGTAGGCCTTGACATTTACTCACCACTTACTCACCGACTCATCCAAAGCAATTTTCAGTCCTATAAGTTCCATTCATAGTAAGTGCCCTATATAGGAGTATCATTTTTTATCTTTTATACTGTAATCTACTGATTCTTTTCTATACTTAGGTATATTTATATACACAAATACTTATCATTGTGTTACAGTTGCCTATGGTATTCAGTAACATGCTGTACAGGTTATATCCTAGGAGCAATAGACTATGCCATATAGCCTAGGTGTGTAGCAGGCTATGCCATCTAGGTTTGTGTAAGCACACTCTATGATGTCTGCACAACGATGAAATCACCTAACGCTGCATTGTCACAACAATATCCCCATGGTTAAGTGACTATATTGAAATTAGAAAACCTTAGTTTTGGGCACACATTTATGTGACTGTGTTTAAATCATTTAAACTTTTCTATATCACTTCCCATCTCCCAAAATGAGAGACTTTAAATAAAAAAGTGTATAAGTAAATTATGTTCTACCCACATATTATTATATTAAGCACATTTTATACTGATGCTAATAGTTTATTAAAATCCATAAGCTTAATATTACATTCAAAAAAGAAAGATATATGTATACTTCGAAAATGTTATAAAACATTAATTGTTATGTCATT
>NW_012148308.1:3085716-3086521 GCF_000956105.1 Propithecus coquereli
ATTTTTTCAAATTATAAGACTCCACAATTTAAAGTAGAGGTACAGTTGTTAAAGTTACATGTACGACCCCTTGGTCACATAAACATGACATAGAGTTGAGGTGTGCTATAATGGAAGTATGGAAAAGGTGAGATTTAGAAAAAAAAAAGTTATTCCTGTGAGAAATGGGGAATCACATAACCTGATAAAATACCTCAGTATAACAGACTCCGTGAAGAAACCTCCCTCCACAGAGCTTCTTAATTCACCTTGGTATTTTCCAAGCCACTTCCAGTTACTGACTCAGAATTTTAGAATTTAAATTTAAGCATTTTCTCTCTCTCTCATCCTGGTTAACTTCTCTTCAAACGTTGATAATTCCACAAGAATTCTGATGAGCTAATGTGTTCAGGCTCTTTTTGCAAAGGATACATTTTCAATTACAAAGCCAAATAGCTAGTATTTACCAAATACCAAAAACCAGAACAGTCAATTAAGAAAGAAGAAGGAGGAGGAAAAGGAAGAGAAGGAGGAGAAGAGGAGGGAGAGGAGAGAAGGAATTATTTTCAACAGAGAATTTATGTTGGCTTATGTAGCTTCGCCATTATCTAAATTACCACTCTTACTACCACTCTTATTACATTGGAAAAAAGTTAATAAAGTAGTTTACTTATTGAAACATTCTGTTGACAAAAAAATAAATAAAATAAACAGCCTGCCTTACACCAAGAACTGATTTGCATCCTTTCCCTCCACTGGCTCTTAAAAATCAGAGATTCTGAAGGGGAAACAAATCCTTACAGATGGGTCCCATTCTTCATCAGAG
>NW_012148308.1:3087871-3089189 GCF_000956105.1 Propithecus coquereli
TTGCTTTCATTTTACTCCCAAAATATTGTAGGGGATAGGCAGAGAAAGCACTATTATTAATATTTTAGATAAACCCTGAGTTTTAGAACAATAGGACATATATATCATTACTTCTAACAAGCATCCTGCCTCTTTGGGCTGGTAAGACAATCCTCAGCTTTACTTTGGGAAATCGCCTCTACATCATCCCCTTTTGCTCTCCTTTCCTTCATCTATTATCTCCCTCCAAATGGTCCTTGTTACCTTATCTTGTCTTAATTTCTGTTCCACCTTGCTCCACATTGAGGTCATTAACTTATTGACCAATTAGAATATTTCATCCCCTGACAACAGTGATTGTGTCAGAGATAGGCACATGATTCTAATTGGACCACTCACAGTGTTCCATCACATTTATTACAGGGATGCTGCAAAAGAGGTCTTTATTTCAAATTGCAAGCTCTAAGAACTAGATAAGTCAAAAGTTGCCAGTGGAACACTATAACTGCAGAATGAATTTATATCAATTGCAAGTGATAGAACTGGTACTATTTCAAACATATAGAGATAATGCTTGCAAGTGGATCAGAACACGATATAGGAACACAATTTTGCACTGTTCATCTCTTACCTCTGCTTTTCTTTGTGTTGGATCTATATTGTCAAGCAACTCTCTCTTCCTCCTTGGTGGCAAAATAGCCGCCATCAGTTTCACATTTTTTATCCTATTTTCTCAGCATCCCTACAAAAGACCATATATCCTAACAGTTACAACTTGGGTCTCAGAATTGCATCCCACAGCCCTGCCTTGGAAAACATTTTTATTCCAGAATCCACCACTGTGGCTATAGGGTTGGAATAACACACCTATCAGCCATATTTAGATTATGTGCCCACTCTTGATTCTGGAGTTTGAAACCAACCTCACCCAAACCACATGAATAAGGACTAGGGAAGTGGTAATTTCCTAAAAGTGAAAGGATGCCCTTTCCAGATAAAGAGGAAAGGGGTAATGAACTGGCAAAAATAACATAAGTTCATGTCAGAATCCAACTCAGAAAGGAAAAATATAGAAAGACACACTCAATTTTGGAAGCTAAGATGCTGAATCTAACTATTCAAAATTGTTTATGTGTATCAATCAAGTTCATTTTTGTTTGAGCTGGTTTGAATTAGGTTTTCATCAATTGAAATGAAGAGCTCTCTTTGATATAGGGCTAAAAAGGAGGTACATATTGATAGGTTTCTGAGATTTAGAGATATAACTTATTTGTCTTTAGTCATAAAGGAGACCTGTGCTCTAGTTAGTCATAATTTTGTTATTTGCTTTCAGAGTCAA
>NW_012148308.1:3090350-3091071 GCF_000956105.1 Propithecus coquereli
CCAGAAACAGCACAACTCCTTTTTTGCTTTATTCAGGGCACTTGGGTTATGGATATGTGAGATGAGTCAACTATTTTAGAAGGATTGTTGTTGAAAGGTATCTCAAACAAAAGCGTTTTCAGAGCTTCAATCCTGTCTTTTGTTCCTGTATTGAGTTCAGCTTGAATGAGCTCCCTGGGAGATTGTGGTGGGAGAACTCTACTTGCCACCTTCAGAACACTCCTATAAATAAATACATCTTCAGGCCGCTTCGAATTGAGAGCCCAGTGAAGGCTCTTTTTGACCCAAAGATAAAATGCAGAATCCTCTCCATTAAGTACACACACACACACACACACACACACGCACAGAAATATGATCTGGTGTTTCTTTTTTTTCTTATTGTCATCTTTTTCCTACACCCTTATCTCCATTCTTTACCTCCTATAGCTTCTATGTTTAGTCCTAAAATTTATCTTTAATTTTACTTTAGCTTCTTTTCCCACTTTTACTTTTGCTTCTGGCAGGCGTCTAGGCTTCAGCGCGCAAGTCATCCTAGAACCTTAATTAAATCATCATTTTATTGATTACAATCAGGGGTTTAGCCTCTATGATAGCTAGTCTATCTGTATTTCACACTCTTCATGTGTAAAACTTGCATGGACAACAAAAAATATTATATACAGGGCTTTCCTCATTTTTGGTACCTGATCTCCAATTGTGGTTTCTCTAGTTGTGTGCA
>NW_012148308.1:3093523-3093974 GCF_000956105.1 Propithecus coquereli
TATGGGAACCTTGTGAAACAAGAAATGGACTGCCCATCCAGGGTTAGCTAATTCTTAGAAATAGCAAACAACTTGCATATAAGCTTGGCTTTCACATGCAAACTAACCAATCCAGAGTCCATACTTCCTCCTGCCTCCTTTTATCAGGCTGCTGTAGTTTGGGACACTATCCTTCTGCCCTAAATTACCCCAGGACCAGATACTAGACAACTAGAGACTCCCTAAATTATTCAAACTATCCAATCCCAAATCTGCTTACCCCGCTTGGCTCATTCCTTCCCAGGAAACCATAATAAAGGCTTTTCCCCACAATTTCCCATTGCTCCTTCTGTCTCCTGGCCCAACCCTAAACCTTCCTGATGTAGTCATCCATGGCTTGGCATGTGCCCTCCTCCTGGGAACTCTGAGTAACAAACTGTCTTTTCAATGGCTGGCCTTACCTGACCTGTTG
>NW_012148308.1:3096364-3096986 GCF_000956105.1 Propithecus coquereli
CTGGTAAGGCGGTGCAGTTCTCGGCAACAGTGAATAGCTAAATAACATCAGCTTCGTAAAGCAGATAAAAAAGGCTAAAAGAGAGTTGTGAATGGGATCAAATTGAAAGGCAGTACTAATTGTCACAGCAAAGATTCACCCCAAGATGAACCTGTTTGCCGCAGTGTAAAATTCTATCATATTTTTTTATTTCAGTCAAATGTAAAAGAAGTTAGCAGCAAAGAAAAGAGGTGACTTTATATTTTGTTTCAGTATTAGCAAAACCATCTGCTGAATTTAATCTTGATCATACAAATGCAAATCAAGGAATGGACTCCTAGACACTGCAGTGGGAGGACGAATTTACCAAAAACAAAAACAAAACCAAAAACAAAGAAAAAAACACCCCAGTTTTCGTGTAGATGTGACTAACTCTATGTATTAGTATCTACTTTATATTCAATGTTATGAGATATTTAATATATGACCCCCATGCCATTTGGGATCAAAGTTGTTTCCTCTTCATCAAAATACCTGTTGTTTCCAAAATATGTAGAAAAATTTAAATAATACCTTAAAACTAAGGTATTAGATAAATCATTAGTCAGTTGTAAAGATATTGAAATAACATAATGTCACTGTC
>NW_012148308.1:3097036-3097471 GCF_000956105.1 Propithecus coquereli
ATTATGTTGGTTTTAATTAAAGATGACAGAGTTGAAAGATCTCTAGTCAGGGAAAAAATGTTTCCAATGTTAACACTGCCATCATCTTTTTCAATCAATTTTAAATCTATGTAAAGATTACGTTAGATTTTGATACGATTATAACCTATCTTCTCCTCTAATGCATCATTCACAATGTCTACCAGGCTACCGTGGTCCTGGCCACTTAATTATATGCTAAAAATTATTGAAAAAAATCATCATACCAATCAAGTGTGGGGAGTACCTACTCATGCAGCCAACTAAAATAGGGAAATTTCATAATTAATAGAGGCCTAATTATTAGTACCTTCAAAGAACACTTTAAAACATTTTACCTATGGAAGTAGTTGGATTTGAACATTCCATAAATATCCAATAATTACCCTTGCCCAGCATGGTGAATTAAGAGTAGAA
>NW_012148308.1:3097521-3098233 GCF_000956105.1 Propithecus coquereli
ATATTGAGATCTAGAGACTATAACCTGAATTAACTAAGTATGAAGAAGCTAATAAATGGTGAATTGGGGTCTTAACACAAGACTTTCTGTTAATAGTGAATGTTGTTCCACTATCTATAAAGTCTAACCCATAGATTTCAGACCAAAGTTACAAAGTTACCTTGATTAATATCGGATCTGGGACTCAAATTCAAGTCCAACTGACCTTGTGACACTGGATAGTAAACCCCTAAACTGATTTTTCATATCTATAAAATTGGGACCATATAGTATCCATACTTGTTCTGAGTATCAATGATCTAAAATATGTGTAATTGGCAGGAATTGTTCCAGGATCTTTGATAAAACATCCTCTCATTCCTCTGAATAAATTTAATTTTCATCGTAAGTGTCTATTTGCCAAAATTGGCAGGAAACTTAGTAACAGTCAATTCGTGGCTTTTTCTATCTTTCTTATGTTGTATATGGAAACTGACTCGGTCATCACTCTTGACCCTTGACCTAGTACTCTGCTGCAATATCTATTCCCTTTCTGCTGATTGTATTCCTCTGTGCCAGGCTGGCCAGAAGGACCACAGCACTCTAAAGTTTAGTCAATGTGCTCCATGTCCAATTTGTGCAGGTATTTATGCGTCACCAATGCTCTTCCACACCCATCCTAAAATCCCATAACTGTGGGGATGCAAAACCTCATTCTCAGAGAACACATCTC
>NW_012148308.1:3099851-3100210 GCF_000956105.1 Propithecus coquereli
GCTGCCTCTTTTCACTCTTTCGAGTTACCTGTCCACCCCCGCGGATCTGTTCATGACTGCTGAAATTTATAAAAATAAAGTAATATAGCACCGTTTCTTTTTCCTTCATAACATTTATCTCAGTATATAATCATACATTTGTGACTGTCATTCTTTCCCACCAGATCATAGTTTCCCAAATCTGGGAATCTGCCCTATTTTATTCATTGATTTGCTCCTAGAATGGTGATTGGGACTTAGAAGGTCCTCAATAACTATTTAAAGGAATGAGTGAAATAAAACCCTTCCTTGAAATTAAGAACACAAATTGTTGACATCATTCTGGTTCTTTAGCAATGAAGCAGTTATCACAAAACTTA
>NW_012148309.1:0-502 GCF_000956105.1 Propithecus coquereli
AGCTATCGAGGAAAGTATTCTGGAAGGTATTCTTATCATTTTGTTCTTGAAAAGTAGTGTTTGGAAAGCTTAAGGAATAATCAAAGTGCACAAGTGTAAAGAGAATCTAAGTAGACGTTGAGCTTTGTTACTCCAACTAAAAATTTGTATAGTGAGCGAGACCCCCTCTGCAGAAAAGTTACTACTTTGACATTTGTGAGACCAAATTTTAGATCTTCTGTGTATGTCAAATATTTTCCTAACTGATGGATTCAGAGATACCTCAAAAACACGCCTGCTTCAAGTGTCTTATAACAGGATAAACCAAAAGGACAGAGTAAGTTTTAGAACAGAATGTGGTTATTTAAATCAAAGTCTGAAATTAAAATGTGATAATTTCTTTCATTAGTGTAAATAAGCTTCAGAAAGTTTATATTCTTTTAACATATGTATGTGTGTGTGTATACATGTATAGTATGTATATGTAAATAGCTCTTAAATAAAAATTAAAAACTCTACTACT
>NW_012148309.1:1697-2069 GCF_000956105.1 Propithecus coquereli
AATCAAACTATAGACGGATAAAAGTCTTAGAAATAAGTAACAGCCACAATGCAGTTGGATTTTACACTTGGACTTAGAAGCTTAGATCTATATGACGAGCCCAAGCTAGTCCAGCCTTTCTATGGCTGGAGACATTGACTACATAATATTCAGGTTCAGTCAGAATTCTTGGTTGTTCTATTTTTAATGAACAAACATGAGGAGTTTCAAATATGGTGGTTTTGGTTTGCATGGGATTGAGTTGGCATGCCTTCAGTTTCCAGTCCTTATGATTTTAGTGTATGAATTTCATTGCAATGTTGGGGTTTGTGTGATATTCTTTGGGCTTGACATTGAGGTCTGTTGAAATACGTATGTGTGTGTGTGTGTGTG
>NW_012148309.1:2194-2573 GCF_000956105.1 Propithecus coquereli
AGAGAGAGAGAGAGAGAGAGAGATTGAGATTGAGATTTTTTCCTCAAAACAAGGGGCTTTTGGTCAAGTTTGGGACGCAGTAGAGCAAAAGTATGAGAGAAACAACAAATACTAGCTCTTATAATTTATCCATTTGCTGATTTTTCTCCTTTAATAGATTGTGATCTCCCAAGAGGGAAGATCTGTGCCATTTTCATATTCCTGTTTCTCATTGCCCTGTCATACTGCTTATCTCTAAGGAGGTCCAAAATCAATGTGTTTTTAATTGAATAGAATTGTAGGAGGATATATGCATTTTGTTTTTAATTTGAAAAACCACATTTTAATTTCTGTGTAAGGCTGCCATATTGCTTGTATAATTTTTCTCCCATTAATTAAG
>NW_012148309.1:3143-4253 GCF_000956105.1 Propithecus coquereli
AAGCTTTTGTGAATTCAGGAACGCTTATGATGTTTGTGCTACAAACCCAACCTCATCATGTTAATCTTCTTGCCCCAAAGGGAGGAATAAAAGTATAGGGTGTATCTGTTGAAATTGAAATCTGTAAAGGCAGGGAGCGCTTTTCTTCAAGTGCAGGTCTTGTTTGTTTTCTTGACCCGTTGGGAAAATAGTGGAGGGAAAGGAGGGAAAAAGGCTATAGCTGTATGGAAATAAAGTTAGCGAATTATTCTGTTCTTCTTAACCCTGATGTTGAACCATGCCTGCATTATAGTATCCCTCTGATACCAGATTCATTGCCTGCCAGGATTGGAATCCTTGCAGAGAGGAAGGATTCATGAAAAAATAATCAAAGTTAGGAAAGTCTTTTGCTTAGTCTTGTCTTACACAGTTATTTTTGTCTGGGTAGTTTACAGGGATATAACTTCTTCAACCATCGAACTGTGATGTAGTAAAAGTCATTTGCAGGAAATGAAATTCCACTTAAAGGCTAATCTGATTAGCTTTAAAACATTTGTTCATCTTTTTATTCAGAATTTGTACGATGCCTATGGAAGACATATGGATTTAAATAGAACTTGGCTTACCATCTGCTGATAAGGGAAAGTGAGATGCTAAATCGGAGAGGCAGAAAAGTCTATTTTAGTAGAAGCTATTTTGATCTGAAATACTGTAGGCAATCTTACATAGTATTTTAATTGGGATTATATTGATGTGTGTTAGTAAAATGAGTATATTTGCTGATATGGTTGAAGTTATATAATCATTAGTTTTTTTATAAGTTTAGAGATGTGGGGCTATGTGGAATTTTGATTCTGTTAATTATAGTTTTTTTCCTAAAATAGTCCTTTGTGGAAAAACTTTTCTGATGCATTTTTTAGAGTAATGGTACATTTTATATCTAATGCCAGAAATTAGAACATAAAACATCAACTTTCCAGATATATTAACTAGAAATAAATGAAAATTTATTTGATGCTCATTTGTTGATTAGTTTTATGGGAACATTACATATCAGCATTTTATGATCATAAAAATGGATATTCTCTCTTTCTTCTCTTTCTTCTTGAAGAGAGAATATCCGTTTTTATG
>NW_012148309.1:7703-8209 GCF_000956105.1 Propithecus coquereli
TTGGTGCTGTTAATTTTACTGCAACAAATATGTATTTTAGTTGGCATTGCTGAATTACTTCAATTGTCAGTATAGCCAGTAAATCTATGATTAATTTATATCGCTTTTGCTCATAGGATCACTCTCTCAGCTAGTGTACCTTGGAAATACGACTTCTACATTTTCCACCAAATTACAGAAGCTGAGAAAATTGGGTGGAATTTTTTTTTTCATTTCTATTTAAAACATGTTTACTTTGTAGTACTTTGGTGAGCTCATTAATATATGTATGAAAGCACAAGCTCATCAAATGGAAAATAAAATCAAAACAGGAAACTCCAGTATGTTTAGTAATAAAGAAAACAAGAAAAAATTGTCATTTTTTCCAATGCAATTAAATAAAAAGAGACCACTAATATTACATTTATCTAATTAGTGTCTCTGCAATATGAACCATCCCTGATGTTCATCTACTTCTTTAGAGAGGTATATATACTGTTAGACTTTACCAACAGAATACATGGTTG
>NW_012148309.1:9494-10147 GCF_000956105.1 Propithecus coquereli
CCCGCCACTTCCGAAAGGTGTATTGTCTACCTTAAAAGGGCTTACAGTTCTTTTTAGTGATCAGTATTTGTTGGGTAGGTTATTTTTGCTTTTTGCATTTTTAGAAATTATCCAGTCATTGCTAGTGGGTACAGTATGTCAGTACAGTAGACCAGTGTTCCATTCACAGAATCCACGTTTTGTGTGGTGCTTGTTGAGGCTAGCTGCTTTTTATTTAATCTGTTTGATCATGCTGTTTGCCTTAGGTGATCAACAACCTTTAATGTAAATCCTAGCCAATCTAATAAAACTAATGGAAAGAGAGATACACACACATACAAACACACACACACACACACACACACACACACATGCACACACACTTACTCGCACACAGCCACACGGGAGTAGCGGGTGGATAAATGTAGGAATTCCTTCACTGTTTATTTCCAAATTGTCTTAGAGAGTAGAAAGGTTATATACCTCCTCTCCTTTGATATATCCAATTCCTTTTATCCTCTTTTTGTTTAAGCAAGTGTGTTATAGTGTTTGTAAATAGAACAAATATTTTTTTAATCAGTGAAGTGCCTTATACTTGAAAACTTGAAAAAATATTCAAAATTATGTTCAGTCCCGAATGCAGTTTATCTTCAATTCACCTGAAAGTTCTTTTA
>NW_012148310.1:0-941 GCF_000956105.1 Propithecus coquereli
AACAGTGAAAAAGGCAGGCACTGCTTCTGTTTAATTTTAATATGAATACTGATTACCATGGAAACATATAGCTGGGAAGTAAAACCCATTGTGAAGATTCAGAAGAGTTTCTCTGAAGAAGTG
This sequence comes from Propithecus coquereli, assembly GCF_000956105.1. Taxonomy (NCBI): domain Eukaryota; kingdom Metazoa; phylum Chordata; class Mammalia; order Primates; family Indriidae; genus Propithecus; species Propithecus coquereli. The sequence goes on from NW_012148310.1 coordinate 124, forward strand.
ACATATAGTCTAAGACATGAAGAATATGTATGAGACACTCAGAGGAAGATGGAGAATAGAGTATTCTGTGCAAAGGGAACAGGATTGTGGAAATCTCAGAGGCAAGACAGTGGTAACTTAAATTGCTGAGATACCACTGCCTCTGGGAAGTCTCCTCTGCCCCTCCCTCAAGTCTTGGGTTGGGGGCCCCTCCTATTTATGTTCCCAAGCTTTCTTTACTTCCATTATTATCACCCTCCATTATTAATGCTCCTTACTTAGTAGGTCTTTCCCATTAAAGAATAAAATCCACAAGAGCATGAATTATGTCTCTCTTAACCACCTCTGCATCTCTTGCAGTTGGCACAGTGCTGGATATGTACCATATTGCAGTAAATGCCCTGCACTTGGCTTCACCACTCACCATTCCCATGCATGCCTGCCTGCCTGGCTGCCAAACAGCAGCACCTGAAGTGTGGGCAGAGAGGCCCCACAGGCAAAGAGTCTCAGGCACCAGGGAATTAATACTCCCAGCAGCAGCCTCAACCAAGGACCGTTAGGGTTGGTAGACAAATACTGTAGCAGCTCTCTTGCCTCTAAGGTTGGATAATGCTGAGTTATATGTTCTACAGGAGACTTAACTCCAGTGGCCCCCAGTACTAAATTGCCTGACAATGCATTCTTTGCTGGCTGTCTCCCCTCCCCTCCTCACAACCTGCTCCCCTATCAATGTTTCCCAGGATCATCTCCCAAAAAACCACTCTTGACTAGATCCTTGACTCAAGGTTGACTGATGGAGGAACCCAAACTAAGATGATACCCACCAAATATGTGTTGAA
>NW_012148310.1:991-1933 GCF_000956105.1 Propithecus coquereli
CGTAATGAAGTATCTCAATATCCCACTGGGGTAAGGTCAGAGAATTCCAAGTAGGAAGCCAGGACTTTATCCCAGCTCTGTTGTAATGAGAACCCACTGCCCTGAAGTGTCAGTGGAAACCACATGAGGATCTTGGGTTTCTTCCCCTACCTGGCAGTGATGAGGCATCCTTCTCCCTGTTAGAGGTGTATCACAGAAAGCTTAATGAAGAATCATGCAGAAACAAAGCCTCCACTGAGCATAGAGTCACTGAAGGCCATGTAGGAAGCAGTAACAAGGAACTCATATTCCTCCCATCCAAGAAAGTATCAGTGAAGGCCTAGTAAGAAGTCAGAGTCTTCCAGTGATGATGAAGAGCACTTCTTCTCAGGGGTCGATGGAGTGCAAGTGAGGAACCAGGACTTTGACCCTTGTATGGCAGTTACAAGGTGGTATTTCCTTATCCTTTCTCTCCCAGAGCAGTGTCAAAAAAAAAGAAAAAAAAACAGCTAAAATAGAAAGTTTAAATAATATCCAGGCTTCATAACACAACACCCAAATGTCTAGGTTTCAATAAAAAATCTTCTCATTATATAAAGAACTAGAAAGATCTCAAACCAAACAATAGAAACAATCAATGAGCATCAACACTGAAAAGAGGCGTTAGAACTGACAAAGATTTTCTCAAGCAGCCATCATAAAAAATGCTTCAAAAAGAAGTTATAAACATGCTTGAAAACAAACAAAAATACAGCAAGTCTCAATAAAGAAATAGAAATACAAAGAAGAAGCAAATGAAAATTTTAGAAATGAAGAAGGCCATAACCAAAAAACAAAACAAAATAAACTCAGTAAGTGGGCTCAAACGCAGACTGGAGGCTGGGTATGGTGGCTAATATCCTAGCACTCTGGGAGCCCGAGGCGGGAGGATCACTTGAGGTCGGGAGTTTGAGACCAGCCTGA
>NW_012148310.1:4030-4391 GCF_000956105.1 Propithecus coquereli
TTGATAATAGCCATCCTAATTGGGTTGAAGTGATATCACATTGTGGTTTGTATTTGCATTTCCCTAATGGTTTGTGATGTTCAGGATTTTTTCATGTATCTGTAGGCCATTTGTATGTCATCTTTTGAGAAGTGTCTATTCAGTTTTTTTGCTTGTTTTCTAATTGGGTTATTTGGATCTTTTTGCTATTGAGTTGTTTGAGTTCCTTATATATTCTGGATTATAACCCCATGTCAGATATCTAGTTTGCAAATACTTTCTCCCATTCTGTAGGTTGTCTCTTCACTTTATTGATTGTTTCTTTAGCTATGCAGAGATTTTTAGTTTGGTGTAATCTGATTTGTCTATTTTGTTTTTGTTG
>NW_012148310.1:6455-6741 GCF_000956105.1 Propithecus coquereli
GCAGGGAGAAGGGGAAAAGATAACAAACATAAGAAGTAGCTAGAAGTGAAACCTCTTAAATGATTGGCATGGGGAACATTTGGTTTTCTCTGATTGGTCCTAAGTTGGAAGTAAGGACAAAAAATAGGGAAACTGTTATTGACCGAGTCCTGACCATCGTGAGCCAAATGCTACAGAGGCTGTGGTTTGGTTTTCTAGACTGGTTGCTGCAGAGGATGTGGGTCAGAGTTGTATTATCATGGTCAGTTTGTATATTTGTTGTCTCGGTTTGTATATTCAGTCTCTC
>NW_012148310.1:6826-7233 GCF_000956105.1 Propithecus coquereli
TATTTGGGCAGTTTCCAAATTTCCTATTGTTATTGATTTCTAGTTTTGTTGCATTGTGGTTTAAAAAGATACTTGATATAATTTCAATTTTTAAAAATTTGTTAAGACTTGATTTATGTTCTAACATGATCTGTCTTTGATAATGTTCCATGTGTTGTTGAAAAGAATGTATATTCTGCAGCTGTTGGGTGGAATGTTCTCTAAATATCTGTTAGGTCTATTTGGTCTAGAGTGCAATTTAACACCAACATTTCTTTGTTAATTTTCTGTCTGGATGATCTATCCTTTGCTAAAAGTGGGGTGTTGAAGTCCCCTACTATTATTGTATTGCAGTCAATCTCTTCCTTTAGGTCTACTAATATTTATTTACTTTATATATTTAGGTACTCCAGTGTTGAGTACATATA
>NW_012148310.1:8598-9012 GCF_000956105.1 Propithecus coquereli
CTGAATTCTCAATAACAACACTGAGGGCCAGAAAACAATTCATGAATAATTGATTCGAGCTACTGAAGGAAAAAAAATAACTCATTATAGAGGAACTTTATCCAGCTAAACTCTCATCCAAGAACAAGGACAAAATACAAACTTCTGATCATAAAGACTAAGAAAAGCTACCACTCAAGACCCTCATTAAAAGGACTGAAGTATGAACTTCAGTAAGAAGAAAATTGAACCCAGAATGAAGGAGGGGAATGGTTGAATTAATTAACTCAACAAATATTTACAGAATGCCTACTCTGTGCCAGGTACTGTGCTGAGGGCAGGCATAGCACAGTGAACAGAACAGGCAAAACTCCCATCTGCTTAAAATTCCAGTGGGAGAAGACATATAATAAACAAGAAAAATGAGCAAGAAAT
>NW_012148311.1:0-251 GCF_000956105.1 Propithecus coquereli
AATAAGAAATTAAGTTTTCTTTTTTTTTCCTTTTTTTTTTTAATTGGAAAGCAGTTGGATGACTTAAAGCAGAAAAGTAACATAATTTGATTTATATTTTTAGAAGATGAACCTGGTTAACATAGAATAGATGGTAGAAAAACAAGAATACCTATTGGGAAACAAGTTAAAATGTAAATGTAGTAATCTAGAGTAGGGAGTCAGGGGGCTGGTGATGGTAGACTTGAAAAACCAGGGCGGTAGCACTAAAG
>NW_012148311.1:1350-1929 GCF_000956105.1 Propithecus coquereli
GTCAATCAAGTGAAGGGGAATCACGTATTACATTAATTTTTAATGAAAATCATATCTTGTAAAAAGTAATGCAATGTTAACGTGCATTTCTTTCCCTTTCTCTCTCTCCCTCTCTTCTCTTTCTCTTTCTCTTTTCCCTTCCTTACCTCCTCTCTTCCCCTCCCCTACTCTCCCCTTTCCTCTTTTTCTCTTTTTTCTGACAATCAACTGGACACTTTCCTCTCAATGAAATGAATTGCACTCATCTTCCTTGTCATAATGACCATCACTGCTTTTGCCTTGGGATAATATTACTGACAGGTAAGTTCATAAAATAGAAAGAGAAATATTTTGCTTGATAATTTCTGTTAAATATTTTGTGAAAATATTTATACACTTTTGTATTTGATTTTAGATTAAATAGGAATTAAGCTATCACTATTTTTATAACATTGCTTTAAATTAATAAGTTAAGTTGAAAATTAGTTTTTTGTATCATATAATTTAAATGTAAGGATTTTAGCAATTCAGATACATAATAAAAGACAATTTATTGGTGTTTTCTTCTTAGGATGATAAACAATTCACATAAAATTTTTT
>NW_012148311.1:1979-2683 GCF_000956105.1 Propithecus coquereli
GATTAACTATTGTCACTACCTATAAAATGGTCCTCATGTGCTTGGGCTTCAGGCTTAAAGGGACTACACATTTTGGCAATTCATGTATGTCAGATATTTGCAAGTTCAGGTTGAAATTTTGTGACAAAGACAGTGCATATTTTACAACTATTTACTACCTGTCCTAGAATTGGTAAGGACAGACTCAGAGTGAAGAATCATAATATTCAAATGCTGTTTAGGCCAGAGAGATTGACACTCAGATTCTGATAATTGTTAGAACTTTCATAGCTGCCTCTGAATTCTCATGCAATAGTTTTATGAAATTAAGATTTGACATGTCTTTTCCTTCTAATGAACTTAAGATAATAAGCCTTTATGCCTTAAATAGAAGTAATCATTATCAGCTTTAACTTGATATTTTTGAATGGCTACTTGCAAAGTATACTAACTACATTTGCTGATTGTATCATTTAATGTTTCCTGATAGTTGACTTGATATAATTCTCACACTGTATATTTGAAAGCAGTGCAAAATCATGTACAGCTGAAACAGACTTAATTTCTCACCTAGATTCCTCTTTTCCTCCACTCATGAACTGCTTTGCTTTAAAAAATTGTTTTCTTGGCATGAAAACACTAATCAGAAATTCCAGTCAATCCTAAAATGACATTCTCACAACATGCTGCCAGTGTTAACTACAATTAATCCCAACAGCTGTTGT
>NW_012148311.1:4233-4890 GCF_000956105.1 Propithecus coquereli
ACTGTTTTGCATGCTTTTCCCTAGATGTCTTTCCCTTGTCTTGAGTTTCATTGAAATACAGGAATGTGCTCATAGGAGGAAAAATACTTTTGATTTGAGTTCTAATTTCATATCATCTTCAATGGGACAAAATATTGTGTATAGTTTCTTCTGTAAAGAAGTAGTACATGAATTTTTTTTTACAGAATTACTACTTTGTAGTACATAAATAATCTAAGCATTTTATTCAAGTAAAAATCTGTTGTGATACAAGTAAAAATCTATTCTCATCCAATAGGCTTTATTTAGTATGAGAAGTGGAAGAAGCAGTGTTGAGGCAGAATTACATAATTTACAATAACTGATGTTATCACACCTACTGAAACGCTATTGAGTGCTTATGTGCATGGCAATAAATAAAATGAAATCATTCTCTTAAAATACGCATTTTATTAGCGTGCTAATGACTGATTTGTCACACATCCTTTGTAGGACAACTACTCACCAGTTAGGCCCTTTCGCACCTCAGGCCTTTACACTTTCTGAAACTTCTACTACTGGAAACTTCTACTACTGGAATGCCTTTCTCCAGACACTTTCAGGTTTTGACTTCTTCATCCCATATTCAGATCTTTATTGAAGTGTTTCTGTCTTTGCGACAGCCCCCTCAGTCCTTCA
>NW_012148311.1:6759-7131 GCF_000956105.1 Propithecus coquereli
ATGACATCATACAGTGGTTCTCAAAATGGGCTGCTTCTTAGAATCACCATGGGAATCCTTCAAAATCTGATGCCTGGGCTCCCCCTACAGATTTAGGTTTAATTGGTACAGGATATGATGCAGATCTGGGCATGAATATATTTTTTAAAGCTCCGCAGTTGATTCTAGTGCACAATCATTGTTGATAACAACTAATCTGGGTCTCTAGAACAAATTAAAATTAGGATGGTTATTAGTTGGAAAGAGTTGATATTCAAATAACAGTGTCCTTTGGTCCCAGTTTCTTGCCAACTTCATTCTAGGAAATACCTAGAGTGTTAATATTGAAAGAAGTTGCTCCTTGTTCCCAATGAATCTCTAATGAAATGAATC
>NW_012148311.1:8646-9111 GCF_000956105.1 Propithecus coquereli
AGCTTAAACAATCCTCCCGCCTCGGCCTCCCAGAGTGCTAGGATTACAGGCGTGAGCCACCGCGCCCGGCCAGTATTGCCTATTTTTAAATATAACTTGTCTGAAAAATTTCCCAGAAATAAACTAATATCTGGAAAACATATCTTCTTTGAAGACACGATCTCATTCTGTTGACCAGGCTAAAGATCATTGCTACCTGCAGTCTCAAACTCCTGAACTTAATTGATCCTCTTGGCTCAGCCTTCTGAATAGCTAGGACTATAGGCACATGCCACCAAGATTAGCTAATATTTTAAAGTTTTTGTAGAGATGAGTCTTGCTATGTAGTCCAGACTGGTCTCAAGCTCCTGTCCTCAAGCGATTCTCCCTTATCTGCCTCCCAAATTGCTAGGATTAGAGGCATGAGCTACTGTGACCTGGTATTATATTGTCTTTTTGAAGAGACATGTGACAGCCTTATAAAGA
>NW_012148312.1:0-360 GCF_000956105.1 Propithecus coquereli
CAGCATATATACAAGCTTGACAAATGCTAGTTCCTGGAATTCTTCCCCAACTCCTGTTTTATGATAACAGCAAGAGGAATTTGGTAAAGAAAGCACTAGTGTACTAATCCACGATCAAAGTCCAATTCAGAACTCAAATCCACCTCGGCCCTCCCTGCAGGTGCTACCCCAGCACTCGGCCTGGCACAGAGCAAGTCTTCACAGATTTGCTAAAATAAATGTGTTGAGTCCAGACTCAGGGTTAACAAACTGAATGAGCTGCTTGGGAAGAGCTCGTTAAGGACTATGTGCTATTATTATTCCTCCAAACAAGGGGGTGGCAAGTACAGTAGAGGAGTCCTAGGCATGGAGTCAGAAGTC
>NW_012148312.1:410-2587 GCF_000956105.1 Propithecus coquereli
GTAACTACAAGGTTCCTTATAAGAGGGAGGCAGAGGGAGACTTGACTACACAAGAGGAGAAGGTGATGTGATGGTGGAAGCAGAGATTAGAGTGACGCTCCGTGAAGTGGAGGACGCAGGCCAAGGAACACAGCAGCCACTAGAAGCTTTGGAAAAGGCCAGGGAACAGATTTCCGTGCAGAGCCTCCAGAAGGAACCAGCCCTGCTGACACCTTGAATTTAGCCCAGTGAAACGGATTCCAGACTTCCAGCCTCTAGAACTGTAAGTGAATAAATGTGTGTTGTTTTAAGCCACTGAGTTTGGGGTGATTCATTACAGCAGCAATAGGACATGTACACACCTTCCCGACAGTTAAGTAAACATGTAAGGAACGTACAAGTGACAGATGCACACATAATACACTCGGGTAAGGCAATGACGAAGAGTGTCGCAAAGAATGTCGCGATGACGGCACACAAACACAACTAGCTTCCTCTTGTTATATCCCTCCCTCAGCAGGCCAGCAGGCAATGAGAAAGAACCACTGTGCAAGCAGCAATTGCTAAACTTGGTAGGAAAAAGGCCCTCGTGCGCCCAGACTGACAGCTCCTAAGTCAGCTTTTCAGCTGAAAGGATAGTATCCCTTGCCAAAAATCTGACTCTGCTCCCTGACTGAGATGTTTCTCCATATGGATCTGTTACAGCACTACCTTGTCAAACTCTCAATCTGCAACCGTACATGAACTTAGAATGGAAACTTCCTTCACTAATAGATAAAGTTGTAATGGCATTTTTTTTAATGCCATTTGGAATGCATTGACAATCTCTCAGCTGATAGAAGCTTCTCAAACCCAGCTGCTGAATTTAGAAGCCACAGCTGCCTTACTGTACCAGGAAGCCAAACTGAAGGCACTCCGAAGACACTACACTGAAAGATGCAAAGTTTTGAGAGTTCCTGCTTACAGCCACGGGCGGCTGACACAGCGCAGTCTCCCCATTGGAAAGAGACTGATTATTTTCACTATTTTGCTTTGTGTGATCACCAGCAAATCAGTTTCCAAAAATCAAAATGTGGCCAGCAACTTAACTGACGTCACATAAGCAAACAGAACCCAGTTCGCAACTGAATTCCCCATCTGCATTTGAACTAGCTCTGCACTGTGGGCAGAGGTGAGGACCTAGACAGGTGAAGCTTAAGGTAACCAGGAAGAAACCGTATTGCCCCATAACCTACAACATTTCCACCTATGAAACCTAAGCACAACTACAACCCATGGAAGTTCCTGCCTCTGCAGAGGGTCTCTTATTATATCCAGTTTCTGCTCCTGAATATCTGGCTAAAGTCACAACCTGTCAACTCTAGATAGAACAGCATCTGCTAAAATTTTCTGGTCATAATCCCTGAATCAACTGCATCACACACAACCCTGTTACTTGACCTCTGGTTCCCTTTGTAAACCCTGAAGAAGATACTTGCAGAAACCTCTCAGCACGAGCTAACAAAAAAATATCAAGAACTCTTATTTTATTCCATCCATTAAGGAATTAAATTACTCTCTTCCTCCATCTTCTTCCAACCTTAATCCTCCCTTTTGTATTCTTTTTTATTTGTATAGCTGTTAGGTTATTTCCTTGCAACCACAATCTCATATTCATTTTTAAATTAATTTATTTGATTTTTGTAGAGACAGGGTCTCACAATGTTGCCCAGACTGGTCTTGAACTCCAGTAAGGCTCAAAATAGTTAAGTGACTTGCCTTAGGTCATATAAGTTAATGACAATCTGTCTCATAGTACAGTTTTCTTCCCACCATGTCCCAGTTGTCTCCAATAAAACTGCCATACCTAAGTGCTGCTGAAATTATATTCAAACACTGATACATTCTTGGGTGTGATCAAGTAAATGGGACATCAAAGTTGGACATTTACACTTAATATACCAGGCAGTCCTATAAATCATCACAAACTCAAGTGAACAATTGCTCTAAATGCCAAACTCTCAGTAATAAAGATGTTACCATGCTGCACTCTTTTCAAGTATAATAGCTTTCTTCCCTTTTCCCAAGTTTAATATATCTTTTTTCCTCCTTGACTGTAACAAAAATAACCTTATCTGTTTTTTTTTCCTTCCATTTGATTCTTTTTCTGGATGAAGCTACTATCTGACCTCCAACCAAAAAAATATCTAAAATGTTTC
>NW_012148312.1:4812-6094 GCF_000956105.1 Propithecus coquereli
GGAAGAGCTCGTTAAGGACTATGTGCTATTATTATTCCTCCAAACAAGGGGGTGGCAAGTACAGTAGAGGAGTCCTAGGCATGGAGTCAGAAGTCCTTTAGCCCTAGTCCTGCAGGCATCCACCACCCAAGAGCTGTGTGATCTCTGCCCAGTTACTTCACCTCCCTGTGCTTTTGACACCACTCTAAGATGGCTGTAAGCACTGTGGTGAGAAATAAATATGGCATAAATTCTAAAGAGCTATCAAGATATTACGTATTAAAATGATCAATAAACACTAAGCTGGAATAATGAAGTATATTTTAGAGGTATTGATGAAAATAGAAAGCATTTTATGAGTCTTAACTTCAGTTTCCATTCAACCACACAAGAAATTTCCTTCTGATTTTGTTTCTCTTTATATGAAATAATTTGTTTACACAAAAGGATTAGCTCCATTCGCCTTGCTAGGCGTCCCACCTGGAGGGAGAATAGCAAAGACAATAGGATGAGTTTCTTCCCTGCCCCCTCCCCGGTCACACACACACACACACACACTCACACTCTCTCCCATTCATGCACACCATCTTTTCTTCACTAGATCTCCTCTTAAAGTCTAGTGAGAAAACCTTGATTTGCTTTCAGAGACAGCACTATCTGAATGTGGCTTCTAACTCAAAGGATCCAAAACAAACAAAAACACCAAGCAGTACAGCCTGGTAAACAAATAACTCAAAGAGCTGAAACAATCAGAGTCCAACCATGTCACACAACTCAACGCTTCCCACGTACCCCATTCAGTTAGGTTTGTGCGGATCAAGACTGGCACTTCATGAAATGTCCTGTTATTTATTAAGCCAAAGGGAGGTAATAAATTTAGGCAAGAAACACAGCCTATTGGAATTTGCTTTTTGATCAATCTCCCGGTGCCTTAATTTAAGAGATCTTTGCAAGAAGGCCCTCCTAGTGATCCAAACGTTATTTGGGAAAAGGCTGAGGACTCATATCTGAACGCTGTTCACTTATATGCTGCAGAAGTGCAGGAAAGGATGAGTCACACCAAACAAGCAACGGTCAAGGGGGTTTCAACTGTCAGCATCTCATTTATTATAAAACTCTATAATAATTCCCATAATAGCCATCTAGTTTTAACAATTTGATAAACAATGAACACATTTGTATATGAATGACCAAAACATCTTTACTCTGGTGAAACACTTTTGCAGTGTTACAAGTATATTCACTATGTTTTCAGGATCTTACATTTTCAAAAGAAAAAAACGTTGCTGAGAAAAAATATAAA
>NW_012148312.1:7590-7998 GCF_000956105.1 Propithecus coquereli
TAATATTTTCAGATGGTAGTTGACCTTGAGTAACTGAAACCTCAGAAAGCAAAAGCGTGGATAAAGGGGGACTACTGTATACCTACTAGAAAAAATGTTTTAAATATATATGTATATACACATACACACACACACCCATTGTAAGTCTTTTACATGGGATTACCAAATTATTAGATGAGGTTCGTAAGAATGTTTTAAATTGATCTCTTCCCTTAGATATTTACCTCTCAGATACTTTGATAATGCAATTTTCATGTATGTTCAATGTCTAATATTTCAATGTAAAATGGTTAAGTCATAAGATATTCCCAATTTTTTATGTAATGTCATTCAAGAACTTTTTCTAATATTGTTAAAAAGCTCCATAGTTTCTTAGAACAAAAATAATTTCAAAATCATGTGACTTAA
>NW_012148312.1:9301-9708 GCF_000956105.1 Propithecus coquereli
AAAGCAGTTTTTCTTAATGGGTCCTCTGGCTCAAAAATCAAAACTAGGCCAGTCTATTCTTGATTTAAAGTCCCAACATTTGATGCAGCCCAGTGTTATAAAGGTTCAGAAGGTGAAAGAAACTTTTCATCCCGACCAAACTCTAAAAGAAATTTAAAAATCAAATTTTAGCCACAACTGATTTAAGAGTGAAAGTTAAAAAGAAAGTTTTATCATTACCACCGAACATTAAACTGCAAATATCTAATTTGCTCATACTTTTGAAAAGTTTTTAAACACATGTTTGGCAAAACCCTGAATGTCACTCCTTAAATATGATAATAATAAACCCATCTGCTCAGGGCAACAATGTGCATGAGTTCCAACAAATGTCCCAGTAAGGAGACAATGAACAGGGCAGGTGCTCC
>NW_012148312.1:13248-13625 GCF_000956105.1 Propithecus coquereli
AAGTGGGAACTGCGAAGAGGCACAAAGCACTTTCAGTTTTACTCCAAAAGGTTGGAGGGACATTCTGATTAACATATTTATTCTCAATGCTTCAGCATCTCCTTCTGTCTTTCCTTCATGATTAAATATCCAACTAGACATAGCCCTTTTTATAATCTGAATGAACCTTATTAGTCCTGGATTACAAGGTCATAGGCCTAGTGTTGCAAATCTTTGAAAGAGCACTGGCTACATTCAAGGGCCTGCTATCTAATGTCAGGCGAAGCAGTTTGAACACTTAACGCAGAAAATAATCAGTAGTCACATATCTTACTAATTAAAGAAAAACAGTCTAGGTGGAAGACTAAGAGAATGAGATCTCTTAGTTAATTTTCTGG
>NW_012148313.1:0-367 GCF_000956105.1 Propithecus coquereli
CATGTGCTGCCATACGCAGCTAATATTTTAAGTTTTTTGTAGAGATAGGGTCTTACTATGTTGCCCAGGCTGGTCTCGAACTCCTGGCCTCAAGTGACCCTCCCTCCTTGGCCTCCCAAAGCTCTGGGATTACAGGTGTGAGCCACTGTGCCCAGCCACTCACAGCTTTTTAAAAATTGAGATATGATTTACATATAATAAAATTCACCCCTTTAAAGTACAATTCAGTGGGTTTTGGTACATTCACACAGTTACGTGACAATCATCACTGTCTAATTCCAGAACTATGTTTTTTCCTTTAAAAGCCATGCCCTGCCGGGCGCGGTGGCTCACACCTGTAATCCTAGCACTCTGGGAGGCCGAGGCC
>NW_012148313.1:440-818 GCF_000956105.1 Propithecus coquereli
TGGCTGGGAGTAGGGAGTAGAGAAAGGAGAGGGCACCTATAGTCTTCAAAAAAGAGTCAAAAGATATGTCAACCAATGGCAATGAATATACCTTATTTAGATCTTGATTCAAACAAACGAACAAATTTTAAAAATTATGAGAGTCAGGAAAATTTGAATACTGATGGGATATTTGATGATATTAAGAAATTGGGGGGAGCTAGATGTAATATTTTTGGTTTGCAGTTTTTTTAAAAAAGATTTTATTAAGATACGTATACTAAAATACTTAGTGACCTTTATCTTTTAGAGATTGTATATTAAAATATTTACTGATGAAAGGATGTCTGAAATTTGCTTCAAAATAATCCAGGCAGGCCGAGCGCGGTGGCTCACGCC
>NW_012148313.1:868-1234 GCF_000956105.1 Propithecus coquereli
AGGGAGTAGAGAAAGGAGAGGGCACCTATAGTCTTCAAAAAAGAGTCAAAAGATATGTCAACCAATGGCAATGAATATACCTTAATTAGATCTTGATTCAAACAAACGAACAAATTTTAAAATTATGAGAGTCAGGAAAATTTGAACACTGATGGGATATTTGATGATATTAAGAAATTGGAGGGAGCTAGATGTAATATTTTTGGTTTGCAGTTTTTTTAAAAAAGATTTTTTTAAGATACGTATACTAAAATACTTAGTGACCTTTATATTTTAGAGATTGTATATTAAAATATTTACTGATGAAAGGATGTCTGAAATTTGCTTCAAAATAATCCAGGCAGGCCGAGCGCGGTGGCTCACGCC
>NW_012148313.1:2244-3261 GCF_000956105.1 Propithecus coquereli
ATAATATATTTTTGCTAATGTTAATTCATTTTAATAAGGTAGTGAGCTGTCCTTCTCAAGAGTGAGGTGTCCGTAGGCAGGGGAGACAGGTACAAGGCTGGTTCTAAGTAAGAGCAGTGGATAAGATTAAGATGTTTAAAATGCGAGCTGGATACGGCAAGAGTTCCTGGCATGGAGGCCATTCCACGGGACGAACCTTCTAAGAAAGGCGTTATAGTCTCATTCTTCAAAGCTCGTCCACCAAGCTTGTTCCTTTTTCCTAAGTGGCCCCCGCCAACTTTTTTTATCACTCTGTCTGCTCCTGTGGGATCAACAATGGCATGAAACAAGTGGCTGTGAGGTCACACAGGGATGGGCAGAGCTGCTGGCCATGCATAGGGAACCTCAAGACATCTCCTCGGCCCCTACCAATCTAGCACAAGACTTTTACACACACTGGGCGCTCAATAAATATTTGCTGAATTAAGTTAGTAACAAAAGAGATATGAAAAAGCCTGCGATCGTGGGTTACAAAGTATGCTCTGCAAGGTCTCTGGCATTGGAATCTCCTGGGACGCCAGGGCTACTGCAGAGCGGGCGGGACGGGGCAAGGAGCGTCTGTGGACTGCGCTTCCCGGGCGTGGGCTGCATCTGCCTGCAAAAGAGGATACTGGTTTTCAGATTCTCACCAGAGCAGCCACATGCTCACCGACCTGTGACTACCTTTCTCTGCTTCGCACAACAGCACCTTACGGCATACGGGCAGCAGCCCTGCCGGTGCTCGTTAGAGACTCCTGGACCCTCGTCCGTCCCACCCAAATCACAATGTCTGAGGACAGTGTCCAGGAATCTACACTGCACCAAACCGTCCAAGTGGTTTTTACACATAATAAGCTTTGAGGACCACGGAACTAAGGAGACAGGCTCCTACCTATGGTCCCAGAGATCTTAGAAACGTCACCCAGCACTAAGGAGATTCAAGGAAGTTTTTTTTTCCCCCTCCATTTGCTGTTTGTTCACTTTTTTTTTTTTTTTTTT
>NW_012148313.1:4973-5406 GCF_000956105.1 Propithecus coquereli
CCGAGATGGGCACGGGCACCCACCGCACAGGGGCGATGCAGGGCCCGCCGACTGGGCCCCCACGGCAGCGGGGCAGGGTAGTCCCGCCCGCTCTTGCTTGCGGGCCGGGGGGAGCCGGGTCGGCGATGCCCGGAGGGCGGCTGCTGGTCCCGCCACGTCCCCGCGGGGCGCGTCCCGCACCAAGGGGGGGCTCCCGGGCGGACCCTGCGCTGGGGACCCCGAGAACTCACAGGCGAACGGGATCGGGTCCCCGCAGAGCAGACACGTGGGTACGTGGATGGCCACGGCCGGGCGCGCGGGCAGCAGGGGGTGCCTGGTCGGAAACGCCCCCCGCTGGGCGCCCGCTGTCACCATCCCGCGCCCGCGTCTGGAACGACAGGCACAGTCCACCGGCTGCTGCTTTTGTGTTCGCTTCCCAGAACCTTCTTCTTTT
>NW_012148313.1:5456-5887 GCF_000956105.1 Propithecus coquereli
CCGAGATGGGCACGGGCACCCACCGCACAGGGGCGATGCAGGGCCCGCCGACTGGGCCCCCACGGCAGCGGGGCAGGGTAGTCCCGCCCGCTCTTACTTGCGGGCCGGGGGAGCCGGGTCGGCGATGCCCGGAGGGCGGCTGCTGGTCCCGCCACGTCCCCGCGGGGCGCGTCCCGCACCAAGGGGGGCTCCCGGGCGGACCCTGCGCTGGGGACCCCGAGAACTCACAGGCGAACGGGGTCGGGTCCCCGCAGAGCAGACACGTGGGTACGTGGATGGCCACGGCCGGGCGCGCGGGCAGCAGGGGGTGCCTGGTCGGAAGCGCCCCCCGCTGGACGCCCGCTGTCACCATCCCGCGCCCGCGTCTGGAACGACAGGCACAGTCCACCGGCTGCTGCTTTTGTGTTCGCTTCCCAGAACCTTCTTCTTTT
>NW_012148314.1:0-884 GCF_000956105.1 Propithecus coquereli
AGTTAGTTGAAGACCTATGTGTTTCCAAATTGGGTTCTTGATGTTTTCAGCTCAATATCAAATGGCAATTTCTTTACTTTTATCAGGCATTGCTTCATTCTTGCAATAAAGAGGTTATAGTAAGGCGTAGACCACTGCTTTCAAACTTTTGAAATGATATGGAATCTATGTTTAGAAGTCTAATATGGAAATGGCCCTTTTTACATCATTAATTTTCATGAAATCAGGACTTTTTGCATTTATAGTATAACAAACAAATTAGTTTGAACCAGTAATAGTGATGATAATGGTGATGATGGTTGTGGTAATGATGATGTTGGTGATAATTTCTGCTAGTTGATTCCTACTATTTAATCATTCCTAATTATTAAAACAACCTTACAGAGTAGAATTTTTCCCCCAAGTTATGAATGAGGAAGCTAACCCCGATAGATAGTAAGCAAATTTTCCATGACAGGTGACAGGAAAAAAAATAGTTGGCTCCGAAGCCAGACTTTAACTATTTCACAGATCAGTCAGATAGAACAACATATGATAGACAACTAAATGAGTCAAGAGAAGCAAAACTGGATTAAGATGAAATTATCAATTCACTCAATCACATTTGTTTGTACAGAGTTGAGCTCAGTAATGAAATAAACAATAAATCAGTGACATATAAATGCAAAGAAACTATCACAGAGTAATTTTACTTAAATGTGAGCAACTTCAGACATGACTACAAAAAAAATTCTTAAAAAGATATTTCTTAGCTGGCCGTGGTGGCTCACATCTGTAATCCTAGCATTCTGGGAGGCTGAGGCAGGAGGATCGTTCAAGGTCAGGAGTTCAAGACCAGCCTAAGCAAGAGTGAGACGCCGTCTCTACTAAAAATAGAAAGAAAT
>NW_012148314.1:2848-3187 GCF_000956105.1 Propithecus coquereli
TCTTACTAGGAGAGATACAGTGAGATAAAGTAGCTTCCATCCCTACGATTATTCATACCATACATGAAATACCTTTGTTAGTTACAGATATAAGATGACACACCATTGCAGTGAAATCAACTCTCTGAGGGGACAATATACTCATATCAAACACACATTTCTCAGTTCTCTGATGCTCTGCATGGATCCTGGATACAGAAATAACTTTAGCTGGAAAACCTTTAGTTATTACCCGTGTTCACAATGGCAATAGAAAAATTGCAGTCCTTTAGCCACAAGACATCTAATTTTGAGAAATGCAACTCCCTGATGTTGGATAAAATGAACTCCTGATGTGAC
>NW_012148314.1:7635-8651 GCF_000956105.1 Propithecus coquereli
AGTTAGTTGAAGACCTATGTGTTTCCAAATTGGGTTCTTGATGTTTTCAGCTCAATATCAAATGGCAATTTCTTTACTTTTATCAGGCATTGCTTGATTCTTGCAATAAAGAGGTTACAGTAAGGCGTAGACCACTGCTTTCAAACTTTTGAAATGATATGGAATCTATGTTTAGAAGTCTAATATGGAAATGGCCCTCTTTTACATCATTAATTTTCATGAAATCAGGACTTTTTGCATTTATAGTATAACAAACAAATTAGTTTGAACCAATAATAGTGATGATAATGGTGATGATGGTTGTGGTAATGATGATGTTGGTGATAATTTCTGCTAGTTGATTCCTACTATTTAATCATTCCTAATTATTAAAACAACCTTACAGAGTAGAATTTTTCCCCCAAGTTATGAATGAGGAAGCTAACCCTGATAGATAGTAAGCAAATTTTCCATGACAGGTGACAGGAAAAAAAATAGTTGGCTCCGAAGCCAGACTTTAACTATTTCACAGATCAGTCAGATAGAACAACATATGATAGACAACTAAATGAGTCAAGAGAAGTAAAACTGGATTAAGATGAAATTATCAATTCACTCAATCACATTTGTTTGAACAGAGTTGAGCTCAGTAATGAAATAAACAATAAATCAGTGACATATAAATGCAAAGAAACTACCACAGAGTAATTTTACTTAAATGTGAACAACTTCAGACATGACTACAAAAAAAATTCTTAAAAAGATATTTCTTAGCTGGCTGTGGTGGCTCACATCTGTAATCCTAGCACTCTGGGAGGCCGAGGCAGGAGGATCGTTCAAGGTCAGGAGTTCAAGACCAGCCTAAGCAAGAGTGAGACCCCATCTCTACTAAAAATAGAAAGAAATCAGCTGGACAACTAAAAATACATAGAAAAAATTAGCCAGACATGGTGGCCCATGCCTGTGGTCCCAGCCACTTGGGAGGCTGAGGCAGGAGGACTGCTTGAGCCCAGGAGTTGGAGGTTGCTGTGAGCTAG
>NW_012148314.1:8701-9609 GCF_000956105.1 Propithecus coquereli
CTTCTTGGCCATTAGACTATATCTTCTTTTTAAAATCTTCTGTTCATGTCTTTTCCCACTTTTTAATGGGGTTGTTTGATGTTTTCTTGCTGATTCACTTGAGTTTTTTATAGATGCTGATTATTAGCCTTTATCAGATATATAGCATGTCGATATTTTCTACCATGCTGTAGATTATCTATTCACCCTATTGATTGTCTCCTTGGCTATGCAGAAGCTTTTTAATTTACTCAGGTCCCATTTATTTATTTTTGTTTTTGCTGTGATTGCCTTTGGGGTCTTCTGATAAACAACAGCATTGTAATGGCCAGAGACTTCAACACACCACTGAAAGAATGAGACAGATCCTCCAAGCAGAAAATAAGCAAGAACCAATGGACTTAAATGGAACCCTAGAACAAATGGGTCTAACAGACATTTACAGAACATTCTACCCAAAACCACTGAATATATGTTCCTCAACTCGGAGAACCTTCTCTAAGATTGATCACATTCTAGGCCATAAAACATGCCTCAACAAATTTAAAAAATTAGAAATTCTGCCATATATCTTCACAGACCACAGTAGAATAAAATTAGAAATCAATTTCAACAGAACCACTCAACTCTACACAAAGCCATGAAAATTAAACAACCTATTGCTGAATAGGTATTGGGTCAAAAGGAAATTACGATGGAAATCAAAAGATTCTTCAGACTAAATGACGAAAGGGACACAAGTTATCAAAATTTGTGGGATTCAGCAAAAGCAGTCTAAGAGGAAAATTCATAGTCATAAATGCCTACATTCAAAAGATAGAAAGATCACAAATTGGCAATCTAATGAATTGTCTCAAGGACTTGGAAAAGGAAGAGCAAACCAATTCCAAACCAAGCAGAAGGAAAGAAATAACTCTGGTCAGAGCAGA
>NW_012148314.1:10877-11728 GCF_000956105.1 Propithecus coquereli
ATAGCAAAGACATATCTGCATTCCCATGTTTATTGTAGCACTAGTCACAATAACCAAGATATGGAATCAACCTAAATGTGCAAATATATACACAACGGAATATTATTCGGCGATAAAAAAGATTGAAATCCCATCATCTGCAGCAACATGGATCAACTGGAGGACATTATGTTAAGTGAAATAAGCCAGGAACAGAAATAAATAAGCCAGGCACATGTTCTCATTCCTATGTGGAAGTTAAAAAAATTGATCTCATGGTGGTAGAAAGATGAATGATAAATACCAGAGGCTGGGAAGTGGGAGGGGGGGAGGTTGGAAGAGAGGTTGGTAAGTGGGTACTAAAATACAGTTAGAAAGAAGAAATAAGTTCTAGTGTTCAATAACACAGTAGGGTGATTATAGTCAATAATTTATTGTATACTTCAAAATAGCTAGAAGAGAAGATTTGGAATGTTCCCAACACAAAGAAATTATAAAGTTTGAGGTGATGGATATCCCTATTACCTTAATTTGATCATTACACATGTATTCATGTATCAAAATATCACATGTACCTCATGAATATATACAATTATTATGTACAATTTAAAAAGATGAAGGTTATAACATAAAACAAAATGAGGATGCACTAAAGATACTCCTGGGGAATAATTGTGGGAAATGATGCGAACTTAAAATGAGTCTGTCTTAGCATGGCCAGAGCATTCATGACAAAGCTAAAGAGGGAGTTCTTAACTCACATAATCCAAAAGAAATACTATTTATTAGCACATTTTTCATCCACACCAACATCTGTTGTTTTGGGAGTTTTTGATAAAAGCCATTCTGACTGGAGTTAGGTGATATCTCAT
>NW_012148314.1:14278-14719 GCF_000956105.1 Propithecus coquereli
ACCACTTCTGTTCAACGTAGTGCTGCAAGTCCTAGCCAGAACAATCAGGCAAGAGAAGGACATCAAGGGTATCCAAATGAAGAAAGAAGAGGTCAAACTATTGTTCTTTGCTGATAATATGATCTTATATCTAGAAAATTCCAAAAATTCTGCCAAGAGACTCCTGGAATTGATTAATAAATTCAGCAAAGTCTCAGGCTACAAAATCAATAGCATTCCTATATACCAACAAGAGTTAAGCTGAGAATCAAATCAGAGACTCAATACCTTTCACAATAGCAACAAAGGAAATAAAATAGCTAGGGATATATTTAGCCAAGGAGGTGAAAGATCTCTACAGGGAGAACTATGAAACACTGAGGAAGGAAATGGCAGAGGATGTAAACAAATGGAAAAAATATGCTCATGGATCAGCAGAATCAACATTGTTAAAATGTCTAT
>NW_012148315.1:0-570 GCF_000956105.1 Propithecus coquereli
ATTCTCACGGGAGATGGTGAAAGCATCTGGACATACATAGTAAATCTAAAAATCTAAAAATGATCACTAAATGCTTGTATAAAAGGAATTCATAATGTATATAAAATATAGTCTTTTAGAAATGGAAATATTAAACCTCTTTTAGCAGTACAGATATGTGGTTGAAGATTGAGGGAGGAGAAGGAGAAAGAAGAAAGGGTTCTGTGCTGTGTCTGTAGTTACACAAGATTACCATTGTCCAGCATGCTCTGTGCATTTCATTTTTCTTTGCTGTGTATACACCCTATACAGACCGTCCCTGATTTGCAATGGTTTGACTTACAATTTTTGACTTCACAAGGGTGTGATATATATTCAGTAACGCTCTTTGATTTACGATCAGGTTACATCTGGATAAACCCATAATAAATTGAAAATATCATTAGTCGAAAACACACTTTCAACTTATGATATTTTCAATTTACAATGGGTCTACCAGGACATAGCCCCATCGTAAGTTGAGGATCATCTGTGCAATGGACAAACAAGTCCTAATTTTACATCTTGTCTAGATGATAAAGAGGTTGTTAG
>NW_012148315.1:3685-4483 GCF_000956105.1 Propithecus coquereli
CTCAGTAGAAGGCTAGGCTCTTTGCTTATCCGCTGGGGACACGGAGGCAAGGCATCACTCAGCCTCCATAGATACTCACTGAGTATCACACACTCGAGAACTATGCTAAGCAAAGTTCTTTCACGAGACGACTAAGACAACCTCTGTTATAAGTAGCTCGATATTAAAGATCAAAGATACAACTATACAGAAACAAAATTTTAAAAGGGTTATGAGAAGCCAAAAGGCAAAACAACTACTTCTATCAGGCGATGTAAGTGTGACATATCTTTCAAAGACAATCAGGCTGAAACTTGAAGAACGAGCAAATAACATGGCATCTTCCCTGCCAGAACCTACGTACAGATCTTCATATTTCACTGAAATGAGGCGTTCATATGGTGGCTGTTCCAGAAAAGTTTTTATTTCTGGTCTATGTTCCCCTTTTTACTAATGAGGAAACTGAGACTCAAAAATCACACAGTCAATGACAAATCTAAAAGTAGACTCCAAGTCTCTTGACACCCTGTCCATCAGCTTCCTGTTAAACAATCATATTTCTTATATTTCTCTCTTCCAGAGTATCCACTTAGTGATTGCTTTTATCTATGTAACATTTGTACTTTTTAAAAAGGAAGTCTAAATTTGGCAGTGCATGTCAAAAACGCTTACGCTGTGAATGTTTTTTGATTCAGCAATTCCACTTCCAGGAATTTATCCTAAAGAAATATGAATGTGCAGAAATATTTAGCTCCAAAGATGCTTGTCATACATAGCATATAATAGTGAAAAACTGAATACAATTTACACATCAAACTA
>NW_012148315.1:4533-4896 GCF_000956105.1 Propithecus coquereli
GAGGAAACTGAGACTCAAAAATCACACAGTCAATGACAAATCTAAAAGTAGACTCCAAGTCTCTTGACACCCTGTCCATCAGCTTCCTGTTAAACCATCATATTTCTTATATTTCTTTCTTCCAGAGTATCCACTTAGTGATTGCTTTTATCTGTGTAACATTTGTACTTTTTAAAAAGGAAGTCTAAATTGGCAGTGCATGTCAAAAACGCTTACGCTGTGAATGTTTTTTGATTCAGCAATTCCACTTCCAGGAATTTATCCTATTGAAATATGAATGTGCAGAAATATTTAGCTCCAAAGATGCTTGTCATACATAGCATATAATAGTGAAAAACTGAATACAATTTACACATCAAACTA
>NW_012148315.1:6842-7420 GCF_000956105.1 Propithecus coquereli
AGTACTCTCCGATAATGTTTAAATTCTGGGCAGCTTTTTGCTAACATTATTGCTAATATTCTATTCTAATTCTTCTACTGCTAATTCTTTCCTTCTTCTGACATTCTACTCTCTATTTTGTCTATCAAGACAGTTGTTTTTATGCGTCAGTATATTACATATAAGAAACTGACAACATGGAACATTTATCAGTTCCTTTCTGATGGAACGTGATAAAAAGTAAATATAAATCAGCTGAAGTATGAGTTCACAAATAAAAAATATCTCTAAGTGTCCCCTTGACTACCTTATCAACAAACACTGTTCAAAATGGGTAATTACAAAACAGCATAAGAGGATAATCTCAGGTGTTAACTATTTCCAACAGCAATGAAAGTTTAAGATGAGAAGGAAACATATCTTAACATTTGATTAAAAGGATTCGGTTATAAATTTTTGCCTTTTACAGAGCTTCAAAAGCACCTTCTGGCAATACGATAATATCAACTAACTACCATCTATGGAGTGTTTTACAGTCAGCAAGGTACCATGTTAGAAAATTTACACACATTAATGCTAGTGTGTAAAGGCTAGTGTGT
>NW_012148315.1:8521-9069 GCF_000956105.1 Propithecus coquereli
TTTAATGGGAGTAAACACTTTTTCCAAATTAATGTGTGTCCTTAGAGATTTTAATAACATAATGCATTTACTTTCAGTTTTACATATTTTTATTAGCACAAACATGCTCTATGTTTGGAGCTATGTCATTTTAAGATTGGCTCTAGTCATTTCCCTTACTGGTGGACATTCAGGTTAACAGTTAGACTTCAACTTTGAAGTGATCCAATTGTTGATCTGTAAGTAACTCAACTGTCGTTGCCAAGAAATCTTCTGTAGACCAGGGTGAGTTGTATAATTATTTCATTATATATTGCAGTGTAATAATAATAGAAATAAAGTGCACAATAAATGTAATGTGCTTGAATCATCCTGAAACCACCCCTCCCCAGTCCGTGGAAAAATTGTCTTCCATGAAAACAGTCCCTGGTGCCAAAAATGTTGGGGACCACTGCTGTAAACAGCACTGCTTCTCCAAAAGATTTATTTCTTAAAGTCTGTCTATAAATAAAAAAAATGCCAGCTGAATTTACATGTAGTTTGAGATAGAAGCACTACATTATAATATC
>NW_012148315.1:9119-11038 GCF_000956105.1 Propithecus coquereli
AAAATTTTAAGGGACACAAAAGAGACTGAAAGGGACAGCCAGAGAGGTAAAAGGAAAACCAGAAATGCTTGGAATGAGAGAAGCCAAGGAGGGTATTTCAAGAAAAAGCGGTCAACAGTGTGCTTTCTAAACATTGATTGAAACTAACCTTCAGTAAATTAAAATGCCAGTAATTCTTCCGATCTTCTACTCAGCTTCCAGTTTCTTTTTGTGGTATATGTCTAATAATATTCCCCACCCCCCCAAACTAGGTCCTCCTGATTTTCTTATTTCCAACATTTTCTTACAAAACCTGAGTCTCACCTCCAATTTTGTCTTCCACAATAACTAATCACTAAATTCTGCCAATTTTATTTTTATAATCTTTTCACATCTTTTCTTCCCTTTTCATTGCTGTGGCCACCATGCTAATCCAGGTTCTAAGTACTACACAACTGGACAGCTATAGTCCACTGGTCTCCCAGACTATTCAGTCCTTCACCTCCTCTGTAGGGGAATCCTTTTCACACAGAATAACCGTATCAACTTATCCTAAAATATTAACTTTAATTGCTTTATTCCACTGCTGAAAATTTTCTAATGACTTCCCATTATAATCGTTTGTTCAAAAATTTCATTCATTTACCAAGTATTTATGTAGGGCAGTGCTTCTCAAACTATCTATGCTAAGGTCCAATTGTTTTTTTTTTTCCTTTTACATTTCAATCCTCTGCAGACCAATATTTTTGAAAAATATAATTTTAAAAACTGTGACAATGTCAAATTGCTATAAAAGTTTCTAAGTGTTTACTCTCAGTTTCCAATATTTATTTTATCATGGACTGGTAACAGTGGTTCATGATCCAACAATGGTCTACAGCCGACATTCCAAACACTCCTGATGTTGACAATACATGGATAAAAAGACATTACCGTTGTGCATTCAAAGACCTTTGAGGACAGGACAGGCCCCCTACAATAGAGAATTATCCATCCTAAAATGTCAGTAGTGCCAAGGTTGAGAAACTCTGCCTTAGGAGGATAATGCAAATGAATAATTGTAATACATTAAGAACACGGCTAGATTCTAAGTAAATAAAAGGTGCAGAGGAAGCATAGGAGAAGCACCTGAATCTGTCTGGAAGTTTAAACAGGGACAGTGCTCATAAAAAAAGTCCTTATCTCTTGATTCATAGATTTCCACAACCCAACCCGAATCTAAGTTTTTAATCTTATTTCCTGCTCCTTCCCAACAACAGCTCTGCTAGACTGGTCTAAGTCATGAGTTCTATACCTTGCTTAGTCTGTCACTCTTCCCAGGAAATAGACAACCATACCTATCCCTCCTCCTATCCAAAATGACCCAGCATTTAAGGCCTCACTCAAGCTCTGCCTATTCCATGAAGTCTTCTGTGATTATTTTTAAATTCCTATAGGATTTATCATCTATACCTCCCATTTGGCACTTAATCATATACTGACCTTTGATATCACTTGTTAGGTTATATTGTTTAGCTTTTAAATGATTATTTAATTTTAACATTTATGTTCCATCTCCAGGTTGACAGTTTATTTAAGACAGAACTTCTCTGACACACCCATAGCAGCCACTTCCTTCCTATATTATGCTACAATAGGTGGCAAAAAACATACGAAAAAAGTGGCATTAGTTATTAGGCATTACAGTCCTACCACCAGCTCTTCATGACTCTTGAGTTCCCCACAATTTGAATATATCAGATTACTAGAAAAGTCAGTTATTTACAATCCACAGGATAGCCAGAGGCTGCCTCAAAGAATGCTCTAGAGGTCCCCCAAAAGTGAAGTTAGAAGGCCCATTTTAATGGTTTTACATGATGGGCTTTCATGGGAGAATAGTATAAGGGTTAAGGGAATAGATTCTGAGGCTAGATTGCTGGGGTTCAAATCTGACTCTATCA
>NW_012148316.1:0-333 GCF_000956105.1 Propithecus coquereli
TCTTTGCAAGATTTAGAAAGTTTATGTATCTTCAAAATTTTTTTACAAAACTATTTTCTGTGCATGTTAATATTCTAATCGAATAGTAACTATTTTAATTATGCATCTTTTCAAAAAACTTTAGAAAGATGTCCCACATAATGTTATACCAAATCTCAGCATTTATACAAAGATGATTGTTTTATATAATTAGTATTGTAATATATAACTATGAAAAGCACAGCTAATTCAAATGGCCCAGGACCTAATACCAGAGGCAGGAGGTTAGTGAAGAGATTCCAGAGTGACTTAGTAGCAACTGTATTTCTAAATGTCAGAATAGCCAATATTAAC
>NW_012148316.1:383-723 GCF_000956105.1 Propithecus coquereli
AGACTGCCGAGATTGCAGATCACCACAATTATTATAAATTAAAGATACTACTTTCTCCTCTCAACCCCTCTTGAAAAATAATACTGATCACAACAAAGGAACAAAGGACAATTATTTTACTCCTTCACATTGACATTTAAATGAGAATAGTCGTTTTTGGTATTTCTAATCTGGCTAAGACTGAACAAAGTCAAAACAAGACTCAATCATAGTGTAGAAAAGTTAGTGTCTGTGAATGTCAGCGGGAAACAAAAGGACAGTTTTTATTAATATATGGATGCAGAATTAGTAGACATTATCCCAGTCATCTCTTATGATAATTGACAATGACATAGTTCTT
>NW_012148316.1:773-1124 GCF_000956105.1 Propithecus coquereli
GTCTCTGAAGTAGACTGCCGAGATTGCAGATCACCACAATTATTATAAATTAAAGATACTACTTTCTCCTCTCAACCCCTCTTGAAAAATAATACCGATCACAACAAAGGAACAAAGGACAATTATTTTACTCCTTCACATTGACATTTAAATGAGAATAGTCATTTTTGGTATTTCTAATCTGGCTAAGACTGAACAAAGTCAAAACAAGACTCAATCATAGTGTAGAAAAGTTAGTGTCTGTGAATGTCAGCGAGAAACAAAAGGACAGTTTTTATTAATATATGGATGCAGAATTAGTAGACATTATCCCAGTCATCTCTTATGATAATTGACAATGACATAGTTCTT
>NW_012148316.1:1391-3356 GCF_000956105.1 Propithecus coquereli
AAACATTATTATACCCATTCTACTGACTGGGAGGTATGCTGCAGATCATTTGGAATTATCCAAATCATTTGTATTGGTATGGTAAGCATGTTATGCGATAATATGTTGGTAAGAAAATACACTGATGCAAAATCTTTACCGGGAATGCCTATTAAGTTTTAAAATACAAATATTTATCCCATAAATCCACATCTAAGAATTATTCCTGTAAGTGTACTGATAAGTGAATTCAAGAATGTACGTACAAAATTGTTCACCTTCACACTTTTGCAAAAGTAAAAAGCTAGAATATTGTCAATAGGTAACATGTTATTTTGTGTATGAGTGAGTGTGTGTGTGTGTATGTGTGTAATGAAATTGTATATAGCTGTTACAAACTGGTGAGGGGGATTTATGTGGGATTTATATATTTCATTATAAGAAAATATAATGTTTATATGTGTTTGTATTAAAATCTTACAAAAGGCTTCTATCCATCTAAAAATATATATTGTTTACTTATTAAAAATTTCTAGAACCATATCTATGACATGATTCACATTGTTTATGATGGGGATAGGGTCCCAGCATAGGGTCCAGGATGGAATGTAGACTTGCCTCCAAGAGATATCCTCTTGTACTTTTTGCATTTCTACATGTGCATGTATTAATTTTACATAAGAAAATGCTTTTTAAAATAATACATGATATAGATACTCATTGTGTTCTGATATCTATGGAATACATTCTAGAAATTTGTGCAACTGGCATTGCATGGCTTTCACTTAAATACTTACTTGGTACAAGAATATAATACTCTTACTGGCCAATCTAGGGTATAGTGTTCACTGGGACAAGAGAGAACCACTCGTGTGGATTGATCTGTATTACTCTGTATTATTATTGAGCAAGAGCTGGGTAGTTTCTCAATAAATGGGGAGGGCAGGAAAAAAATTCTTTGTACTCTACAACTCTTGGTTGATTATTTCTAGAAATCACATTTATATGACAAAGGTCTGACTGTTAGAATTTCTATAATTACTGACAACCTCTGTATAATGTTGCTAAGGTTGAGAAACAGTCTATAGCTTGCGAAAAGTTAAAATAGAGGATAAAGGCAATTTTTACTTTAAATACTTTGAAATGTATTAGAAACAAGAAATATTAATCCACATGAAAATATGTTTTATTTTTCTAGAATGAAGGAACATGTTTCTCTACTCAGGTTTATTCCTAGGGATTCAGAATTTAAACTCAATTAAATAGAGCACACCTTCATAGCAGAAAAGAAAACAGGAACAAACTCCAGGGCTTTCATCTGTTCCTTCCGTGATATATGTTTAAAATGAGCATCAAAAAGTGAACACTGTCCTAGAAGATGAAAAGAAGTAAAACTCTTGTGCTTACAAAGTATCTGTGTAAATCAGGTGGAGCAATCCTTTTCCTTGGTGATTTTGGGGTATCATCTTCTTCTTGCATAGTTTTTATCATTACTCAAGAAAGCTATCACCTTTTCACTCAGACCTTGCTGCTTCATAAAGAACCCCTCACTCGATTCAAGCCCAAAATAGGAGTCCAAATTCCTACTTTCTACATTTTCCTAATGTTTTCGTTTAATGTCCTAGAAAAAAACAGGAAGCTTCTTCAATTTTTATTATGCTTAATTTTGATGGAATTTTTCTAAACTTGCTTACATATGGAATTCTCCTCAAAGTATATGTGGAGAATGATGTTTAATTTTCTAAAATATCAAGAACATCAAACAGCTATAATGTCAGGGGCATTTAAGATTCTTTGAGAAACTAGGCCATAGACAAAATCATCATGGATTTGCCTTACAGGTTGTTATGTCGGCACTTTGTATTTTATTGTGAATCACCATTCTTATTCTTAAGCTTTCCACTATTATTTTCAATAAATCCATGCATTCTAGATACTATCGTCTGAAAACCTCAAAATAAGCTCATTTAAATTGTTTCAAGAATG
>NW_012148316.1:8267-8926 GCF_000956105.1 Propithecus coquereli
TCTTTGTTGTGCTTTTATATGCCTTTCCTTAAATATGCTGCTTTTTGATTTTTGTACATTCAGTCCGACAGTTTTTTATTATGATCATTTTTTTTTGTAGAGACTGAGTTTATTTCTGCCAGCATGGGAGAAAAATATGACAAATTTGATAAGAATATAGTCTGTCTCAAAAGGAAGTATAAATACCAGTTTTGTAAACAGTTTGAGAAAAGAAAATCTTGCAGATCTAATCTACAATTGAAATGCTAGGTCAAGATGTAAATTTAAGGTCCTCACTTATATCTCTCATTGTATAGGTCTTAATAGGTTGAATTAGTCAGACCAAATTTGTGCCTCTAGTTATCTGAATATCTGATTACCCAGTTGTCTCTGCTGGTTGCCCATATAGTTGGCATTGGAAATTTTGTCCTGTGCAAATCTGACTAGCTAATTTTTGATAGGCTTTATTCAGTCTGTATTATTGATTTCTCTGTGATCATTGAGCTTTTTCACAAGTTCTGGCAGATCTGCAACTTTGCTGGAAGAATATGCTCTTCTTAGTCTTTTGTCCACATAATATGCTGCCATGTACACATTTAAGAGCCAATTAAAATATGAAAAATATGT
The DNA here is from genome assembly GCF_000956105.1 of Propithecus coquereli. Classification (NCBI taxonomy): domain Eukaryota; kingdom Metazoa; phylum Chordata; class Mammalia; order Primates; family Indriidae; genus Propithecus; species Propithecus coquereli. Next base: position 8,874 of record NW_012148316.1, read on the forward strand.
AGTAATGCATGAATTTAGATACCAACTTCCCAAGAAATAATGTCACTAATACT
>NW_012148316.1:20736-21887 GCF_000956105.1 Propithecus coquereli
ACAGCATTTGTCTTGTGTTACTCACTTGTTTTACTTAGCATAATGTGCTTAAGGTTCATCTCTGTTTTCATAAACGTAAGAATTTAATTGTATCTTTTCATTGTATTGAAACTTTTATTAAAATTTAATTCCCTTCTTTGTCTCTTGTAAAATTTTTTTATTTTGTCTGATATTAATATAGCCACCCTTGCTGTCTTTTGGTGACTAGTAGCATGGAATATCTTTTTCCATCCTTTTACTTTCAATACATTTTTGTCTTTCTAAAGTGAGTCTCTTGTAGAAGGCATATAGTTACGATTTTCTATGTTCTGCCAATCTTTGTTTTTTGATTGGAGAATTGAATTAAATTTACATTTAACATACTCATATGGTCAAGGGGTACAAAATTTCAGTTATGCAAGATAACTAAGTTTTGGGGATCATTTTGTGTACATTAGTAGAACAACATAACTACAGTTAAAAATATTGTATTATATGCTTGAAATTTTCTAAGCAGATCTTAGCAAAATGTGTTAAGAGATCTTAAGTGATCTCATCACAGAAAAAATAGTAACTATGGGAAGTGATGGCTATATGGTGGCTTGATTGTGGTAAATATTTCACAATATATACACATATCAAATCATCAAGCTGCACACGTTAAATATGTACAGTTTTAGTTGTCAACAGTATCTCAATAAAGTGGAAAAATTAATAAAGTTATTGCTGATAAGGAAAAACTTATTTCTGTCATTTTGCTATGTGTTTTCTATATGCCTTAGACCTTTTTTATCATCTCTTTTTTGTGTGTGTTTAGTTGATTTTTTGTAGTGAAATGTTTAAATTCCGTTCTCATTTCCTTTTTATGCATATTTTATAGTATTTTCTTTGTGGTTACCATGGCGATTAAATTTAACATCCTAAAGTTATAACGCTCTAATTTGAATGTTCATCAACTAAACTTCAATAAAATACAAAACTCTGCTCTTTTAACAGCTCCATCTACCCCTTTTGATTGTTGATACCATAAAAATCAAATCTTTATACAATGTGTGCTCAAAAACATGAAGTAATAAGTAATTCAAATACAGTCATCTTTCAAATTAAGTAGAAAACAAAGTGTGAAATTGCAAACCAAAGTTATAATGATACTAGCTTTTAGATTAATATAA
>NW_012148317.1:0-282 GCF_000956105.1 Propithecus coquereli
TTCAATAAAATTCTTCTCCAATATATGAACAGATTCGTGTACAGAAATATTAACATCTAAACACCCTAATGCTGACTCCTGCAGGCACAACGCCTTGAAAGGATTATTCTCCTAACACTCTACAGAGTGAGCAAAGTACTTAATTCTGAAAAACAGTTGCAAAATATTTTGATGGAAAGAAGCACACTTTCTGATAAACAACACAACCCCTGTTTGTCAGCTCTTTTTCTAGCCTAATAAGCAATGCTCTTTTTTTTCTCTAGTTCTTTCCAACTTTGATTA
>NW_012148317.1:2607-3240 GCF_000956105.1 Propithecus coquereli
TCTGAAGTTCATACACAGAAATTTTGGCTAACCCAAAGGGGAAAGCTAAGCAGGAGAACAGTTTGTACATAAAATGAGGTCTAAATGTTGAGACTGAAGTTAGTAAATGTACAATGTCTTAGATGTAAATGTAAGGAAAGCAGAAAAGTTAGCAACGAACTAATTCAGACTATCAGATAAATAAAGTTTTATCTGCAATCTTTAAATGTCTTTATTAATACAGAATATCTTTGAAATTGGTTGAAATGTATTTATATTACAGAACAGAATACAATGCAATCTGTTTTTATTGAAAATCTTGGACTAATTAATATGAAGCAAAGAGCCTCATGTTATTTTCTATAATTCTTCCACTTTTAATACTAATGATGTTTTGCTTCTTATGCTTTCTGTAACATTAATTAATAAAATGTATTTCACTATGAAATCACGTACTTCCAACACAATTCTTATTTAAACAATTTCTCATTCATATAAAGTCATAGTAGATATATAAGCAAGAAAACCAAATAATAATATGCAATTTAATATGCTATATTTTCTATTTCTGGTTTACATACAGAGTACGTCATCTGTTATTCAGTACTTATTGCTCTAAAAAAAGGACTAGAAAACTGTTTTCTCTAGTGACCA
>NW_012148317.1:6248-6621 GCF_000956105.1 Propithecus coquereli
AAACGAATCTTCCAATAGAAAAAAAAAAATCAGTAAATGACATGAAAAGGCAATTCAGAGACAAAGAATACAAATGGCCTATAAACACAAAAAGGTGTTTGAGATGATTAACTGGCATTAAAAGCTAATTAATCCATGGAAATAATCAATTTTACCTATCAGATTAGTAAAAGTGGAAAGAAGGTACATACTGAGAAAGATACTCAGGACTGGTTGGTGTGTGTGCAAACGGAACTCTCATACACTGGTGGTGTGACTATAAATTAGCACATGTTTAAGGAAGCACAGTTTTGTAATAAGTATCAATATCTAAAATGTATATGCTTTGGGGTCCAGTAATCCAACTCCTAAGAATTTATAAGGGAAAATTATT
>NW_012148317.1:8701-9011 GCF_000956105.1 Propithecus coquereli
CCAGAGCTCCAGGATTGTGGCCATACTTTAAAATGAGAACATGAACAATTAAGAGGTATTTTGTCCAACTCTGGGAATTTTAAAACCAGGATATATCCATAAAATTTACCACTTTAACTAAGGCAACTTAATTAAAGAAGTCCCATTAAACAACAAATTTCTACCAAACTGGAGTACCTGGGGATGATGATAAGAGCCAGTGACAAAGTAACAAGATAGAGCCATTTAAAAACATGGTTCTCAAAACAGGTCCATTAACTAGAAAGGAAGAGATTTCTGGTCTCTTAGGAAATGTGCAATTAAGATATTA
>NW_012148317.1:10682-11037 GCF_000956105.1 Propithecus coquereli
ATGAACAATCCTTGATTACGTACATATTTTCAAATGGTAAATCCTTATTATTTACTTTTAATATTCTTTTATACTAAACAAAACCCAGTACAATGTAAAATAGACCTTCTGCTATTTCTCAAATATTGAAGACACATTACACACTCCTCAAGCCATAGGTACCACATATATCCATCCCTCTCTCCATCTCCGTCTCTAGGCTTCTTTGTCTCTGTCTCTCTTTAAAGTCCAACAGTAAAAGTAATGTTTAATTTAATCAAGTTTATTCTTACCTTGAGTATTACTACGTACTAAAACAACAACAAAACAGGAAACCCAGAGCTCCAGGATTGTGGCCATATTTTAAAATGAGAAC
>NW_012148317.1:12902-13732 GCF_000956105.1 Propithecus coquereli
AATCATTTACACTAAAAGCCCTATGATCCAATATTTCTGATTAGCAGAATAATATAAAGAACAAAACAGACTTTAATTTTCCATTATTCCAAGAATTGGCTATATTCTTACTTTAATAAGAAATAGAAAACTCTAAACTGGTGTCAAAATGAGTATAAGACAAAAATATTACAATGTGTTTTCTTTTTATTAAATTCTCTTTAAATTTCTATTTTGGATATGTTTGATAATGTACATTACCCCTTAGTACATAGATAAATAAATATTTATCAAGCAAGTCAAGTAGACTGAGGCTCAAGTCTTAGCAATGCCACTTACCAGCATGTGACCTTGAACAAGTTAACTACTAAAACCCTAGTTTGTTCGTGTCTAAAAAGAGAACAGTAAGAGTCGATAAGTTATAGAGTTAATGTGAGGTTTAAGTTTACCTAAAATGTGATATACATCTTGACACAAGGCGAGAGATAAACAGCAATTAGCTAGAGACATATACAGGGATGAATGTCTGAGAGGTCGAAATTATTGATTATTTTTCACGCTTTTGGTTCACAAATCAGAAATGTATATGTAACACACTCTAGGTACATAAGCATTTGTATGTATGTGTATATGTGTGTTATATATGTATATATGTGTATACCTGTGTATACATGTAACACATCTATTTGTGTGTATGTGTATATTCATATGTATACATATAAACACACATACATGTGTATATACATATGTATACACATATGCACACATAGATGAGAGTTACTTATAAAATAAGGCTTACTTATAAAACTGTTATATTCTACTAAAATATAAATATTAGCTGTAATTTTTAC
>NW_012148318.1:0-3814 GCF_000956105.1 Propithecus coquereli
TACTGATAGGAAAAAAAAATCTGCAAACTATATATCTGACAATGGGTTAATATCCAAAAGTTATAAAGACTTCATGCAACTCAATAGCAGAGAAACAAAAAACCCAATTATGAAAATGGGCAAAAGGCCTAAATAGACATTTCTCCAAAGAAGACATAAACATGGCCAACAGATACATGCAAAAGTGTTCAACATCATTAATCATCAGAGAAATGTAAATCAAACCACTATGAGGTACCACCTCACACCCGGTAGGATGGCTGTTATCAAAAAGTTAAAAGACAGCAAATGTCGGAGAGGGTGTGGAGAAAAGGGAACAAACGCTTGTACACTGTTGGTGGAAATGTAGATTGGTACAGCCATTATGGAAAACGGTATGGAGATTTCTAATGAAATTTAAAATAGAATCACCATATGGTCCAGCTATTCTTCTGAGTACATAGCAAGAGAAAATGAAACCATCACCTGTTAAAGGTAAAGATATCTGCACTCCCATGTTCATGGCAGCATTATTCACAATAGCCAAGATATGGAAACAACTTAAGTGTTTGTCAACAGATGAATGGGTAAGGACACTGGTGCGTGTGTGTGTGTGTGTGTGTGTGTGTGTGTGTGTACACACACATACATATAAATATATACAAGGGCTGTCTGGGAAGTATCCAGCCATGTAATATGTTCTCCTTATATTAACAATGACTGGATACTTCCTGGACAGCCCTCATACACACACACACACGCACATTCCAGTGTGTTGTGTGTACATATATACATATATATTCCATTGTAAGTGCGTGTATATATATGTCTGTGTATATATGCATGCAATATGTAATAGTATTATTCATCCCTAAAAACAGTGAGATTTTGCCATTTACCACAACATGGAAGAGCCTGGAGGACATTATGCTAAGATACTCAGTGAAATAAGTCAGATGCAAAAAAGAAAATACTGCATGATCTCATTTATATGTGGAATCTTTTAAAAAAGTCAAATATACAGAGATAGAGAACAAAACGGTGGTTACCAGGGGCAGGGGGCAGGGTGACAGTTAGGAAACATGGAAATGTGGATGAGAGGACACAGAGTAGCAGATGGATAGGATGAATAAGTCTACAAATCTAAGGTGCAACATGAGGACAAAAGGTAAGGTAGTTGTACTCTATCTGGGATTCATGCTAAATGAGAAGGTTTTACATGCTCTTGCTGCTAAAATTTAAAAAAAATTGGTAATTGTGAGGTTCCGAAGCAGAGTGGTTGTCCCCAGTTGGTATTATTCCTTCAATTGATATTCTTTGGGTATAGAAATTCAGTCATCCAAAATCCACCTATCTCCAGCTCCATTCAGGTTAATGCAAGAGGTATATAAGCACATATAAAAAATATCCACCTATCTGTATTTGTATATTTCACAATTCTAATGAAAAAGAGAAAAATCAAATTATAATAATGGAAACATATACATTACCTGTCAAAAAGTAAAATTTAAACTGGCATCAGTCTTTGACAACCATAAATAAATAGATGATAGAGAACAAGGAAACAAGTTCTTCCAAGATTTTAAATAAATTCTATTTTTTTATACCCAGAATTTTATACCTGCCCAAATGATCAATCAAATGTGGAGTTATAATAATGGTTTTTGGTTTTGTTTTTATTTTTATTTTACTTTCAAAGACTCAAAATTTTATCTCCCAACTCCCCTATCTGAAAAGGTTTCTGGAAGACATGCTCCAGCCAAACCCGTGGGAAAACAAGAGAGAAGACAATGCAGGGGAGAAAAAGGATCTAATCCAGGGTCCCGCTGAAAGAAAATGCAAGTCAGGAAGATAACTCTGCAGCCATTGGACTAAATACGGGGAAATAAGAGGATATCAACAGGATATATAAGAAGATATTTTATAACAATGTGAGGCTACTTATTGGTTTTCATTTATAAAGTCAACCAAAGAAAAAACAAGAAAGAGATAAGTGAGATGACAGAGAAGAAGGTCTGTGTGACCCGCCTGGATAAGATAAAAATGATAAAACAACTGCTGGAAAAGGGGATGCAGGAGGGGGTGGAGGGGAGAGATGGCAGGGAGGGGACATACTGCCAAATTTATGGAATAAGAAATGGAGGATCGATATTTACTTAAAATGACACTGATGCTCCTGTAACTAATAAGCAATTATCACAAAGTAATAGGATACGAAGTTAATATACAAAAATCAATTGCTTTCCTATGTAACAGCAATGAACAATTGGAATTTGAAATTAAAAACACAATATCATTTGCATTTGCACCCCAAAACAATCTACTTAGGCATGAATCTAACAAAATGTATACAAAATCTATGAGAAAAACTACAAAATCTGATGAAGAAATCAAAGAACTAAATAAATGGAATGATAGTTCATGTCCATAAATAAGAAGACTCAATATTGTCAAGATGTCAGTTGTTCCCAATTTTTTTTTTTTAGTTTAGATTCCCAGATATTTTCTGTAATTTATTTTTTTATTTATTTATTTTTTGCCTGCAGTTTAACTTTATTTATTTTTTTTTCTTTTATTTCAACATATTATGGGGGTACAGATGTTTAGGTTACGTATGTTGCCCTTGGTTTGATTTATAGATTCAACATAATCTCAATCAAAACCCCAGTAAGTTATTTTTTGGATGTCAACAAACAGATCCTCAAGTTCATGTGGGGAGGCAAAAGATCCAGAATAGTGAACACGGTATTGAAGAAGAAGAACAAATTCACAGTACTGACACTGTCCAATTTCAAGATGTATTATATCGATATAGTAGTCAGGAAAGAATCGAGAAATATTACAGATTGATGAAACAGAATAGAGAGCCCAGAAATAGAACTACACAAGTATAGTCAACTGATATACTACAAAGAAACAAAGGTAATACAATGGGGAAAAGGTAGTCTTTTCAACAAATGGTGGTGGAACAACTGAACATCCAAGTATTAAAAAAAAAAGAAAAAAAGAAATCATAGACCTTACACTCTTCACAAAAATGTATTCAAAATGTAGCTAAAAAATTTTACCTAACTGTAAAAAACAAAACTGTAGAACTCCTGGAGGAGAATGGAGGAAAAGATCTGAATGACCTTGGGTTTGGTGATGACTTTTTAGATATAATATCAAAGACACAATCCATAAAAAAATCGATAAGTTGAATTTCACTTCTGCTCTGCAAAAGACACTATCAATATAATGAGAAGAGAATCCATAGATTGGGAGAAAAAAAAACCTGCAAAAGACCTATGTGTTAAAAGATGTTGTCCAAAACATACAAAGAACACCTAGAACTCAGCAATAAGAAAATGATCAATCTCATTGGAAAATAGGCAGAAGATCTGAACAGATACGCATCAAAAAAATATACAAATGACAAACAATCGTTTGAAAAGGTCTCCACATCATATGTAATCAGGGAAATGCAAATTAAAACAGCAATGAGATACCATGGTGCACCTGTTAGAATGGCCAAAATCCAAAACACTGACAACATCAAATGCTGGTTAGGATGTGGAGCAACAGGAACTCTCATTCATTGCTGACAGAAATGCAAAATGGTACAACCACTGTGAAAAATACTCTGGCAGTTACTTACAGAATTGAACATGCTCTTACCATAAGATCCAGCAATTGTACCCCTAGGTATTTACAACACGAGTTGAAAACTTAGGCCCACACAAAAATTTACACATGAACATTTATAACAGTTTTATTTTTAAGTCAGAAATAACCAAGATGTCTTTCAATAGGCAAATGAATAACCAAACTGTGGCACATCCAGACAATGGAATAT
>NW_012148318.1:3864-4490 GCF_000956105.1 Propithecus coquereli
ATTTTATAACAATGTGAGGCTACTTATTGGTTTTCATTTATAAAGTCAACCAAAGAAAAAACAAGAAAGAGATAAGTGAGATGACAGAGAAGAAGCTCTGTGTGACCCGCTTGGATAAGATAAAAATGATAAAACAACTGCCGGAAAAGGGGATGCAGGAGGGGGTGGAGGGAAGAGATGGCAAGGAGGGGACATACTGCCAAATTTATGGAATAAGAAATGGAGGATCAATATTTACTTAAAATGACACTGATGCTCCTGTAACTAATAAGCAATTATCGCAAAGTAATAGGATATGAAGTTAATATACAAAAATCAATTGCTTTCCTATGTAACAGCAATGAACAATTGGAATTTGAAATTAAAAACAAAATATCATTTGCATTTGCACCCCAAAACAATCTACTTAGGAATAAATCTAACAAAATGTATACAAAATCTATGAGAAAAACTACAAAATCTGATGAAGAAATCAAAGAACTAAATAAATGGAATGATAGTTCATGTCTATAAATAAGAAGACTCAATATTGTCAAGATGTCAGTTGTTCCCAATTTTTTTTTTTTAGTTTAGATTCCCAGATATTTTCTGTAATTTATTATTTTCTTTTTTTGCCTGCAGTTAAA
>NW_012148318.1:4540-5234 GCF_000956105.1 Propithecus coquereli
GGAAAAAAAAATCTGCAAACTATATATCTGACAATGGGTTAATATCCAAAAGTTATAAAGACTTCATGCAACTCAATAGCAGAGAAATAAAAAATCCAATTATGAAAATGGGCAAAAGGCCTAAACAGACATTTCTCCAAAGAAGACATAAACATGGCCAACAGATACATGCAAAAGTGTTCAACATCATTAATCATCAGAGAAATGTAAATCAAAACCACTATGAAGTACCACCTCACACCCAGTAGGATGGGTGTTATTAAAAAGTTAAAAGACAACAAATGTTGGAGAGGGTGTGGAGAAAAGGGAACAAACGCTTGTACACTGTTGGTGGAAATGTAGATTGGTACAGCCAATATGGAAAACGGTATGGAGATTTCTAATGAAATTTAAAATAGAACCACCATATGGTCCAGCTATTCTTCTGAGTACTTAGCAAGAGAAAATTAAACCATCACCTGTTAAAGGTAAAGATATCTGCACTCCCATGTTCATGGCAGCATTATTCACAATAGCCAAGATATGGAAACAACCCAAGTGTTTATCAACAGATGAATGGGTAAGGAAACTGATATGTGTGTGTGTGTGTGTGTGTGTGTGTACACACACGTACATATAAATATATACAATGGCTGTCCGGGAAGTATCCAGCCATGTAATATGTTCTCCTTATATTAACAACGACTGGATACTT
>NW_012148318.1:6780-7103 GCF_000956105.1 Propithecus coquereli
CACTGTAGGTTCAGCACCACTCTCGGGGGATGCAGATGGTGGAGGGGGCTGTGCCTGTGTGGGGACAGGGGAAATAAGTACTTTCTACTCGTCTTCGCTGTGAATCTAAAACAGCTCTAAAAAACAAAGTCTATTTTCAAAATTACGCTAGTAAGTAATAGGTAAGCTAAAGTAGTAAATAAAATTGACTGAATTAAAAAAAATTGGTGGCAAGTAATATAAGTGACCTAAACTGTTTTAACATGCTAGGAGATCAACACATAATATCTGATGTTGGTAAAGTGAGAAATAAGAGTATATTAAGCCTATTATTTTGACAATTT
>NW_012148318.1:10651-11257 GCF_000956105.1 Propithecus coquereli
TTTATAGAGGAGAAAATCATGCTTAGAGAGGGGAAGCAGGGGCTCAAGGTCACAGCTAGAAAGTGGCGGATCCTGACCCTACCTATGTCTGGCTGCAGAGCCTGCGTTTGTTCTTCCTTTAAGAGGACAAGAATAAGGATTGCTATAGTGTCGTAGTTGTCTCTCAAATTGTCTCCACACAATAAAGGTTTTCATGTTGGGGATACCACGTTTGGATTTGTTTGCATGTTTGTTGATATAATGTGACAGCTTAAGAACGATTTCCTTTTATTCTTAGTGGTGTTAACATGTGTCTGTTCAAATTCATCATCATTTGGAAGCAACGGAAATATCCAATGCAGAGGAATGGTTACGTAAATTATTTACCATCCATATAAAGGTATATAATCAGATATTTGAACTATTGTTAAAAAATTCAAATGAAGTTTTGAAATCATTATATAACAATGAAAAATGGAACCGAAAGGTACGAAACTGTGTGTATGCGTGTGTTTGTGTGTGCATTCACAAATCTTTGTGGAATGGCTATGTATTATGAAAAGAAACACGAAGGAAAGTATCTAAAATAATAGCATGGAAAGTAGACCTTAAAATTAATTTTATTTT
>NW_012148318.1:13037-13609 GCF_000956105.1 Propithecus coquereli
CAGTGAGGTAGCACCGATAACTCAATTAAATGAGGCAAAAGGGGAGATTTATCATAAAGATGATGAGGCGTCTCATGGAGCTTAAGAAAGGAATACTAGCAGGTGTCAGGAACGGCTGGAGAAAAGGACCCTCACATAGGAGGTTTTCAACCTCTTTCTTCTCAGATCTTCTCTCTCTCTCCCCTCCCTGTTTCTCTCTCCCTTCCTCTCCCATCCTTCTCTCCCTCCTTCTCTCCTTTAGTTTTTCTGATCCCCTTGATAAGAACACGTGGCATCCACCATTATAGCCAAACTTCCTCATATGTCCCTACACACTTCCGGACTTCCTCAACCAAACTGCATCCCATTTCTCAGTTTCTGCCCTTAAATCTCCTGCATAAACCTTTGATTGGCTTATTTGGGGTTAGATGACCAACATTTAAACAATAGAATAGCCAGGGGACACAGAGCGACATTCTATCACCAAGGCGGATCACAGGATAACAATGAAGATTTTGGAATCCAGGGTGGGCAGTTCCTAAACAAGAAAAAGATGGTGAGAAATAAGTCATAAGGATGTCCTGTGCACAAAC
>NW_012148319.1:0-1775 GCF_000956105.1 Propithecus coquereli
CAATTAATTTCTCTCTAATTTTAGTAGAGACGGGGTCTCACTCTTGCTCAGGCTGGTTTCGAACTCCTGAGCTCAAACAATCCGCCCACCTCGGCCTCCCGGAGTGCTAGGATTACAGGCGTGAACCACCGTGCCCGGCCATAATCTCATGTTTTTAAAAATTATTTTATAACCAGTTTCATTCTTTCAAATTGAGTTCTCAACAAAGGATTTCATTTTACACCTGGCAATGGCTTATCCTTTTGGTAAGTTATTGGTCCTGTATCTTCAAAGAGCATTATTATTCCCCAAGGTCCAATGCCATGCGCTGATTTGTTTCAGCTCAGAGTGCTTCTCCAGTCCACTGTGAAACTGGCATTGTCTGCTATTCCCCTTTTCTTTCAGAAGGCATACAGTTACCATTAGGTGCCCTTTTTCTCCAGGGAGCTCCACAAATATTCCATCCAGAGTACAGAGGATGTTAGCCTTTAATTTACACAGAAGGTCTCTCCCTAGTATGTTTACAGGAGAATAAAGTAAGAACACATGTTCTTCAGTCAGAGGACCTATCTACATGGAAGTACAGAGGAAAGTTAACAGGTAAAAAGCTGACCCAAAAAATCAACAACCTGTACTGATGTTTCACCAGATGAAAATCAGGAAATTTCCAAGGAACTTGAAGAATAAGTAGCACCAGTATCTATCAGAAAAGGTAAGACTATATTGGGCTGAGAAAAAGTTATTGACACATGGTTGGTTCACCAGTTCCCACCTCTGAGATTCACCCAGTCTGTCAACTTTGAGATATTTAGCAATTACTTCTTTAGCTGAAGTTTCGTCCCTCTGGACTCTCCTGATTCCCTTGTCCCTCCAATTTCTACATACTCTGGAGTCTCTTTCTACAAGCCGTCTTTCACTATCCTGGCTTCTTGCAATAATGACCTAAAGGTATCCTCCTTCCTTTGTTTAGGTTATCCAGGGTAAGGATTATTCCTTTTTTTTTTTGATACAGAGTCTCACTCTGCCACCCCAGGTAGAGTGCAGTACATCATTTGCAGTGGCAAGTTCAAACTCCTGGGCTCAAGCAATTCTCCTGCTTCAGCCTCCCAATATCTGGGACTATAGGCATGCACCACCATGCCCGACTAAGGATTATTCCTTTTAGTAAGTAGTTCTAAGCAGCTAGAACAGTTTAAATTTTCTTTATTTCTTCTTTGTCTTTCTCTAGACTGTCCCAAAAACTGAGTAGCTGCTGCTAAGATTTGAATCTGCCCTTGCCATCCTTCCACTTTTTCCCTAACTTGAGTTTGGATAGTCAGTAAGAGAGCTGAGACAAGTTAAGACTAGAGCACACTGTGGAATACTTCTGCAAATTCTGGGGCTCTTCCCAGGGCCCAGGAAAAGAAGCCTTTAAATGATTAATATGGCATGTGGATTCTTATTGTTTCCCTTGGTGGGCAGGGATAGGATTGAGGGCTGAGTAGTGTGCCTCAATGGCAACAGCGTTGCTGGCAATCCAAATAGGAAGGGCTGCTTTTGCCCACATTGAAGCAAGAAAAATGTAGAAGCATGAGGATGGCACTTTGGTTTCTTATGTTGGTATTTATCAGCGTGACCTTTTTTTGTCTGCCTTTTTCTAAATAACTAATACAACTACTATCCATCCTGTTGCCTTCACAGAGGGCACAGTCTTTTATCCAAGTTCTCTGTTATTTTCTGATCATGTTTCTCAATCAATCATGTCTGCTTTCCCAGCTGCATGGGGTGTGTGTGTGTGTGTGTGTGTGTGTGTGTGT
>NW_012148319.1:2697-5096 GCF_000956105.1 Propithecus coquereli
TAGCCCGGGCAACACAGTGAGACTCTGTCTCAAAAAAAAAAAAAAAAAAATGCATTATGACTGGAGGAAATTTCCATGTCAGAACGGTAACCCCAAACATCACAGAGAATCTCGTTTTCTCCTGGGGACATGTTTAAAGGCAGTCAGGAGACTCTCTCCTTCCAACATTTGAGAAAGACCTTTGTAGATAGCTGGAGTCTTGCCTGACCTCCCAAGACCGTTAGAGAAGATACAAGTCCTCTGTTCTCAAGGGCCTGATAGTCAGGCCTGTACTGTCATGACACATCTGGGTCTCTTTTGGGAGTGGAATGACTCAGTTCTAGCCCTACCTGAAGCCCGTGCTGCTGAGGAGCCCAACAACTGGGAAACAACTACTGTTGGAAAGGTGACGACTCCCAGGCACCCAGCCCTGGACAGGATCAGCAGATCCCACAGACTCAACCTCCCCAGGAAAGGTTCACTCCGCACAGGTCCTTCCAAGCCTTAGAGCCTGATACTTGCCTGTGCTAGCATCAAGTACCTATATTCTGTTTATTCTGCCTGAGGTTCTGGATCCTGGGATATTTTCCATCTTTCTTCATTGCTTAGATAAGAATCCTGGGATATTTTCCATTTTATCCTCATTGCTTAGATAAGAATTCCTTGCCTGGTGTGCAAAGTAAATGTACATCCATGCCTAGGGGCCAGACTCCTCTCTGGCCAGCCAGCCCAGCTCTGCTCTACCACCTTGCCAGCTTGGGTCTCTGGCCCCCAACTCCTGCTCTACCCCCAGCATAGAGCCCCTCCTCATGGCCTGACCCCTGGGCTCTGAAGGTGGCCCTTCCTTCTAACACCCTATTCAACTTTCCCTGTCTTCCTCCTCCCTTTCCTTGATTCCTCTCCCCAGCTTTAAACACAAACCCACCTCCTGCTCTGAATTCTCTTTAGTCCTTCTCATTTCCAGCTTAGACACTGTCACAAACCTGTGTGCTAGCACTCCTGTTCTCGCTTGCTCCAAAGCCTCTCCTGTAGCTCAGCACTGATGAAAGGGTAAAGCAGTCTCAGAAACCAAACAGGACAGAAATTCTGCCTTCCTCTACATAACACGACCTAGCAAGAAAAACCCTACTTGACCTTGTAAAATGAAAATAAAATTCCAGGATCTTCCAAATTTATTATGCCAAAGGGAAATGTTAAGCCATGAAAGCTGACTCACGTAACGTGGTTGTTTTTCTTCTTATGTATGACATTGCTTTCTGACGTTCGTGTTGAGATGTTACACAGTAACCAAACTCCCCATTCTTTACTCAAACCAAGAATAAATGATGTTGGACATAGAGACCTTTGTAATGGTTACCTCTTTACAGTAGAATGGTAAACAACCCTCTTAAAGTGCTATTAATGGTACCCAATCAAATCTACGTCTATATGTTAGCCCTTGTATGGAAAACACTAATTCTATTCAGCACCTCTGTTTTGCCCATATAAAGATCCTCATTTTTACCCACATGGACAACACTAATCACCATTCTTTGGTGTAGCTCTGCTCCCCAGATGGCCATGCTCACAATTTGCCATTGAATAAGTTTTTAACTGGATCCTGAGCCTTTTGATTGTTTTAGTTGACAGTTGAAAAAAACAGTGAGCTAACTTCTTGATGCAGATGCCCTCAAAAACATCAACAGTAGGAATCTATTTTCATAAAAGTTTCAAAAGCAACTAAGTCCACTTTCAGGTAGAAATGCAGTATAGCATGGTTTAAGCAAAACCAACACAAATGATAAACTCCAAAGAGCAGGTGGAATTACAGAAGAGATCCAAGCTGCTGAGGTGGCAGGGGTGGCCTTGTGGGAGAGAGGGGGGCTTTGTTACAATTCCTTGCATCACAGGGACATAAGGCCTCACTAGATACATTGCAATACTGCCAAACTGAATTAAAATGAAGGCCGCAAAGCGTTACACAGTGTTAACAATGTAGGAGCCCGATTTTGCAGATGGAACCGTCTACTGCAAACACAACAGGAGAAAACAAAACAAAACAAAAAAACCCCAAACCAACCTAGACAATCTGGGGACTGGTAAGGTTACCATAGATAGTGGGTCCCAGCTTTTGCAAAACCTCTGACCGAGCCTTTGCAATGATGATTCCTCAGATCCTCTGGTTTGGTCCCTAGAATCTGAAAAAGATTTTGAAGACCTGAAATCAACTATAGTCACTCCCTCAACTTGGGGGATTCTGAATCTTGAAGAGCCCTTTTCCACTTGTTTTGTCATGAAAACAAAGGTGCTGCTAGTGGAATTTTAACTCAAGAGTTGGGATTACTGTACATTATATGTATCTAAACCTCACTATGTACCCCATAACTATGTATAATTGTGTCGATTTTTAAAATTAAAATAATAAAGATCATGTGACTCAG
>NW_012148319.1:5146-6189 GCF_000956105.1 Propithecus coquereli
AACGCTTTGCGGCCTTCATTTTAATTCAGTTTGGCAGTATTGCAATGTATCTAGTGAGGCCTTATGTCCCTGTGATGCAAGGAATTGTAACAAAGGCAAAGTATCAGTGTTATATTGGTCTTTAGTTTCAAAGGCTACCTATAATCATCTGCATTTGTTGTCTCCAACCCCTTGGGCGGAGGACCAGTACCAGTCCATGGCCTGTCAAGGACTGGGCTGCAGAGCTCTGTGTCCTGCTCCCTGCCAACCCCTGGTCTGTGGAAAAAAAGTTTCTTCCATGAAACTTAGGAAGGGATGAGGCCACACAGCAGGATGTTAGTGGCAGTTGAACCACCAAGGTTCGTTTTTATTTACAGACATAGCAGCTCCCCATCACTTGCTTCACCACCTGAGCTGCACCCCCCGCACCCACCATCCCCACGTATTGCCAATCTGTCTCCTATGAAACCAGTCCCTGGTCCCAAAAAGGTTGGGGACTGCTGATCTACATATTATGTAATTATAGATATCTGTGGTGAAATAAGTTTGTCTAAGTTTTCTGTAAATTACAGGAAAATAGAGTTGTGAAGTCCTTTTCCATAAATATGGAACTTTACCATAAATACAGGATGCCATAATTAAAAGCAAAGAAGCATTTAGACTCATCCATTAGAGGAACAAAAAAGCAAGCAGAACATATATCAACTGCAGAGAAAAACTATGCCTATAGTAGTGCTAAATTCAGAATAATTGCAGAGTTAGGAACCACAGGAATTAATGCAATGGAACAATAAATGTATTTACTTCTCTAAGATCATGTATAAGTTATATAGTGGTCAACCATCTTTATCAAATTTACATTATTCTATTTATTTATTTTTTGAGATGGGGCCTCCCTATATCTCCCAGGCTGGTCTCAAACTCTTAGGCTTAAGCAGTCTTCTGGTCTCAGCCTTCTGAGTAGCCACAGCTGCAGGTGGAAGCCACTGCACCTGGCTACATTACTTCTTTACAGGACAAGTGTCCTTTAAAAATAATCTCGTTTTTTTTTTTTTTTTTTTTTT
>NW_012148319.1:8169-8711 GCF_000956105.1 Propithecus coquereli
TAAGAGAGCCTTCAAGGTAGAATCTGTGCTAAAACATGAAGTGGACTCAGAGGTAGGGCTGATGGCACACAAACCTGTGTCCTCAAAGAGAGCAGGTGATTTATTACTGGCTAAAGAAGTTGTGCCCTTTCCCTCTTCCCAGGAGGTGATTTGAAGTAGGAAGGGATAAAGACATGCTAGAGGACTGGGCAGCAGGTACAGCAGAGAAAAGAAGAGAGGATCCTGTGAAAGAAAAATTGCCTTTTAATTCTTGCATTTCCTCTTTCATTTTCTTCAGTCTTTCCTTCTATCCCAGATCATTGTTTTTATCCCATTCCTTTGAATGCACCTGATCATTTTTAATTTTCCTTGTAGAATGATATTCTTCCTATAAATATCAGTAATCCATTTGCTTGGGATGAAGCCCTTCTAAGAATCCTTGCAAATACATTAATTTATCCAAATTTCGGATAAATTAATTTATCCAAAGACTTGAACATAAGGACCTTTTTTCTTCTTTTTTTCATATATATCAATCATTTGGTACATAAGGAACTTAAGAT
>NW_012148319.1:8761-21390 GCF_000956105.1 Propithecus coquereli
TAGGCATTTTGAAGACGACAGGCCCGTTATTTTGGAGAATGTCCCTCAATTTGTGGTTTGCCCTGTGTTTCCTCAAAATCACATTCAGGTATGCATTTTGACATGAATATTACATAAATGATAGTTTCTGGTATGTATGTACGTATGGTATGGCTTGCATCCCTCCAAAGGGTACGTCGAAGTTCTCCTACACCCCCCCATACCTATGAATGTGACCTTATTTGGAAGTAGGATCTTTGCAGATACAAGCAAGTTAAGATGAGGTCGTTAGACTGGGCCCTAATTCGGTATGACTGATAATCTATGAGAAGAGGAAAACGCCACAATAAAGACAGAGCCACACGAGAACATCACGTGATGACAGAGGCAGAGATTGGAGTGGCTGCGTCTGCAAGCCGGGGATTGACAGCAACCACCAAAAGCTGGGAAGAGGCAGAGAAGGATTCTACCCAGAGTCTCAGAGGGAGCATGGCCCTGCTGACACCTGGCTTTCAGACTTCTAGCCTCCAGAATTGGGAGAGAAGACATTTCTGCTGTTTTAAGAAAACTACCCAGCTTTTGTAGTACTTTATTATGGCAGCCCTAAGACACTAATACAGTGTCCTCCTCTGGGTGTCACATGAGGAGGCACATGAAGTCAGTTTGTTCACGTATTGGTGGTGTGAACACTGATTACTCGGTTAAGGCGGTGTATCAGCTGCTGTGTGACAGACAAATCGCTCCAGAGCTTAGTTAGTGACTTAAAACGACCGCTTTATTTGCTCACAATTCTTCGGATCAGCAATCCTGGCTGGGCTCAGCCAGGCAGCTCTCCAGGTCTCAGGTGGGATCACTCGTGCAGCTGCACCCAGTTTGCGAGTCAGTTGGGGCCTGGTCAGTCTAGGGGACCCCGGCTGACATGGCTCATCTTCACTCCTGTGATTTCATCCTCCAGTAGGCGAACCCAGGCTGCTTCTTTCTTTTTTCTTTTTGTTTTTTTGTTGAGACGGAGTCTCGCTGTGTCACCCCTGGTAGTGCAGTGTGCAGTGGTGTCATCATAGCTCACTGCAATCTCAAACTCCTGGGCTCGAGCGATCCTCCTGCCTTAGCCTCCCAAGCAGCCGGGAGTAGAGGTGCCCAGCACCACGCCCCGCTAATTGTTCTATTTTTGGTAGAGACGGGGTCTCGCTCTTGTTCAGGCTGGTCTCGAACTCCGAACTCCTGAGCTCAAGCAATCCTCCCACCCTGGCCTCCCAGAGTGCAAGGATTACAGGCGTGAGCCACCGTGCCTGGCCCAGGCTGCTTCTTATGGTGGTTTCAGGACCGCAAGAAAGACCAAGCCCCAAGGAGCGAGTGTTTCCCAATCTTCCGCTTACATCACATTTGCTAACGTTCCGTGAGCCAAAGGAAGTCACATAACCAAGTCCCTGGTCTACATGGGAGGGTACTGCAGAAACCCATGGGTAATGGGGCCAGTACTGCAACCGTCTACCGCGGGAGGTGTCTGCCACCTTTGCCGTCCGTAATTATTAAGTTAGGTGTGTGCGCAGATAATTTGAGGATATGTAACTATCCCGCTCCTCATCAAACGTTAACACAGTCGTTTTTAGCATCCATTGATGACTCTTGCGTTATGATTACCAAATGTCGATTTTCTGATTCCACCATTCATTCTACATGCATCATTTGGCATTCTAGTGTAAGGAAGAACTTTTCCTCCTTCCCTATGTATTATGAATATGGACTCGTGGTTCTTATTCAGTTGTTTACAATCCGTAACTGTTTGCATTTATTTTGATGTTCAAATTTTCTCAGAATGGGCCTATGAAAGCCTCTTCAAGTTGGCTCCTGCGTCCCTTTGACATGTCCATATAATTTTCTGAATATTTCCTTATTTTCTGGCACAAGATGTTCCAGACTCATCTTGTACCTTCCCTGACTCCCTGAAACCAGCTATCTCTCCGAAGAGCCCTGGTGCTTTTTCCTGGCGAATGGCATTTAGAAACCAAGATAGGGGCACTGGGTGTGTGTATGCTCACTATTACTAAGGTGTCTTTGCTTGGGGGCCCCTTCAGTCCGCAGAGCTAGGAAATACCTACGCTTTCTACACATGTCTATATCTATTAAGAGTGAGCCCATACTAATCCCTTTAATACCTTCGATTCCCATTTTCAACCCGACACCACATGGTTCCTCCTTGCTCTCCCCTGTTCCACATTTGTATCTCCTTTCTCCAACAGTGAGAACCCTGGCCCCCAACATCTGTTAACTCATTAGCTCAATCCTACGAGACACACAGCATTATTACACAACAGTTATAACTGTAGGACCATGAAAAACAAACCTACTGTGGGAGAGTTCAGTATATGCACTTCTTTTTCTCTTTAGACTTGAAGATGCATTTAATGAAGGTACTGTGTTGAAAAGCCGTTTCAGTTGTTTTCTGCTTCAGTGTGGTCATGTGACTAATTTGAGATACCATTAGGCTCATTTGCTTATGTTTATATTCAATTTTAGGGTCTTTCTCCCTCATCCTTATTTTTTCTCAATGTGTGAAACATTAACGGGAGTTGGAAAAGTCAAAATTACATAAAAAGGCGCACTCAGAAGTGTCGCTCTCTCCTTCCACTCTGTTCCCACGCAGCCTTGTAGGTAATCTCATCAATTCTCGTTCATCAGTCTTGTATTTCTTTTTGCAAGACGACAATGTATGTTTTCTTATTTCCACCTTTTTCTTAGACACAAAAAGGGTGACACACGTCATATACACGTTTTCACTCTACTTTTTTCAGTCTACAACACAGTCGATGTGTCATACCTAGGGAAACCTAGAGGTCTAGCGAACCTGCCCGAGACCACAAGGACAGCATCGGTGAAAATAAACACGCTGGGGCCGACTAGCCAAAGAGATTGTGATTTCCCAATGGCGAAAAGGTTAGAAAAAGACAGAAAATCAGACTACTCAATCTAACTTTACACTTCAAACTACAAAATAATGTTCATTTTAACTACAAACGCGAGAGTAGATCTCTCCGGGTTTCCTCTGGGTCCGTCTCCCCCGTGGGGGAGAGACCGGAGCGCGGGGCACGTCCCCCACCGGGGCGTGGCGTATGTAGATGAGCACGGCGCGCAGAGGCTGCCGGTCCCGCCCAGCCTGGGCCCGGGCGTCCCGCGTAGGCAAAATCCGAGCGGTGCGGGGGGCCGTTTTCCTGAGCGGCGCGGGTGGAGCGAGGGCGGCTGGGGGAGTGAGGGTGCGGGGGCCGGGCGGGGGAAGTGACCGTGTGTTGAGAGCGAGGCGGGCGCGCGGGTGCGTGCGGAGGCGGGGACGGTAACTCATACTTACCTGGCAGGGGAGATACCATGATCACGAAGGTGGTTTTCCCAGGGCGAGGCTTATCCATTGCACTCCGGATGTGCTGACCCCTGCGATTTCCCCAAATGTGGAAAACTCGACTGCATAATTTGTGGTAGTGGGGGACTGCGTTCGCGCTCTCCCCTGGTGTTTGTTGGGTTTCCAAAGTTAGATTTGCACACGTGGGACTCACAGTTCTGCACCGGCCCCGCGAGGTCTGGCCGTTGGATTGCTCTTCTCCCAGTTTATGCCCGTGCGTTCTCTTGCTTGTGCCTCTCTTTTGTTTCCTGAAGCGTTTATTACCACCCTGTTGCTTAGTGTTAGATTCTTGAAACCGAGCGGGGGGGCGGGGTGGATTTGGCAATAAATGCAGTCTTACGGCCTACGCTCCTTTGCAACATCTACTGGGGATAAAATCCCAATTCTATGCACGTTACAGTTTAAGAAGCACTGATCTAACATACTGATACATCTTCAGAGAATCTAACTTCACCCGCTAGACCTTTAAGCTTCACGAGGTCAGGGATTCCTGCCTATTTTGTTGACTGTGCTCCATCCACAGTTGGCTAGAATAATAAATAGGCCCTTCACTGTATTTGTTGGATTAATTTACTGACAACCAGGTTCCCAGGTTCTGGCTCTGAGCCCACCCGAGATTAATACCCTGTCCTTCCTACAGAGAAATCGCCACGGAGTTGGAAACACTCCCTGTTCAGCCTGATCAGTAGTTGCTCTTAAATACTATTTGCTCGAGCTCCTTGGGTGAGAGGAGAGGATCCACTAGTCCACACCATCGACCTCCAACCCAGCCTCCTTCAGCCCCTTCTCATTGGAGGAGAGTGTTGTGATCCTAACACAGGAACCAGGAAAAGGCAAGCCAAGGGGCGGGGGGCGGTAAGCGCTACCTTATTTTCCCCACACTCCTGCCCCTTCTGTTTATACATTGCTTCAACCTGGTTTAAGCCAATGAAGGAAACCAAAATATTTCTCCCCCAAATATCGAGGATTGTTAAGGTAAAGACACCGAAAACGCGGGGGAACACTCTGCCTCGGCCTCTGTTTTGCCTCATGGCAGGGCCTAAGTCTTTCCTTACTGGAGACGGGCACTGCACTTGCTCATATGCCGCCCAGCAGGCACCAGAGGAATCTGGGAACAGATTTTACTCTCTCCCCACCTTTTCCCGCCGTTTAAAAGACTGGACCTGCTCTCTCCTTCCTCTTGTCACTAGATAGGATTTATGGCTCTGTCAAAATACTACTTAAGCAAGGACCCTAAGCCACACTGCTTTGACAGAGAAAATACGTTCGAACTGAGGCCTCTCCGGCGTGATGGGTAGAATAGAGCCCGAGTTAATAAACTTCTACTTGTTTTTTTTTGGTTCATCTGACTTTTGTTTTCAGCAGAGTGTCTCAACTAAACCTAAACAGGGGAAGAAAAGAAGTTACGTGTTCTCTCCTACACCAACATCATCTTGCCTGGATTATGCAAATCTCCTAATGTGGTCTCCTTGCTTTCTTTCACCCTCGCCACACTTACAGCCAAGAGCGATTTTACTTATTTTATTAAGTGGGGTTTTTTTTGGCGAGGGGGGGAGGTCAGATCAAGCCACTCCCCTAACTCAAAACCTGGTTCGCCCAGATTTAAAGCCTTTACATGGTCTACGTTACAAGAGCCTCACGGACCTTACCTCTCTGACTTAAATTTCATACCACTCTCTTTAATGTGGCTCCCGACACAGTCCCGCCTGGCCCTCCGCGGCAGCTGCTCCTTGTGCTGGGGGCGCCGTGCCCCGTGACCAGCTCCCTCCCTCTCCCCCTTCAAGTCTTCTGCTCATCTGGTGTCTTCTCGCTGCAGCCGCTTCTGACCACCCGATTTAACACGGCAACCTGCCCCTTGCCGCAACTCCTTATCCCACTCCCCCTCTCCATTTTCCCCCCTGGCACTTGGCACCTAACTGATTTACTTACTGTGCCTCGCGTCGCTTTTCTCCCACCCGCGCTCCTCCTTCCCTTAGGCAGGCCTCTTTGCTCCCACATGCCTGACCGGTGCCTGGCGCAGGCTCTGCGCTACAGGAAACGGCGGCGGAACGGGCGAGTGCTCGACGCCGAGGAGCTCGGAATATTTCAAACAGGAGCCAGGAGCCAGGCAGGGTTCACCCAGGGCGCCGGCGCAGGGTTATCTCGTTCCATCACAAAACGGGGAACTTCTCGAGTCCACCTCAGAACGGACGGGTCGGCACTCGGCGGGCGGGGCCGCCCCACGCGGGCGCGGGGCCAGTGCGGGGGCGCCGGACCGTCCCAGACGGGGCTCCCGGCAGGGACGCCGCGCGGCTGCGGCTGACGGGGACGGGGCCCGGGGAGCGCTGTGTCCTGGTTTTTTTTCTGCAAACTTAGACTCCTGAGTTCTCCTTCCAGCGTTAGGAGATCGGGCTACTACACATTCTGGAGCGCTTTGCGTCACTTTTACTCAGGAAGACACCACTTAACGACAACCGGCAAAAAGACCCTTCCCGAGCTTTCCATTACTTGAAGATGAGTTCCAGGCTGGCGAGAGAACAGAATGGGCTGAAAGTGGCTTTTCCCGCTTTGGGCTGAAAGGAAGGTGAGACCAGACCCGAGTCCTGACCCGCCCCGCAGGGCTGGGTGGCGGGGCCGCGAGGTCTCGTCTTCTCGGGTCTCCCTTGCAGCTCCCGGTCCCGTAGCCGCGCGCCCACCCCGCCCCCGAGACCCCGGCGGGCCGGCCGGGGCGGGGAGAGCGGTCAGGGGAGAGACGCGAGCGCCGGGGCCGTCCCCCACCGGGGCGTGGCGGATGTAGATGAGCACGGCGCGCAGAGGCTGCCGCTCCCGCCCGGCCTGCGTCCCGGCGCCCCGCGTGGGCAAAATCCGAGCGGTGCGGGGGGCCGTTTTCCTGAGCGGCGCGGGTGGAGCGAGGGCGGCTGGGGGGGCGAGGGCGCCTGGGGGAGTGAGGGTGCGGGGGCCGGGCGGGGGAAGTGACCGTGTGTTGAGAGCCGGGCGGGCGGGAGGGTGTGTGCGGAGGCGGGGGCGGCAACTCATACTTACCTGGCGGGGGAGATACCATGATCACGAAGGTGGTTTTTCCAGGGCGAGGCTCATTCATTGCACTCCGAATGTGCTGACCCCTGCGATTTCCCCAAATGTGGGAAACTCGACTGCATAATTTGTGGTAGTGGGGAACTGCGTTCGCGCTCTCCCCTGATTTTGACTGTGTAAAAGCTAGAGTTTCTGTATTGTGCAGCTTATTTTTTTTGTTTGTTTTGTTTCGACGCGCTTTTGAGAGACAGTGCAGCGGCCCGGATTTTTCGCTGTGGCTTTCGGTGGTTTTCAGTAAGGCTTCCTTATCTGCTTCGCTGGGTGACACTGTCGGTCTTTTGTCCGTGCTGGGACGCAGGCGAGGAGGCGTTTCCGCGAGCGACGTGAAGGAGTTGTGAGTCCACGGGCTCACGGCGGTGAAAGGAGGAAGATGGGCGCGGCCGGCGAGTTTGTGTTTAAAGCTGCGGAGAGAAGACACGGAGAGTTGAATGGGTGGTGGAAAGAACGGACGCCTTCAGAGCCCCGGGTGGGTCAGGCCAGGCGGAGGGGCTCCGTGCTGGTTGCCGAGCAGCAGCTGGGGGCCGGAGACCCAAGCTGGCCAGGTGGTAGAACTGGGCTGGCTGGCGAAAGAGGAGTCTGAGCCCCCTAGGCATGGATGCACAACTACTTTGCACACCCGGCACGGGATTCTTATCTAAGCAATGAGGAGAAGATGGAAAATATCCCAGGATCCGGAACCACACTCGATCCATGAGGCAGATGTGTCATGAGGCAGATGTGTCATGACCACGATGGCCTGACTACGAGGCCCTGGAGAACAGGGGACTTGTGTCTTCTCTAGCGGCCCCTGGGAGGCCAGGCAAGAGTCCAGCCATCTAGAAAGGTCTTTCAGTAATGCTGGAAGAAGAGAACCGCCTGACCGCCTTCGAACATGTGACGTCCCAGGAGGAAACAAAGATTCTCTTGTGATGTTTGGGGTCACCATTTCTGACATGGAACTTTCCTCCAGTCGTAATGTTTGACCATCCTAAGCCCTATCCAAGCCTCCCCTCATCTCACGGCCACCGAGACGCATGTGCACGTGGTGTCATCTGATCCGGTAATGATCTGGCCACTGGTAGCCATTCATCACCCCTGTCCCTCAGTTTATCTTTGTCTAATACTTCCTCAGCTGCTGTCGTCAAGGTGGCCTCTAGTCAGCTCAGCCTATTTACTTCTGCTGTAAAAGAATTACTTTTTTTTTTTTTTTTTAATTACAGTCGGTTACAGGTCAGCTTGACTCTCAGGGCCAGAATCATCTTGCAGTGTCTGCAGGGGATCCAGCGACCACTCCTGTCTTACGCACAGACCCTGATTTTGTCCAGAGTACCAACATGCCCAGCTCAATTTCCTGACCACAGGACACAGTTCTGACCAATTAGACACAGGTCCCCAGGGAGGACATCTCCAGGGGAATAAAAAGGCCAAGCCTCTTTTTGAAGAAAGTCTTTCCCCTGTACCCCCTTTTTCCACCTGGAAGTCAGACTGTGAGGCCTGGAGGTGTAGCAGCCAACTCGGCACCCTGAGGCCACAGTCCCGCCCCGGAGAGCTTACACCGCGGCATGGCAGAGCAGAGAGAGGAGGAGCCTCCGGCCCCCGGGTCCCCCACCCCCAATAACCTGGGGAACAGCCACGCCAACCCCAAACCGCTACCCCTTCCCCCTCCCCCGACGTTCTGGGTAGGTGAGAAAAACAAGCTCTGCCTGTCTAAGCTGCTCATTGTCTTAGTCATCTCTAGCCAAGGTCCAATCCTGCCTCGTATAGAGAGTTCTCCCCTAATGTTTATGCTGCATGACATTTCAACGGAAAAAGAGGAGGGGTGTGGGTGGAGGTGGACATTTTCTGATCTCTACCCAGAAACAAGGTAAGATTCAAGTAGGGTTTCTATCCCTCCTTTTAAATCCTTGAATGGCAACCTGTCCCCCTGTCCGGCTGTGCTCCCCAGGCCTCTTAAACCAACTACTCACGTCCCCTTCTGTCTTACTCATTCTATTTTCTGCATTGTGCTCACTTCAAAGACATCAGTTTGAGCTCAATTTCTAGAGTTTTACTAGGAGACTGCAAGAATATTGCACGAGTCTTTCCAAACCCGCTACAGACATCTCACCCAGCCTTTGAGCCTCCCTCACTGGCCTGCACGTAGACCCACTTTCTTGCAATTTCAACTCCAGCCATCCTCCCCCTGACTGCATAAACCCCTCCTCCTGAACCGCCCCCCTCCCAGGCCATCCCCACTGCCTGGTAGCTTCCCCTTCCTCCTGGCCCTCAGGGCATGAAGCATCGCCCAGAGGGAGAGGGAAGCCCCAGGCTTCCCACAGCATAAACTTGGCTTCTGGGGTCCCACAGGATCATCTTGGAATACTGTACTAAACTCGTACAGTAAGTAGTAAACGAGAGCTTTTCCCCTATCACTTGGTGTCCTCCTGTTTCACCCTTGTGTCCCACAGGCCATAGATGGTTAATAAGTGTAAAATGGCCACAGATGGTCAATAAGTGTAAAGTGGGCTGGGTGGAGGTGGCTCACACCTGTAGTCCTAGCACTCTGGGAGGCAGAGTCGGGAGGATAGCTTCAGGCTAGAAGTTCGAGACCAGCCTGGCTAACATAGCAAGACCCGTCTCTACAAAAAACAGAAAATTTAGTGGGGCATGGTGGCACACGCCTGTAGTCCCAGCTTCTCCGGAGGCTGAGGCAGGAGGTTCGCTTGAGCCCAGGAGTTTGAGGTTGCTGTCAGCTAGGCTGACGCCATGGCACTCTAGCCCAGGCAAGACAGTGAGACTCTATCTCAAAAAAAAAAAGTTTCAGTCTCCAGCAGAGACCCCAGACAGCCGGGAGCAGAGTAATCCTTGCTAAATTTCAGATTTGTGATCAAAATTAATGATCATTGTTGTTTCAAAGCTTACATTCTGGGCATTGTTTTTTGTATAGCAGTAAGGAAATTGAACAGGGAGACAGTAAGCAAACAAGTAATATGAAGTAAAAGGGGAAAAAAAGTTGGACTAAGATTGAGTAAATAGGATGGAGGAAGAGGTTTCATGCTTAAAATTTTAGACAAGGTGGTCAGGAAAAGCCTCCCTCCTTCTCTCTCTTTGCTCTATACTCTTCCGTCTCCTTGCTTATCAGCACATTATAACCCCAAATAGCCACCCTCCACATGGCCTTCTAAGCCCCAGCATTTACTTGTTCTGTAACAAGTCCTGCGACCACAGCCAAGATCCCTAGAATTTTTAACTTTTTTTTTTTTTTTTTGAGATGGGGGTCTCACTAAGTTGCCCAGGCTTGCGTGCAGTGGCTATTCACAGGTGTGATCACACTGCTGACCAGCACAGGAGTTTTGACCTGCTTCGTTTCTGACTTGGGCTGGTTCACCCTCTTTAGGCAACCTAGTGTTTCCCCTGCTTCTGGGAGGTCACCATATTGACACTGAACTTAGTGTGGACACCTGATTGGCATAGTGCTCAAGTGATTCTCTCGCCTCACTCTCCTGAGTGGCTGGAACTACAGGTGTGTACCACTGTGCCAAGCAGAATCTTTAACTCGTAATTTTAAATTCATGGGAGTGAGAATGTAATTGGCCCAACTTTTGTGGCGCAGAATGAACAATAACATATGGGCACATGCCTGAGGAGAGCTATGATTCCCAGAAAAGGAAAGATAGGTTCCTGAATAGGCATCTCCTTCACATCACTGTGACTCATGGGAGAATATTTACTTCTCAAGAAGGTTAGGTGGAACGATAGTTAAAAACCAGAGAAATACATGTCATGTGAGTGGTACGCTATGCTACAGGAGTTAAAAGCAGAGAAAAATTGCAGGTAGAGGGAAAATCTGAAAAAGCATTATAGAAAATGCACAGTGTGAGTTCCTATAACTATAGCATCTCAGGGCTGAATGATGTCCTAAGGGTTGTTCTGTCCAGTCACTTCAAGTTGCAGATGGATCTTTGGACATTGGACACTAGAATTAAAAAAGAGAGGGTGCTCCAGTGACTAGCATAAGCAAAAGCCTAGTGGAAAGGCATAACATATATTCTGGAATCAGCAAATTGTGCTGGATATGTGTGGGGAGTGTAGTGGGAAATCAGTTTGGCATGATGGATTGAACCGTATTGTGGAAGACCAAGAATATCACAGGCTAAGGTGAACAGATTCAGCAGGTAAAGGTGAAGTATGAGGACTTGTTCAGGGAGGGAATCATTCAGAGCAGAGCTATTCTGGAAGAGGATCACTCTGCCAGTGGAGAGCAGCATGAGTGGAGAGGAAGAAAGCAAACGAGGCTGTTGATTAGGAGCCCGTATCAATAGCCAAAGATGAGGGCTGGGAAGATGGGATGTGGTTGAGAGAGACATTGCTAAGAGATCTACAAGGCTTGGGAATTGAGAGCTCCTCGAGGAACAAAGGAGCCAAGATTCAGGGACTTTCAGTCTGTAGTCGTTGTAAGGATGGCGGAAATAACATGAGTCAAAAGTAGCTAAAGCCTGAGGTATAGGAATGGGGTGGAAGATGATGAGTTGGGTTTGGGCCACATTGGGTTTGAATTGCCAGTGGTGCATCAGGTGGAGACATCTAGCAGGCGCCCGGAAATCTGGCAGTATTGGAAGAGAGGACAGGGGCCAGATACAGATGGGGGAGAATCATCTGGATGGGGTAATGAGGAAGAGGGGAGAGATGTTCTAGTAGGAGGCATAAACCTGAATATAGTGTGTTACAGAACCAGGAGAGGAAGCTGCCTCCATATCAAGAGGCTGTCATCTACCTCCTCTCCTCAAGTATCCAATGGAGTCGGATGAGGGCTGAGCAAAAGTTAGGACTAGGGAGAGGAGGAAAATAGGCAACTTTTCGACAGACAAAGGCCGCAGTCAGATTGAGGAGTGAACAGCATGAAGGCGAGGCTGAGATCCGCGCGGTGAAAGGCAGGCAGAAGACTTGGAGGGACGTGGGGCGCTGGGGTCTGAGGACCCAATGGGACACGTACGTGTCCCTCAGCATCGAGATTTTTGCTTCGTAGGTGACGTGAGACACTGCACGTAGACTGTTCATCTCAGAGACTGTCACTTACAAGAGTGCCGATTATTACTATTTTTGGTAGTAAGGTAGCCGTTGTTTTCCTGTAGGTAGTAGACGTGGAGGTCAGCGCTGGGACTAGGACCCGCCCCTTCCACCCGCCTCTTCCGCCTACCTTAGCACTGGGACGGTCTGCGCAGGCGCGCAGTGAGGACTCGGAAGTGCAGGCGGAAGTGGCGTCAGAGATGCTTTAGGGACTGGTTGTACCGAGTAAACAGAGGGTGCTGATCGCCTGAGGAGGGTGTAGGCCCCTGTAGGCCACCATGAACCGGCTTCTGGACGACTACGACCCTTACGCGGTTGAAGAGCCTAGCGACGAGGAGCCAGCTTTGAGCAGGTGGGCCCCTGCCCCACCCTGGCTCTCGAGGCCGGGCCTTGGCCGCCTCCACTCGGTGGGCCTTGGCCGCCTCCACTCGGTGCGAACCCTCGGCTCAGCGGCTCGGGCGCCTCTTGCGCCCCACTGTCGCTTGTGGGAGGCCAAGGGGGGATTCCTGGTGGGGTCACGCAGCCCCCGGGGAGGCGGGCCCGACACTGGCTCTGGGAAGAGGGATATTCTGGAATCACAGGGAGCCCCGCGTAAATCTTCAAAAGCCATGAGATGGAAACCTGCCTCTACAGCTTAGCAGAGTGACCGAAGGCAATTCACTTATCCTCAGTTTCTCATCTATAAAATTGACATAAAATAACATAGCAATCTAAGTTACATAACCTACTACAAAACGTAAGTTTGTTGTGAGGCTCACATGTCTTAATGTGAAGTGCCCATCTTGGAGACTAAACTACCATAACAGAAATAAGGGAATATTAACTAGGCTTTTCTTTGACTATTATGTTTGCTGTGAGCTGCAGAGATAAATCATAAAATCTTTTTCTTCCACAGGGTTACAATATGGCATAATAAGATAAAGTGTATATTTTGGAAGAGCACTGTAGAAAATGTTGACCTGAGAAGGGTACAAATGAAGTTCCGTGGGAATTTCCAGAGAGAAGGGATTTATCCTACCTGGGACAAATTTGAAGTTATGTTGCCAAGAGATTTCCCAGGCAATTTAGCTATTTATGAAGCTGTCAGCAGATCCTATTTATAAACTTAATTTAAAATTTCATTTTTTTTTTATATTTTTTTCTTTTTGACAAGTCTTTCCTG
>NW_012148319.1:36408-37588 GCF_000956105.1 Propithecus coquereli
AATTACATTGGAATATACAAATAACAAATTTATATGGTAAAGAACTGTTTTATATTTTTATATATTCTTACTTAAATATTGACCTGTTAGAGTACATTTAAAAAGTCTAATGTGTGTAGATGGCCATAGTTTTTTTTTTCCACTGATTTTTGAAATATTTTTGTTTTGATTCCAGTAGCATTTTATATATGGGAACTTGTGGAGAAGTTTGGTTTTTTTTCAGCCAGCATTCTCAGATTTAAGTTGTGGAGAATTTATTCATCAAAAATAGTTTCTATTCCTGGCTTGCTTCGAGCAGCTTTTTTGAGACCCTGAATTTGAGTTATGTGAACTCAGTCCTTGAGATACCAGTTTTTGGTGAAGAAACAATTTTTGCTTCCTCTGTCGTCTTTATTTTAATGCCTAATTAATTGGATAAGAACTTTATTTGGAGGAAGAGTTTTAAAAAATTTTTAAGGAAAATATAGCTTGGGAAATGAGATTCTTCATTTTATATTAAAGAAATGTGAACTTTAGACATGATACTTAGCCATATCCTTAATATTTTCAAAATTAGCACAGGTGACCAAGAAAAAAAAGAAGAAACAACACAGGATTCCAACAAATGATGAATTACTGTATGATCCTGAAAAAGATAACAGAGATCAGGCCTGGGTTGATGCACAGAGAAGGGGGTAAGAACTTGAATTTAATATTTAGAATCTTTAGAAAAATATGACTGAAAGATGTTTTGTACTATATTCACGTTTTGAATGTGTATGTATGTATGTTTATATACACACATAAACAAAGAAGTTTGAGAAAAAAACTGGTTTATTTTGAAAATAACCAGAAAATTTCAGTCAATTTATTTTTAAAAGTTGTTGTTGAATTCAAACCGCTTTAGTCACTCTCTTCATTCAAGAAACAAAGCTGACTTTTTTTCAAATAGACACAATTTTAAATTACTTTGAGATTAAGAGTTTATGTTGGCCGGACACGGTGGCTCATGCCTGTAATCCTAGCACTCTGGGAGGCCAGGGCGGGTGGATCGTTTGAGCTCAGGAATTCGAGACCAGCCTGAGTAAGAGCGAGACCCCATCTCCACTAAAAAAGTATAGAAAGAAATTAGCTGGACAACTAAAAATACATAGAAAAAATTAGCTGGGCATGGTGGCGCATGCCTGTAGTCCCAGCTACT
>NW_012148319.1:37638-44536 GCF_000956105.1 Propithecus coquereli
TCTGCATTTCTATAATGTTATATAAACGGAATCATGCAGTATGTAATCTTTGGGATTGGCATTTTTCTGTCAGCATAATAATCTGGAGAGTCATCCAGGTTACATGTATCAATAGTTTGTTCCTTTTTTATTGCTGAGTAGTCCATAGTTTAACAGTTCATCCATTGAAGGACATCTGGGTTGTTTCCAGTTTTGGCTATTGTGAATAAAACTACTATAAACATTCATGTATAGGTTTTTGCGTGAACATAAGTTTTCATTTCTCTGGGATCAGTGCCCAGGAGTGCAATTGCTGGGTTGTGTGGTAGTTGCGTGTTTAGTTTTATAGGAAACTGCCAAGTTGTTTTCCGTAGTGGCTGTACCATTTTACATTCCCAACAGCAATGGATTTGATGTTAGTGAGCTATCCAATCTGCTCCTACTTAAAATAGTCTCCTATGTCCCCCACTTTGGAAACACTGGAATATAGGATAGATCAGAGTTTCTTACCCTTAGCAACACTGACATTTTGGGTCAGATAATTCTTTGTTGTGAGAGGCTGTCTTGTGCATCGTAAGATGTTTTGCAATACCCCTGGCCTCTACCCACTAGATGCCAGTAGCCCCTCCCTCTTCTCCCATTTGTGACAATCAAAAATGTCTCTAGCCACACCAAATGTTCCCTGGTCAGGGGTGGAGCAAAATTGCCCCCAGTTCAGGACCAGTGGGGTATATAGAGGGTAGTAGTGCGAGGTAGGCTTTAAAAGATAAGTTGGAGCCAGATTGCAGAAGGCTGTTTGGAATGCTATGCCCAGAGGTTTGGCCATGGAAGAAGGTTTCTGAGTTGGGTAGCGATGTGATGAGAGTTCTTTAGGAATAACATTCTGGCAGTAGGATTAAGGGTAGAATGAAACAAAAGAGAGTCTGGAGGCCTGGAGGTCTTTAGGATATGGTGGTACAGGCAGAGTTAAGAGGACCTGAGTGTACATGGTGGTAATGGAGAAAGGGAGCCTAGTGGTCAGGATGGGGAATTTTCTTGGGAATAGAATCTGGCTAAGGCCTCTATCATTGGCAGAATTAATTAGCATGAACTTCATTTTTCTGATTTATCTTCTACTAGAGCCTCAAAAGCATTGTTCTGTAAGAGCAAATAGAGAAGCAAAAGTCAAAAGTAGTCTGTAACTATCCATCAATTCATGAATAAATGAACATTATTTATGTACTATTGATTATAATAGAAATGTCTTAGGCATTCAATTCATTTTGATAACATTTTATTCTTCCTGATACCTGGTTTAATCCTGTCATACTAATATTGATGGGCAAACCCAGGCACTGAAGCAAAGTAAATTGGCAGAAATTGCTCAGGAGAACTTGGAATATCATTTAGATTTCTCTCTTTTTATAGTTCTCTGTAGCACTGTGCCTTTTAAAGTATAATATTATTTACTATTGTTTAACATATTTTATGTGTATATATTAACTATATATTAATTGTGTATATTAAGTCTTACGTAAGTATCCAGAGTTTTTTTAAAACTCCCAATTTCGTGAAGTCAACTTTTCATTGCTGATGGGATTATGAATTGGTGCAGTGCTTTTGGAATGCAGTGTGATAATACAAGAAGTCAGAAAGGGCACTCCGAGTGATTTCTGTGGCCGCTGATCCCAAGATGGAGGACGACGCTGGTGCTGCTGAGTCCCAGCGGGACAAACTGTCTCTGGCCTACTCCCTGGAGAGACTGCTTCGGTTACCGCTTCCGCCGCCGCAGATTCGCATCCGGCCCTGGTGGCTTCCGGTGCAGGAACTGAGGAACCCTTTGGTGTTCTACCTGGAGGCATGGCTGACGGATGTGATTTTTGGCCCAGACCGAGCCGTAATTCCAAAAATGGAGTGGATGAGCCAGGCCCTCCTGACAGTGAACATGGTGGACTCTGGGAACTTAGTTGAAATCACTGTCTTCGGACGGCCCAGTGTCCAGAGCCAGGTGATGAGCATGCTCCTAGGCCTGGCGTGTTTTCATCGAGAACATCGTGCCCAAGCTGAGAAGATGAAGCACCTTGAGGAGAACTTGAGAGCCCGTGCATCAGGTTCCCACACTCCCCAGCATCCTATTGCTTAAGGCAACATAATTGTCAGGAGCATTATGAGAACAGTCCTATTTCTACTAAAGGTGAAGAGAAGCAAGAACGATATTCCTAAATCTCTGCATTCCTTTTTCCTGTGTCTTGATGGATAGTGGTTTATTTTGTTGCAAAAACGAGTTTGTAGAACTACTCTAAAAAAGAAATGGATTTCTGTTTCGCCCAATAGCAAAGATTTTTGCTCACTTAAAGCAAATTTATTAAAAAAAAAAAAAAAAAGAAGTCAGAAAGGTATTGGTGTCTAATTCTAGACATTTGTCCTAAGGAAATCAATAGAAACAAAATTATATATACAGAGGTGATCATTGTAGTGTTTAATAGCAAAGAGTTTAGAAATAAACGTGCAGTGTCCACAAGAGGAAGTGTATGTAGACATTAAAAATATATTTGGAAATATGCAGCACTGGTTGGTCTATTAAGAATAGCTGTGTAGTTGAGGTTGCTGTGAGCTAGGCTGATGCCATGGCACTCTATTCAGGGCAGTAGAGTGGGACTCTGTCTCAAAAAAAAAAAGAATAGCTGTATAGTGTGGTAGGTATATCAAATGCAACCTTGTAAAACTTAAACTTGTTATTGGACAGTGAGATGATGGGAGTTTTAAGTTACTCTAATTTTTTAATATTCATATGCTTTCTGATTTAAATGTATACTAGCTCTGAAGATGAAGTGGATGTGCTTTTACATGGAACTCCTGACCAAAAACGAAAACTCATCAGAGAATGTCTTACTGGAGAAAGTGAATCATCTAGTGAAGATGAATTTGAAAAAGAAATGGAAGCTGAATTAAATTCTACCATAAAAACAATGGAGGACAAGTTATCCTCCCTGGGAACAGGTAACTTTTGGTTCAGTTCTCATGTATAATTTTGTAAGCTCCCTAAGAGCAGGAACCTTATTTGTACTCTTTTGTGTCCCCAGTGCTTTTAGTAGATGGTCAATAAATATTTATTGAGTTAAGGGGTAAATGTTTTTGGCAACCAGTGCTGGAGTTTTCTTTTATGACTACAGAGAAGTATCTTGTGTTCTTGGAAAGAGATTATTTAATACTGTTAACTGGCATGATTTCCTTTTGTAGTTTTTACTTCAGGTTAAAAAAAGACACACAAGCTTATAGAGGTATATTTAGGGTTAAATGGCACTGATACAGCAGATTTAATGATGTGTCACCACAGATTCCTGTCTCAGTAAGTAATGAAACATATTAATACTTCATTTTGATACTTGGTCTTTATGTAAAATGTACTTGACCTGAAAACTGGTTTGTAAAGGTAGGACTCCTCAGCATTGGTTTCCGTGTTGATATGCTATGTATTAATGGTTAGACTTGAAAGCATATGGTAATAATATAATAAAAATCAAAGCAGATGTTAATTAAGAGGAAGAATTAGGGATGGAGGCATGTTACGGCAGTGGGCACAACTGAGGAGAGAGGGAGAGTATGTCTTTGACTCATTCCCCTTGCCTTCTTGTAGGGTTCTTACCCTCTTTCCCCTAATGTCTTTTAGAACAAGATGTTTACTTTCTGTTCTCTACAGCATACTGCATGGCTGAAAGGTAGAGATATGTAATGCTGGCAGCCTGAGAATACTTAAGTAGATTTGTGGGAAGGGAGATGGGATAATTTTCTCGAGATTTGGAACACTTCAAGGAGGGGCAGTTCTCTATAATTGCATAGGTCATAGAAATTGAATAAGTCATTGGTGTGAAAATATTTCATCATCCAGATGAGAGTGTGAATGAGCTGATAATTACTTTGGGGTGATAGAAGAATATGCGGAGTTTTTTCCTTGTGAATTATGTATGGTTTAGTTTGTAAACTTCTGGTTTGAATAGGCTCCTCTTCAGGAAATGAGAAAGTTGGAACAGCTCCGACAAAGTACTATGATGATATATATTTTGATTCTGATTCTGAGGATGAAGACAAAGCAGGTAAATAATATATTTACAAGTTATATTTTGAGAAAGATTTATCTAACAATTACTTGATATTAGGATTTCCCTCTGAATTTTATCTTGTAGGAAATTGCATGCTATTGATGTGAAAACAAAAACAGGATTGATTAATAAGAAAAGCTGGGTATGCAGGCATATGAGGAGAGGACAAAAACAATGATGCTGTGTAGGTGTACCTAGGGAAAGGGAGAATATGTCCTCACTCAATACCTCCCCTCCTCAGGACTCTTAGACTCCATCTCCCCGTAGGTTCCTTAGAGCAGCAACATTTGTTTTCACACCTGCCAATAGTTTCAATATTTTTATCCTCCTGCAGAATTTTTCCTAATGCATTGCTGCTTCTTTTTTTGAGACAGAGTTTCACTCTGTTGCCCTGGCTAGAGTGAAGTGGCGTCAGCCTAGCTCATTGCAACCTCAGACTCCTGGGCTCAAGCATCCTCCTGCTTCAGCCTCCCTAGTAGCTGGGACTACAGCGAGCGTCACCATGCCCAGCTAATTTTTTTCTATTTTTGGTAGAGATGGGATCTTGCTCTTCTTCTTTTTTTTTTTCTTTTTTTCTTTTTTTCACTGATTATGCAGAGGAAGGGGTCTCGCTCTTGCTCAGGCTGGTCTTGAACTCCTGGCTTCAAGCCTCAATCCTCTCGCCTTGGCCTCCCAGAATGCTAGGATTACAGGCATGAGCCACCGCGCCTGGCCCACGCATTGCTTTTTATTTTTTATTTTTATTATTTTATTATTATTATTTTTTGAGACAGAGTCTCACTCCGTTGCAATGAGTAGAGTGCTGTGGCATCAGGCTAGCTCACAGCAACCTCAAACTCCTAAGTTTAAGCAATCCTCCTGCCTCAGCCTCCCAGAGTGCTAGGAGTACAGGCGTGAGCCACCGCGCCCAGCCTTCTTTTTTTTTTTTTTTTTGAGACAGTCTCATTCTTTTGCCCTTGATAGAGTGCAGTGGTGTCACCGTAGCTCACTGTAACCTCAAACTCCTGGGCTCAAGGGATCTTCCTGCCTGAGCCTCTTGAGTAGCTGGGACTATAGGAGAGTGCCAAAATGCCTGGCTTGATTCAATTTTTTTACGTTAAACTTTTTATTTTGAGGTTATTGTAGAGTCACATGCAGTTGTGAGAAATACTATTATTATTTTTTTCTCCACCCCAAAAATATTATAATAGAGATCCTGTGTACCCATTGCCCAGTTTCCTCTAATGTTAACATACTGCAAAATGTAGTTTGGTATCACAGCCAGGACATGGACATTAATACAGTCAAGATACAGAACATTCCATCACCACAAGAATCCCTCTTGCTGCTCTTTTATAGTCATGCCCACTTCCTTCCCACCTCACACCCTACTTAACCCTTGGGGACCGCTAATCTATTCTGCATTTCTATAATGTTATATAAACGGAATCATGCAGTATGTAATCTTTGGGATTGGCATTTTTCTGTCAGCATAATAATCTGGAGAGTCATCCAGGTTACATGTATCAATAGTTTGTTCCTTTTTTATTGCTGAGTAGTCCATAGTTTAACAGTTCATCCATTGAAGGACATCTGGGTTGTTTCCAGTTTTGGCTATTGTGAATAAAACTACTATAAACATTCATGTATAGGTTTTTGCGTGAACATAAGTTTTCATTTCTCTGGGATCAGTGCCCAGGAGTGCAATTGCTGGGTTGTGTGGTAGTTGCGTGTTTAGTTTTATAGGAAACTGCCAAGTTGTTTTCCGTAGTGGCTGTACCATTTTACATTCCCAACAGCAATGGATTTGATGTTAGTGAGCTATCCAATCTGCTCCTACTTAAAATAGTCTCCTATGTCCCCCACTTTGGAAACACTGGAATATAGGATAGATCAGAGTTTCTTACCCTTAGCAACACTGACATTTTGGGTCAGATAATTCTTTGTTGTGAGAGGCTGTCTTGTGCATCGTAAGATGTTTTGCAATACCCCTGGCCTCTACCCACTAGATGCCAGTAGCCCCTCCCTCTTCTCCCATTTGTGACAATCAAAAATGTCTCTAGCCACACCAAATGTTCCCTGGTCAGGGGTGGAGCAAAATTGCCCCCAGTTCAGGACCAGTGGGGTATATAGAGGGTAGTAGTGCGAGGTAGGCTTTAAAAGATAAGTTGGAGCCAGATTGCAGAAGGCTGTTTGGAATGCTATGCCCAGAGGTTTGGCCATGGAAGAAGGTTTCTGAGTTGGGTAGCGATGTGATGAGAGTTCTTTAGGAATAACATTCTGGCAGTAGGATTAAGGGTAGAATGAAACAAAAGAGAGTCTGGAGGCCTGGAGGTCTTTAGGATATGGTGGTACAGGCAGAGTTAAGAGGACCTGAGTGTACATGGTGGTAATGGAGAAAGGGAGCCTAGTGGTCAGGATGGGGAATTTTCTTGGGAATAGAATCTGGCTAAGGCCTCTATCATTGGCAGAATTAATTAGCATGAACTTCATTTTTCTGATTTATCTTCTACTAGAGCCTCAAAAGCATTGTTCTGTAAGAGCAAATAGAGAAGCAAAAGTCAAAAGTAGTCTGTAACTATCCATCAATTCATGAATAAATGAACATTATTTATGTACTATTGATTATAATAGAAATGTCTTAGGCATTCAATTCATTTTGATAACATTTTATTCTTCCTGATACCTGGTTTAATCCTGTCATACTAATATTGATGGGCAAACCCAGGCACTGAAGCAAAGTAAATTGGCAGAAATTGCTCAGGAGAACTTGGAATATCATTTAGATTTCTCTCTTTTTATAGTTCTCTGTAGCACTGTGCCTTTT
This sequence comes from Propithecus coquereli, assembly GCF_000956105.1. Classification (NCBI taxonomy): domain Eukaryota; kingdom Metazoa; phylum Chordata; class Mammalia; order Primates; family Indriidae; genus Propithecus; species Propithecus coquereli. The sequence goes on from NW_012148319.1 coordinate 44,503, forward strand.
AAAGTATAATATTATTTACTATTGTTTAACATAT
>NW_012148319.1:44731-52388 GCF_000956105.1 Propithecus coquereli
CTCAGGCTGGTCTCGAACTCCTGAGCTCAAACAATCCGCCCACCTCGGCCTCCCAGAGAGCTAGGATTACAGGCGTGAGCCACCGTGCCCGGCCTTACAAATTTGAGTTTTAAAAATTGAGGTGAAATTCATATAACAGACAATCACCCACTTTAAAAGTGAACAATTCATTGACAATTAGTACACTTACAGTGTTTGTGCAATTGCTACCTTTATCTTGCTTGAAACTGTTTTCATCATCCCAAAAGGAAACCCTGTACCGTTCAGTGGTTTCCCTCCACCTCCTCCTAGTTCCTGGTAACCAGTGATCTGTGTTCTGTCTCTGTGGATTTACGTATTCTAGATATTTCATATAAATGGGAAATTATACAATATATGTCCTTTCTTATCTGGCTTCTTTCATTGGGCATAACGTTCTTTAATTGTATTTTTTTTTGAGACAGGGTCTTGCTCTGTTGTCTGGGCTAGAGTGCAATGGCATCATCATAGCTCACTGTAACCTCAAACTCCTGGGGTCAAGCAATCCTCCAGCCTCAGCCTCCTGAGTAGCTGGGACTACAGGTGTGCACCACCACACACAGCTAATTTTTTCTGTATTTAATAAAATGGGGTCTTGCTCTTGCTCAGGCTGGTCTTGAACTCCTGACCTCAAGTGATCCTCCCACCTCTGCCTTCCAGAGTGCTAGGTTTATAGGTGTGAGACACTGTGCCCAGGCAACACACTTTTTGACCATTGTGAATTGTGTTGCTATCAACATTGGTGTATAAGCATCTCTTTGAAGTTCCTGCTTTCATTTCTTTTCGGTATATGCTATACCTAGGAGTAGAATTGCTGGATCTTACATTACTGCTGTAGTTAACTTGTTGAGAAACCACCAACTATTTTCCACAGCAACTGGACCATTTTACTTTCTCACCAGTAATATACAATAGTTTAGAGACTGGATTTTTATATAAAGGCTGATTTGTCATAACATTAAAAGGTAGGCAACTTGTCACTATTACCCATTGCTTCCCTAACCTGGCTGTGCTTCAAAATCATCTGGGAAGATTGAAATGCAAGCCTTTGAATCCTACTCTAGGAAGTTTTGATTCACCTAATGGGGGGTTCGGGAATCTGTATTTTTCAAGTCTGGAGGGATTGATGTTAGTGTGGGGGGGTCTTTGTATACCGCCTTTTAGTCTACTCTGCCACTTTGTCCTTTCGTCCTATCCCTGTTTCACCTATGCACTGCTTCCTTAACTGTCCTTTGCATTTATTTAATGAATATTTTTCCATCACCTATAGTGCGAAATGAATGAATATTTTAAAGGTGATGAGTGATATTGAGTTGGTCAGAGAGATTACAGTCTAGCTCCCAATTCTGATAACAAAAATTTGGTGAAATAAGATGGAATGTATTTTCATTGTTATATAATCTTGAGAAGAAATAACATTTTGTTGACTTGTTATTTACATTCCTGCATCAAGTAGTAGTTGCCTTTTAAGACCACAGAAACTAACTTCAAATGATGAATTCACTACCTTTTAAGCACCACGAGGGCAGTGGTCAAGCCTGACCTGTTCAGTGCTGTATTGCTAGTGTCTTGCATATTGTCAGATGGACACTCAGTAAACATCTATTGGATGAATGAATGAAGTTACTTTCTTATGATTTTTGTTTTGAAATTTGCTAAATATTAGAGGTATTTAATAATTGTAAAATATATATCATGTTTTCAGTATTTTTTCCTACAGACATTCAAAGAGTTTAGGAAGTAATGGCAAATGATTTGTCTTTTGTTCAGTATTTTCAGGAACTTACGTTAAGTCTATAAATATATATATGTACTTTTTACAGAAAAATTGAGCAGATAATACAAAGAGTTCCCATATACCACCTCCCTACCCTAATAACACACACACACAAAGACAGTTTCCCCTATTGTTAACAATCTTACATTAGTACAGTACGTTTATCACAATTAATGAACCAATATTGATACGTTATCCAAAGTCCATAGTTTTTTCAGAATTCCTTAGTTTTCATGTAATGTCCGTTTTCTGTTTCAGGATCCCACGTAGGATACCATATTACAGTTGTCATATCTCCTTAGGTTCTTCTTGACTGTGTCAATTTCTCAGACTTCCCTTGTTTTTAATGACCTTGAGTGCTTTAAGCAGTTCTAGTCACATGTATTGTAGGAGGCCCCACTGTTGGAATTCATCTGATATTTTTCTCAAAATTAGACTGGAATTATGGATTTTTAGTAGGAAGAACACAAGAACACAGAAGTATAGAGCCATATTCATCACATTGTATCAAGGGTACATGATACCAACATGATTTTTGCATGTTGATGTTGAGCTTGATCACCTGGCTGGGTAGTATTTGCCAGGTTTCTCTACTGTAAAGTTTTCTTTTCCCCCTTTCCATACTGTACTCTTTGGAAAGAAATCACTATGTGCAGCCAGGACTTAAAAGAGTGGGGAGTTATGCTCCAACTCCTTGAGGGGAGAGTATCTTCATAAATTATTTGGAATTCTTCTGTATGGGAGATTTGTCTGTTCTCCCCCATTTATTTATTTATTCAGTCATTTATATTAGCATGGACTCATGGATATTTTATACTTTGGATTATAATCCAGTACTACTTTGTTGTGTTGCTCAAATTGTTTCAGCTTTGACCATTGGGAGCTCTTTGAGTTGGCTCCTGTTTCCTTTGACATAACCCCCTCATTTTTTGTTCTTGTTTTCTTGAGCACTTCCTCACTTTCTGACACTACAAGGTGCTTCAGGTTCATCTTGTATTCCCCATTTCTAGAATTAGCCATTTCTCTGAGGAGTATTATTCTTTATATTGGAGAGTAGCATTAGAAACCAAGATCTGGCTTTATTGTGTTTTTCCCCCCACTTTCTTCTTCTGTTCTAGTTATCATGGCTTTGGGCTACAGAGACCACTTCAACAACAACCTGTTCCAAATAGTGATGCTGTCTTGAATTGCCCTGCCTGCATGACCACACTGTGCCTTGATTGCCAAAGGTAATGGATGAAGGTCACACACACACACACACCCCAAAAAAACAAAAGCCCTCTTGGTGGTACTTTGTTTAAATAAGAAATAGACTTTTGAGGTACTCAGGAACTCTGATAAGGTTCTGTACTCATATCCTTAGTGTTACATAACTAATTTTTATATTAATACAAATAATTTTGGTTACACATAGTTCTATTTAATGTAGCTTTTCTAGTCCAAAATGGTGGCATAGAAGCAAGCTGGCTTCACTTTCTCCCCAGAAAACCCAAACCAAATATACAGTGCCGAGATTATCACCACCAATATCCCAGATCTCCAGCGTAAGGAGGAGGCCCACAATTTTGAGGCCCACAGAGAAGTGAAAAAACTCTGAGCAGACAGTAAGAAAATCAGACTTTCATATTTGTGACACCCTTCCCTCCAGTCTGCCCAGCACCAAGCAGGTTGAAAAATTGCCCCCAACTCACAGTTTCTGCACTGGAAAAAGTGAGATCAAGATGGACAACCATGGCCGGGTGTGGTGGCTCACGCCTGTAATCCTAGCACTCTGGGAGGCCGAGGCAGGAGGATAGCTTGTGCTCAAGAGTTTGAGACCAGCCTGAGCAAGAGCAGGACCCTGTCTCCATAAAAGACAGAGAAATTAGCCGGGCGTTGTGGCAAGTGCCTTTAGTCCCAGCTACTTGGGAGGCTGAGGCAGGAGGATCGCTTGAGCCCAGGAACTTGAGGTTGCTGTGAGCTAGGCTGATGCCATGGCACTCTACTCAGGGCATCAGAGTGAGACTAAAAAAAAAAAAAGAAAAAAGATGGACAACCAGTTTCTGTGCCATCTTGGGTTCCCTGGCAGGAGACCTGTCCCTGCCTTAACCCACAGGAAGCATCATGAGTGCCTGAAAGGAAAATATCCCTGAGAACAGCCAGAGACAAAGGAGGGAGGTGGGACTACCGTCCCTAGACCTAGAAGCTCTGCTTTGTAACTTGGCCAAAGGAGAAGCCAAATCAGAGTGGCTGTTCAGCAGCATCACACTGTAGGAGATTTGGTCTGCAGATCCCTTGGACATGAACCCCTAGCCAGCCTTCCCACACTACTGGGATGTCCCCTCTGGGACCTTCCCCATTTGGGATGGGCAGTGCTCCAATTGTTTACTAGAGCTGAGGCAAACATGGGCTTAAGGCATCATATAGTGCCAGAAAGGAGGCAGTGACCTAGCAAAAAAAATAAAATAAAAAAAAAGGAATTCAAAAATTATAAAGAATCTCTAAGAAAACATATTCAATAAAAACTAAAACAAGCTAGACCAAGAAGACCAGAATAAATAATCCTTCAGTGCAAAGACGTAGGCATATATCCACAAGAAACAACAGCAAATGAGGAGCCATGACCTCCTCAAAACAGGCAAAGCAAGGAACCATTGACCCTAACAAGAATGTGATATGTGAACTCTCTATTCAAGAATTTCAAATAGCAATTTTAAGAAAACTCAGTGATCTCAAGACAACACAGAAAGGCAATTCAGAAATTTATCAGAGAAATATAATGAGATTAAAATGATAAAATCAAACAAATCTTGGAACTGAGAAATATATTTATTTGCTGTACAGGAAAATTCATTAGAGGCTCTCAGCAGAATGGATCAAGCAGAGAAGACAATCAGTGAGCTCAAAAGACAGGCTATTTGAAAACACACAAAGGAGAAAGAAAAAAGAATGAAAAGGAATGAAGATCTGCTTACAAGATACAGAAAATTACCTCAAAAGACCAACTAAGAATTATTGGTGTTCAAGAGGGAATAGAGCAAGAACAAGGGTTAGAAAGCTTATTCAAAGAAATAACAAAGAACTTTCCAAATCTCAAGAAAGAGATAAATATCCTGGTACAGGAAGGTCAGAGAACACCAAACAGATTCAACCAAAAATAAAACCTACCCCCAGGCATATAGTAAACTCTCAAGGACAAAGGATCCTAAAAGCAGCAAGAGAAAAGAAACATAAAAAAGGATATATAAAGTATAACATAAAAGAGCTCTAATTCATCTGGCAACAGACTTCTCAATGGATACCATATAGGCTGAGAGGGAGTGAAATGACATTTTGAAAGTGCTGAAAGGAAAAAAAAAACACTGCCACCCAAGAATACTGTATCCAACAAAGTTATCCTTTAAATATATAGAGAGAAAGACAGACAAAAGCTGAAAGAATTCACCATGGCCAGATCTGTCTTCTTTTTTTTTTTTTTTTTTTTTTGAGACAGAGTCTTGCTCTCTTGCCTAGGCTGGAGTGCAGTGGCATCATCATAGCTCACTGTAACCTCTAATTCCTGGGCTTAAGAGATCCTCTTGCCTTGGCCTCCCAGAGTGCTAGGATTACAGGCACGGGCCACTGCACCCGGCCTTGAGTTTTTTTTTGTTTCTATTTGTGATCTAAGATAAGTTGTCATCACATTAAAATAACTTGTTATGTCTATAAGGTTTTTTGTAAGCCTCATGGCAACCACAATGCAAAAACTTATAATAGATTCACTAAAAACAAAGAGCAATGAATTAAAACATACTACCAGAGAATATCACTTAACCACAGTGGAAAACAGGAAGAAAGGAAGAGAGGAGTTATAAAACAACCAGAAAACAAGAAACAAAATGGCAATAATAAGTCCTTACTTATCAATAATAACACTGAATGTAAATGGACTCAATTCTCCAATTAAAAGGCATAGAGTGGATAAAGAAACAAGACTTGACTATATGCTGTCTATAAGAAACCCACTTCATCTATAAAGACACACATATGCCGGGCGCGGTGGCTCACGCCTGTAATCCTAGCTCTCTGGGAGGCCGAGGCGGGAGGATTGTTTGAGCTCAGGAGTTCGAGACCAGCCTGAGCAAGAGCGAGACCCCGTCTCTACTAAACATAGAAAGAAATTAATCGGACAACTAAAAATATATAGGAAAAAACTAGCTGGGCATGGTGGCGCATGCCTGTAGTCCCAGCTACTCGGGAGGCTGAGGCAGGAGGATCGCTTGAGCCCAGGAGTTTGAGGTTGCTGTGAGCTAGGCTGACACCACGGCACTCACTCTAGCCTGGGCAAAACAGTGAGACTCTGTCTCAAAAAAAAAAAAAAAAAAAAAAGACACACATAGACTGAAAGTGCAGAGCTGGAAAAAGATACTCCATGTAACTGGAAACCAAAAAGCAAAAGTAGCTATACTTAGATAAAATAGACAAAATCAAAGACTGTAAAGAGACAAAGAAGGTGACTGTATAGTGATAAAAGGGTCAATTCAGCAAGAGGATATAACAGTTAAAATGTCTATACACCCAACACCAGAGCTCCCAAGTATATGAAACAAACATTAACAGATCTAAAGGGAGAGATAGACTGCAATACAATAATAGAGGACTTCAACACTCCACTGTTGGTAATGGACAGATCATCCAGACAGAAAATCAATAAAGAAACATTAGAGTTAAACAATACACTAGTCCAAATAGGCCTAACTGACATTTACAGAACATTTCACCTAACTGCTGTAGAATACATATTCTTTTCATTAGCACGTGGAACATCTCCAGAACAGACCATATCTTGGGCCACAAAACAAGTCTCAACAGATTAAAAAAGTAGAAATCATATCAAGTATCTCTTCTGATCTCAATGGAATAAACCTAGAAATCAATAATAATAGGAACCTTGGAGAATACTCAAGCACATAGAAATTAAAAAACATGCTCTTCTCTCTTCTCTGCACTCTCAGCTAGAGTGCAGTGGCATCATTGTACCTCACAGCAACCTCAAACTCCTAGACTCAAGTGATTCTCTTCCCCCAGCCTCCCAAGTATTTGGGACTATGGGCGCGCACCACTATGCCTAAAACAATATGATGATTTCTATAGATGCTGAAAAAGCATTTGATAGAATTCAACATCCCTTTATGATAAAAACTCTCAAGAAACTGGGTGTAGAACGAACATACCTCAAAATAATAAAGGTCATATATGACAAACCCACAGCTACCATTGTACTGAACAGGGAAAAATTGAAAGCTTTTCCTCTAAGGTCTGGAACACAACAAGGATGCCCACTTTCACCACTTTCATTCAACATATAATAATACTGGAAGTTCTGGCCAGAGTAAGTAGGCAAGAGAAAGAAATAAAGGGCATCCACATTGGAAAGGAAGATGTCAAATTAGCCTTGTTTGTAGAAGATATGATTGTCTACTTAGAAAAACCTAAAGACTCCACCAAACAACTGTTAGAACTGATAAATTCAGTATAAGTTGCTAGATACAAAATCAACATAAAAAAACAGTAGCTTTTATATAGGCCAACAGCGAACAATCTGAAAAAGAAATTAAGGAAGCAATCCCATTTACAATAGCTACAAAGAATATAAAATAACTCGGAATCAGCTGGGCGCAGTGGCTGATGCCTGTAATCCTAGCATTCTGGGAGACAAAGGCAGGAGGATTGCTTGAGGGCAGGAGTTCAAGACTAACCTGAGCAAGAGTGAGACGCCGTCTATACAAAAAATAGAAAAATCAGGCCAGGCGCAGTGGCTCACACCTGTAATCCTAGCACTCTGGGAGGCTGAGGCGGGCGGATTGTTTGAGCTCAGGAGTTCGAGACCAGCCTGAGCAAGAG
>NW_012148319.1:52941-55330 GCF_000956105.1 Propithecus coquereli
TTTTTTTATTTCAGCATATTATGGGGGTACAGATGATTAGGTTACGTATGATGCCCTTGCCCTCCCTCCCCCCCAAGTCCGAGCTTCAAGTGTGTCTGGAAAGATATTCTATACTTATAGATCGGAAGAATTAATATTGTTAAAATGAGAACACTCCCAAAGCAATTTAAAGATTCAATATTAATCCCTGTCAAAATACCAATGACATTCTTCATAGAAAAAAAAAATCCTAAAATCTATACAGAACCACAGAAGACCCAGAACAGCCAAAGCAGTATTGAGCAAAAAAGAACAAAGCTGGAGGAATCACATTACCTGACTTAAAAATTATACTACAAAGCTGTAGTAACTGAATCAGCATGGCACTGGTGTAAAAACAAGACACATAGATCACTGGAACAGAATAGAGAACCCAGATATAAATCCACATATTTATAGCCAACTCATCTTCAACAAAGGCAACAAGAACACACAATGGGGGAAGGATGGTGTCTTCAAAAAATGGTGCTGGGAAAAGTAGACATCCATATGCAGAAGAATGAGTGAAACTACACCCCTGTCTCACCACATACAGAAATCACCTCAAAGGGGATTAAAGACTTAAATCTAAGACCTGAAACTATGAAATTAATAGAAGAAAATATTGAGGAAGTGCTCCAGGACATTGGTCTGAACAAAGATTTTTTGGTAAGATCTCAATAGCACAGGTAACAAAAGCAAAAATAGACAAATGAGATTACATCACACTAAAAAGCTTCTGCACAGCAAATGAAACAATCACAAAGTGAAGAGACAACCCACAGAGTGGGAGAAAATATTTGCAAACTATCCATCTGACAAGAGATTAATAACCAGAGTATATAAGGAACTCAAACAGTTCAATAGCAAACATACCCAAATATTCCAATTAAAAATGGGCAAAAGATCTGAATAGACATTTTCAAAAGAAGACATATGAATGGCCAGGAGGTATATGAAAACGCTCAGTATCACTAATCATCAGAGAATTGTAAATCAGAACCATAATGAGATATCTCACCCCAGTTAAAATGGTTTTTGTCAAAAACGGAATAATGGATTCTGGTGAGGATGTGGAGAAAGGGGAACCCTCCTACACTGTTGTGTAGTATAACACAGTTGTGTAAATTAGTACAGCCACTATGGTGGACAGTATGGAGGTTCCACAAAAAACTAAAAATAGAACTACCATATGATCCACCAATTCCACTACTGGGTATATATCCAAAAGAAAGGAAATAATATCAAAGAGCTGTCTGCATGGCCAGGTTTATTGCAGTACTATTCACAGTAGCCAAGATGTGGAATCAACCTAAGTATCCATCAACAGATGAATAGATAAAGAAAATGTGGTATATATACAAAATAGAATATAATTCAGCCATAAAAGGGAATGAAATCCTGTCATTTGCATCAGTCTTTCACTATTGAATATAATGTTAGCTATGAGTTCCTTATACATGACCATTATTGTGTTGAGGAAATTTCTTTCGATTCCTAGTTTGAGTGTTTTTAATCATGAAAAGGTGTGAAATTTTGTCAAATGCTTTCTCTGCATCACTTTAAATGATCATATGGTTTGTTTTTCCTTCATTCTATTAATCCAAATCCTTTTCCTTTTCGTGTTTTTTTGTTTTGTTTTTTTTGGTGGCCTTATAAATGGCTAGCTTAGTCCATGTTGTGGTTCAAGTTACTGAAAGTAAGTGATGATATAAGTGGTAGATTTATTCTAGGAACTAAGGAGTAGTCAGTTGTAGTTAATTGTTATTAGCTAGCTTGAAGTTTCTGATCATCTGCAACAATTAATTTTTATACTCTACTTATGAACTCTTAAGCTTTTTGCATGTTGACACCTAGAATATGTTTATGAAATGAAGAAAATGTCTTTGTATTTAAGTTGCTTCTCTTAGGAACTGTAACACAGGTATCCTATACTGAAAAGAAGTAGTTTTATTATGTAATAGTGGAAATTGGTCTTGGTGAAAATTGTATCCCATGTTAATGCAAAGTTCCAACATAATGGAGTAAAGTGGAATTTTTTAAATGGAAATTTTAAAGTTTGGGGAAATGATTTTTAAGACTTCTAGGAGTGTTCTTTAAGAAAACAGTTCAGAAAAATGATTTGTTCTGATGCACAATAAATATAGAGAAGGGAAAAACACATTAACATGTGATGAGGGATTCTTATAGATTTGAGACAGATATAGTCACAAAAGCACACACTTGCATATGCACAGGAAACTAGAACTCTTTATGATTGAATATATCTCTGAAAGGTTAGATTATATCTTTACCTGTAGAAGCACCAGTTTGCACATTCTTTTTTTTTTTGAGACAGAGTCTCACTATGTTGCCCAGGCTAGAGTGCCGT
>NW_012148319.1:66839-67537 GCF_000956105.1 Propithecus coquereli
TATATGAATTTAATGAAACATCTCTTATTTTCTTATTTAGAACCAATACCTGCCCCACCTTGTCCAGATTTCAGATATTTTCCTGTGCTCTGGAAAACCTCGAGGGCTATGGGCACTCTGCCTATGGATGAGCCTTTCTATGGATCGGCAAGGGGAAAAAAGGTTGACAACAGTTTACCAACTTCTCATGCTCAGATAATTAAGCAATTTCAATAATTCATAATAGATTTTTACTATCTCTTAACTGATGTTAGTTTACAGGACTTAGAGATGCACAGGAAAATTTTTCTTCAGACTAAAGCAAACTCTAGGTGAATTACTTGTCATTTAGGTCGTTGTATTTGTTTGTTAGGGCTGCCATAACAAAATGCCACAGACTGGGTGACTTAAACAACAGAAATTTATTTTCTCACAGTCCTGGAGCCTCGACATCCAAAACCAAGATGTCAGTGAGTTTGGTTTCTTCTGAGGCTTCTCTCCTTGCTTGCAGAAGGCCACCAATGTTTATAATAGCAAAATAAATAAATAATAAGAAAAGCCAAATATCAGCAGGAAAAAAACTCTTCTTCTCAATAGCCAGGTTTCAGCTCAAATGTCACTTCCTTAGGACTTACTCTGAGTTCTGTTTCTTTTCTTTTCTTTCTTTCTTTTTTTTGAGCCAGAGTCTCACTCTGTTGCCCGGGCTAGAGTGCCATGGG
>NW_012148319.1:67587-70519 GCF_000956105.1 Propithecus coquereli
AAAAGAGTGAGACTCTGTCTCAAAAAAAAAAAAAAAAAAAAGCTAGTGTACTTGATAATTATTTTAATATACTGATATCTGATTGGAAGCAATATATATACTTTAAATGTTTCAACTTATTGCCAGGTGATACAGAATACCACTCTATTTATTGTGGTCTTGTGTTTGCCATATTGTAGCTTTGCAAGATCTCCTGTGTTACTGTCATTGCAAACCCTGCTTTCTTCCCAGATTCCACAACCACCCTCCTATTACACTCTCATCCCCCCTTCTAGTGGTAGGTTCTCAGTGGTTGTACACATAAAAATCACTCGGAGAAAATGTTAAAAAGGCACGTTGGGGCCTTCTGAGAATGTGAGGCAGGAAATCACAGTGTATAAAGATGTAATTTGTGATAATAACAACATAAAAGAGAAGGAGAGAGCTCTTATAGGAACAGTTTTATATACTATTTAAGCTAGTTGATATTAATTCAAACAAGCTTGTTACAAATTTAAGATGACAATTGTAATCCCCAGAGTAACCATGATGTTACAAGAAGAAAATTAAGAATGCTCCAAGAATAGACGTATTATAAAACATAAAACTGTACAATTATTCATGTCCCTTTAACTTAAAAAAATCCTTGAAATAATTAAGGAAATTGGTGGCCAACACTGTTTTGGCTTGAAGTAGAGAGGGCTGTGAAAGTTTTTCCACCTCAGTTTGAATGCATAGCTCTGCTTTGTTTTCTTAGGATGCTATCCACCATGTGATTGCATATCAGATTATTCAACAATCATAGTATTTTCAGCATAGCCTTCTCACATTTTTTAAAAGTAAATGTTTTTCTCTTATCTCTGTGTTAAACAGCTATACATGTACCTTTAAAGCTGCAGTCCCCAACCCCTGGGCAGTGGCCTGGTACCGGTCCATGGCCTGTTAGGAACTGGGCCTTGCATTACTGCCTGAGCTCCGCCTCCCTCCTTCCCCCCACCACCTCCATGGAAAAATTGTCTTCCATGAAACTTAGGAACCCGGCCACACGGCAGGAGGTGAGCGGTGGGTGAGTGAGGGAAGCTTCATCTGTATTTACGGTGCTCCCCATCGCTCACATCACTGCCTGAGCTCTGCCCCCACCCCAACCCCGTCTGTGGAAAAATTGTCTTCCATGAAACTGATACCTGGTGCCAAAAAGGTTGGACTGCTGCTTTAAAGGACCACTAGTAGCCTTACTCTGCCTCACTCCTTTTTTAAATGAAGCATAAGTTATTTAATGTTTAAATAAAGTTTAATAAACATACGGACCTGGAGTTATGTTGCTGATTGTTTTTATTCCTGATCAGCTCGGCTTACTGTATTAATTTCTATTGCCATGTATTAATTTCTAAATGACCACAAATTTAGTGGCATAGAACAAAGCACATTCTTCATCTCATAATTTTTGTGAGTCAGGAGTCTAGGCATAGTTTAGCAGTGTCCTCTACTCAGGGTCTCACAAGGCTGTAATCAAATTGTTGGCCAGGTTGCATTCTCATCTTGTAACAATGAAAGGGAGGCTTAGCATGACTAGCTCCATTTTGCTTCTGACCCTCTGCGATAATATCCTTTAGGTTAAAAGCTTCTGCTTAGCTCTGCATGTAGGCCAACTAATTATAGAAAGAATTGAGATCAGCTGGGCACGGTGGTTTGCGCCTGTAGTCCCAGCTACTTGGGAGGCTGAGGCAGGAGGATGGCTTGAACCCAGGACTGTGGGTTGCAGTGAACTATCATGACGCCAATGCACTCTATTCCAGGCAACAGAGCAAGACCCTGTCTCAAAAAAAATAATTTTTTTTTTAGTTTGTAGTTCAACTCTAAAAGAAAGATAATAACCATCCCTTTCCCAAAACTAACTCCCAGGGAGATAACGAAAGTATGTACACAAGTAACAGTGTTGTATTGAAGATTTGTAGGAACATATTGACCTGACCTTCGTCCTCCAAAGTTAACTGATCAAGAACAAAGAAGTTTCACAACCTGCTCAGACCCTGGCTGCTGATGCTCAGATGTCTGCAGTCCTCAGTTATCTTTTGCAACTCCCTCCATTCCCCATTCCCTTAACATAAAAATGAGCCTAAAGTTCATACTAACTTACAGTGGTTCTTTAGAACACTAGTCTGCCATCTTCTCAGTTTGCTGGCTTTCCAAATAAAAGTCACTTTCATTGCACCAACACCTTGTTTCTCAACTTATAGCTGTCTTTCAGCAAGTGGTACAAGCTTGGACTTGGTTACAATATGGAGATTTGACTGGGGAAGAATCTGCTTCCAGTCACCTTAAGTTGTTGGCAGAATTCACCTCCTTATGGTCCACAGGACTGAGGTTGCTGTTTTCTTGCTGGTTGTCAGCCAGGAGCTGCTCTTAACTCCTAGAGGCCACCTGCCTCTAGACGTGGCTATGTGATATTAAATCTTTCCCTTGTTAAATCACTTATGTTTCAAAGGGTCCGTCTGTGTTTTGTATGGTATGGGTTTCAGCGTATATTATACTTGGTCTGTTTGTGCTTTCTTCTTTTCTCAGCTTCTCATCCTCTGAACTCCTAGAAACTTTGCCTTCATTATCCCCTAGTCCTTCCTTACTGGAGCCATTGCCCCAGGCTCTCTGAAGCATTATCAGTGATTTGGAACAGAAGGAGACAGGTAGTTAGGGAATGGAAGGAGAAAAGGGAGGTCCTATCCTGTGTCATATGAAATATTAAGATCCAATCATATCTAATTTTGAATATTTTTTTATAAAAGTTTTAGAATGGATTATTCTCATTTTTGACATTTGACTATGATTGACTTAATTTGTGATTTGGTATGATTTCTTAGCAATCATGCATACATGGGAATTCTTGAGAAATGTAAAAATCTAACCTACTAATTGTTTTCAAATGTAATGAAACTTGTATTTTTTTTTATATATATAT
>NW_012148319.1:76733-78852 GCF_000956105.1 Propithecus coquereli
AGCTCACAGCAACCTCAAACTCCTGGGCTCAAGCGATCCTCCTGCCTCAGCCTCCCGAGTAGCTGGGACTACAGGCATGCGCCACCATGCCCAGCTAATATTTTCTATATATTTTTAGTTGTCCGATTAATTTCTTTCTATTTTTAGTAGAGACGGGGTTTCGCTCTTGCTCAGGCTGGTTTTGAACTCCTGAGCTCAAACAATCCACCTGCCTTGGCCTCCCAGAGAGCTAGGATTACAGACGTGAGCCACCGCGCCCGGCCACTTGGCAAGTTTTGAACAACTTTTTCTTTTAAGTTTGAAGAGCAAATCAGTTTTTTTCCTGAGATAAGAGTTACTTTTAAAGCAGTAGAAAGGAGGATATATTTCTTCTTTATGCTATTATCTATTAAAAAGTTTCTTCCTATTCATAAAACAACTCTTTAAAATTTCTTTAAATTTGCTATTTTGTTCCCATATCTTTACTTTGGTTGGTATTTCAGTAAGTTTTTAGTGTTCTCAAATTTTATCTAAATGGGTAACTGTTAAAATAGAACATAAATCCAAATTCTCCATTTCATTTTCCTCTTAGGCATGAATCATACAAAACTCAATATAGAGCAATGTTTGTGATGAATTGTTCTGTTAACAAAGAGGAGGTTCTGAGATACAAAGCCTCAGAGAACAGGAGGAAGAGGCGGGGCCCTAAAAAGATGAGGTCTAACCGTGAAGATGCTGCAGAGCAGGCAGAGACAGGGGTGGAAGAAATCTATCACCCAGTCGTGTGCACCGAATGCTCCACTGAAGTGGCAGTCTACGACAAGGATGAAGTCTTTCATTTCTTCAATGTTTTAGCAAGCCATTCCTAAACGAGGCAGCTGTCATTTAATTGCCCAATACTGTATATAAGATAAATATGTATGGTTATTTTTCTCCTGCCTATTCATATCATTAAGTGACATTGCATTGTTATTTGAGGAAGCAGTATTTTATCTTTATGAAAAAGAATTGTTACCAACCTTCATCTCTCCTGCCCTCCTTTTACTTTCCTTTAATTTTCCCCCAATACTGATAGGGCTGATTATTCATTCCCTTTTTGATGGACATTTGGAAACAGTGGGGCTTTTTATATAGTAAAGCTCTTGAGAATTAAAATATTCTGGAGTTTTAAGTAATCTTTGTTTCTGGGTGTCATTTTTATTTTGGATATATCTTTGGTGTGATTAAGCTGTTTCTTGAATTGTCTATTGTTTTTGCTAAGACATGTCTTTATTTCCTCCCCACCCCACCCCCACATGATGGAATGAGAGTATTTAGTAACTGTAAAAATTGCATGGTATTGGTATTTTCAGATGCTTTGAGTCATATAGGTACTTCCCTAAAAAGGATTGCATTTGCCAATATTCTAAACTTAATGAATGCACATTTTAAAATAGAAATTTGTGATGAGGGAAAGCAACTCCACCCCCCGACCTTAAAAATCCTGTTGCCACCTCTTGTGCCTACTGTGTATTCCTTCTGTTGCAAGCAACCAAGATATATATTTTTTGGCATTAATAATATAAAATCCTCAGTGGCAGCTTGGGGGTAAATTGTATTGTAGACATCTGTGCATTTTCATTTTTTAAAAGAATGATAAGATCTAGACTATTTTCAAAAACAACATTAGAAAACTTAGGGTCCTCTTGTTCTAACAGAGAAGATGTGATAGAGTGGAAAGCAGTAAGGAAATGCGTTTTAACTCAGGCTGTGCCACACCAATCTTGGGCAAGTTTCTTACTTTGAGGCACAGTTTTTTCATCTCTAAAATGAAAATATTGGACTAGAGCAGTGATTCTCCAGAGCTCAGAGCTCAACAAAGCTTGAAGGGGACCTCTGCATATTCCATAGGGGAAAACATCCTTCCCACCTCCTCACCTATGCTTTTTACAAGCTATACGTAAAGAGATCTGGAACCAGTGATAGTGTGTTGTATGAATGGGGTGGAGTCAGAAAAATGATAGTTAGTTTCTAAGGAATCTCCAATGTCTTAAAAGCTAGTGTACTCACGCCTGTAATCCTAGCTCTCTGGGAGGCCGAGGCGGGCGGATTGTTTGAGCTCAGGAGTTCGAAACCAGCCTGAGCAAGAGCGAGACCCCAT
>NW_012148319.1:88007-90767 GCF_000956105.1 Propithecus coquereli
CCTGGGCTCAAGCAATCCTCCTGCCTCAGCCTCCCGAGTAGCTGGGACTACAGGCATGTGCCACCATGCCCGGCTAATTTTTTCTATATATTTTTAGTCGTCCAGCAAATTTCTTTCTATTTTTAGAAAAGACGGGGTTTCAGTCTTGCTCTGGCTGGTCTCGAACTCCTGAGCTCAAACGATCCGCCTGCCTTGGCCTCCCAGAGTGCTAGGATTACAGGCGTGAGCCACCACGCCCGGCCCAAGAGGGCACCATTTAAAATCATCATGGAGGGGGTTCAGAGACATGTGCTGCCTTGTGAAGATCTCTATAGAAAAATTACATGTATAAAACAGATAAATTAGGAATGGCATTTGAAATGCAGCAGAGTTTTAATTCTTTTAAGTTTGAGAGCAATCTTTTGCACTTACATTTCTTTAAAGATTATGATTTTTTAGGTATAGTGTTTAGAATGAGAACGAACTAAGAGTTAATGTTGGGGGCTGGGTGCAGTGGTTCAAGCCCGTAATCCCAGCACTCTGGGAGGCTGAGGCTGGAGGATTGCTTGAGGTCCGGAGTTTGAGATCAGCCTGAGCAAGAGCAAGACCATTGTCTTTACTAAAAATAGAAAAAATTAGCCAGGAAACTAAAAACAGAAACAAAAAATTAGCTGGGTGTTGTGGCGAGTGCCTGTAGTCCCAGCTACTTGGGAGGCTGAGGCAGGAGGATCGCTTGAGCCCAGGAGTTTGAGGTTGCTGTGAGCTATGATGACACCATGGCGCTCTAGCCCGGGCAATGGAGTGAGACTGTCTCAAAAAAAAAAAAAAAGAGTTAATGTTGAGGGATAAATATGTTGGGACTCAATCAATGCTCAGAGAAGATAAATCCAAATTAAGGTAAGGCTTAATCAGGAGATTGGAACATTCGCTTATAATGTTCCTGCCTTGGAGATTTTATTAAATTAATAGTAAATTTCTCCTGCTTTGAGCAGTTGGAAATCTTTCACCTGCTCACTGAATTCTTGACATTACTCCCCTACACTTCTGTTTTCATTTCTTGGTTTTTCTTGTTGGTTTGACCCTATGCAGCTACACACACACACACATACAAAACCTTTATTCAAACGAAGCATTTTCTGAATGTAATAGTTTTACCACGGTGTGGGGAGGGGTATTTACAAGAAAGGAATTCTGTTGTACAGCCCCTCTCCATCTGCTTCTCCTGAAGACTCAGGAGGAAACAGAGTCAAGAGCTTCCTTTTCACCTTTCGCTTCAGGTCCACCCCAATCTCACAATGTTGCAGCGCAGTGGTTCTTAAAGTGTGGTCCCCAGAACAGCAGAATCAACATCACCCGGGAACTTGTTAGAAATACAGCCCCTGTGGCCCTGATCCAGGCCAACTGATTCAGAAATTGTGGGGGGAGGGTGGGCCCCGACGATCTTTTTAACAAGACTTTAGGTGGTTCTGATGCATGCTGAAATTTGAGAACCACTGTAGAAAAGTTTATAAACAAGCACGTCAAGAAAAAAGTAAGCCAGAGAACATTCACACATTCACAGATACCTGCTACTGTCATCCCCCTGCTTTGGGTCACTGCTTTTAGTTAGGTGCGGTGTGTCACAGCTACTTCTAGGGCCAGAAGAACCCCAGCCCCAAACACACTCATGGTGTGGAATTTTAACTTTTGGCTTTTCAGTACCAGCCATGGCCTTATCTTTCCTCTGGATCCTATTTCTCAGCCAGGGCTGAGGGCTTCCTGTATCACAAGGTCTTGAGAGCGATCGCAGAATTTGAGAATCTACAGGGTGGATTCACCCACGGTGGGACTGTGAATATCTTTGATGAATACTTACAGATGATTCTTCTGTACAGGGCATAGGAACACGTTGAGCTAAGGGAAAGAAAAATTGCAGTGGCCTTATCACAGCTCCAAGGACTGAGGGGGACATTTTAAAGGCCTGAGCTGGGATACTTGGGCTCTAGGAATAAGGTTCATTCAGGAATCTTATCAATCATTTTCTTTATGGTCCTGCTTTTGGGATCATGCCTAGAAAAGCTTTCTCCCCATTTTTTTCTTTTATATTTCTTTTCTCTGTTTTTGTTTTTCATATATCTCCTTGGTCCAGTTGGAATTTATTTTGGCTTGAAATTGCATTAAATACATAAATTTGGAGAGCAATGACATCATAATATCATGTTTTCCATCTCCTGTCACCTCGTTATTCAAATCTTCTATGTCTTTTGGTTTTTGTAGTTAATTCGTAAAAGTACCACACATTTTCAAAGCGTATTTCTAGATATTTGATATTTTCTTTTTTTTACTATTGAAAATAGGATTTTTCCATTATATTTTCAAAAGTACCACACATTTTTATAGTTTATCCCTAGATAATAATTTTTGGTTTTTTGCTGTTGTAAATGGGATTATTTGTCCATTATATTTTCTAACAGGTTATACTTGGAGGAAAGCCATTGATTGTTGCAAATGACTCCAGTACTTGGTAACTCACCACCTTGCTGAACTTTGATTTGTAATCGTTTTTCAGGTGATTTCTCTTGGGTTTTCCTCTCCTCACCTACTGGCGGCTCTTCCCGGTTGGTGTCAGGGACTGCACGGCCCTGTTCCTCCATGAACGCATTCTTCTTTGCTGCCCTTCTCCCTCTCCCCTTTTCCTCTAGACTTTTGCCTTCTCCAAGTTTCAGTTCTTCAACCTTGTAGTCCACACACACAATCTCTTTCTCAGAGAGTTCATCCACTTTTTAAGAAAAGTTTCAGCCT
>NW_012148319.1:90817-93251 GCF_000956105.1 Propithecus coquereli
AAAAAATTAGCTGGGCATGGTGGCGCATGCCTGTAGTCCCAGCTACTCGGGAGGCTGAGGCAAGAGGATCCCTTGAGCCCAGAAGTTTGAGGTTGCTGTGAGCTAGGCTGATGTCATGGCACTCTAGTCTGGGCAACAGAGGGAGACTCTGTCTCAAAAACAAACAACCACAAAATAATTTATGCTTTGCTAAAAGTTTTTTTATAATGAATAAATTTTATCAAATGCTTTCTCTGCCTGTTGAAATGATTGCTTTTCTTTTAATGTGGGAATGCCATTTGTAGATTTTATAAATGTTAGCTAATCTTGCATTCCTGGAATAAATTAAACTTCTTTATATTATTGTGTGGAAAAGAATTAACATAGCAGGTCTGACTGCTGTCTTTTGAAAAGTTTCCTTACAAGATTGGCCCTTGGCTGACATCAGAGAACCTGGAATTTTGGGAGGGTTCTAACCACTCTAACTGATAATAATGGCTCACTGTTCCTAAACTGTTTGCACAATGTGTTTTATGTTATAACACCTGCTTTCCTTCTAGGAGTCCGGAATCTTGGTACTGCTAGGGAGAGGGTGCCTATATAATCAGTCTCAAATAAAAACTTTGGGAACTGAGTCCCTTGTGAGCTTCCCTAGTGGACAATATTTCACACATGTCATCACAACTTGTTGCTGGGAAGTGTGTCCTGTGTGACTCCACTGGAGAGAGGACGCTTGGATACTTGTGCCTGGTTTCCTTTGGACTTTGCCTCATGCGTCTTTTTCCATTGCAGATTTTGCTTTGTGTCCTTTCACTGTAATAAACTATAGCCCTAAGTATGACTATATGCTGAATCCTATGAATTCTCCTAATGAATTGTAGAAACTGGGGTGGTCTTGAGGACCCTTGACACGATTATTGTTTGTATATGTTGCTGGATTTGATTTGTATCCTTTTTATGATTTTATAGTTTAATTGAGGTCCGGTTGATGTACAATAAAGTACACTTTAAAGTGTACAGTTTTATTAATACTTCCATGTGTATATACCCTGCGCCATTACCACAATCGAGATATTAAACATAATATCCATCAGCCCCAATAATTACCTCATGGCCCTTGCCTCTTTCTCCCCACTCTCTCACCACTGGCAATCATTGATCTGTCACAATAGTTTGCATTTTCCAGAATTTATATAAATAGAATCATACAGTTTGTACTCTTTGACTTCTTTCACTTAGCCTACTCATTTTGAGATTGGTCCATGTTGTTGCATGTGTAAATAGTTTGTTTCTTTTTATTGCTGAGTAGTATTCTATTGTATAAACTTTGTATGGATATACTATTAATACAATTTGTTTATCCATCATTTGTTGATGGACATTTGAGTTGTTTCCAATTATTGGCTATTACAAATAAAAACTGCTATAAACATTCAGGATTTCAACATTCAGGATTAGGGCATTTGGGCATTTGAGACTGTGTCTTTCTGGATTATGATCCAAACCCCCATGGGTGGTCCACGTGGCAAGGAACTAAGGCCTCCTACCAATACTAGGACGTGAATACCAGGAAGAAAGGGTCCCTGGGGCCATTGGGAGATTGGCTACCACAATAACCTTTAGGCTTATCTGAATGGAAAAGTTGTAATGACTCTTTGTAAACCTTATCTAAAAAGGTAAATTATCCCCTACCTTGGGAAGGTGACAGTGTTACCCAAAGCTTGGCCACTTGTCCTAGAGACTGCATCAGAAGAACGAGAACAAGTAGTTGGAGGAGAAGGAAAGAGAAGTTTTATTACTTTGCCTATGAAGGAGGAGGATGGAGACTCCTGTCTGAAATGCCATGTTATAATAATAAGCAGACATATAGAGCTTTTAAAGGATGAGTTCTCAGCTGCAGTCAATTGCTGTTCAACTACATTTGATGATTCTGATTGTCCCATCTCTGCTGAAGGCAATCTCATGACCTCCACCCAGGACTTCTCTTTACCAGGTCCAGCTGGGCCAGGATCTCCTGTTGTACAAATAACAAAATATTTACCCTGCCCCTCCCAGCCACTGCTCTGGGGCAGGGATGCAGGTTTTAGTTCTCAAAAAGAAGTGGAGGATGTTTTAAAGAGACAGAAAATATTTTTGCCGTTCTTTTTCAGGCCATTCCCTCTGTTGCAATAGGCTAACGTTTATTCACTGTAAGAGGAGTCTCCCATTTGTGCTATGTTCAAAGTTCATCTGAAACCCATGTTATTAGAAAGACCATTTAAAAATGGGTTGAAATTTAATGATGTCACCCTTCAGTTCTGTGGTGCAGAAACAGTCTTTGACAGGATTTTTCTCTAGTTTAATACATAGGGGGTCAAGAAATAGATCTGAGGGTTCCATGTCTTTAAAGAAGGCACCATTTTTTTTTTTTTTTTTGAGACAGAGTCCAACTCTGTTGCCCTGGCTAGAGTGAGTG
>NW_012148319.1:96176-129819 GCF_000956105.1 Propithecus coquereli
GTTGTCCAGATCATTTCTTTCTATTTTTAGTAGAGACGGGGTCTTGCTCTTGCTCAGGCTGGTCTCAAACTCCTGACCTTGAGTGATCCACCCTTCTCGGCCTCCCAGAGTGCTAGGATTACAGGTGTGAACCACCGCGCCCCGGCCCTTGACTCTAATTCTTAATGTCCAAAAGCATATTGGATTTTCCTATGATCTTTCAAAATCTGCTTGTCTAAAAATGAACAAAAAATGAACACACTGCCTACTCTAGGTTTCCTTTATTCTAATTGCGGTATCCACTTCCTACCTGTGTAGGTTTAAAATTTAAAATTTTCCTTTGATTCCTTATTTCTTACTTCCACTTAGTTATCTAGTATTTTTTTTTTCTTCTTCCTTTTCTTTTCTTTTTTTTCCTGAGGCAGAATCTATGTTGCCCAGGCTGGTCTTGAACTCCTGGGCTCAAGTGATCCTCCTGTCTCAGCCCCCTGGAGTAGCTGGGACTATAGGCACGTGCCACTGTGCCTGGCTTCTTCTGCCTTTCAAACATCCCATACTCACCTACTTTTTCATCTAATCATTTTGAGTCCAGGTCATTTTCATCCCTTGTGGACCATCGTGACCTCCTGCCAACTGGTTTTCTTGCTCCAATCTCCCTTTAATTCATTGCTTCATCTATTCAACGTGAATTGAGGTCCTTTGTGCCAGGTACAAATTACAGATCAATGATAGGAGCCCTGCGGTCAATGAGTTGAGATGAATAGTGGAAGCAGGTAAATCAACAATCCCAATATTGTGGTTGGCATGTGCCATGGCACAAGAATAACACCAGTTGCCATCAGAGTACAGAAGAGAAGGATTATGGACAGCTCTCAAGAAGAGGTAATGTTTGAACTGAGTATTACAGGATTAAGAATTATGAATTGGCCAGGAATTCAGCCTGTGAAGTTGTTAACTCTTTTTGAGTAAATTCTTCTTTGAGAAATTTTTTTCTCCGAATACAAATTTTCCATATATCCTATTTTTTATAGTAGACTTGAAGGCTCTTAAAATGCTATTTTTATATTTTAATAATTGTAATTCAAGCACAGATTCAAATTTCAAGCTAATAAATGACTAGATTTACTAAGAAACTGAATCTCAGTTTGCTAAATGTTCTTTCCTGCCACAGATGTATAGTCATATCCCAAACACTGTACTGTATAGATTGTCGTGATAGCATTTTAGAGACCAACAGGGTTCTCATAGATTGTGATGCTGTCCTAGTCCACCCAGGGACAGACCTGGAATCAGACAGTCAGGTTCATTAACCCGTTGCAATGAGGGAGCCTATACACCAGAGGACCAAACAAAGGATAGAGTTAATACAGGATTTGGGGAAAGGGTGGAGATATAATTTAAATGAAGCAGCGTTTTGACAGGCTCAAAACAAAACAAGGCTGTTGTAAAAGGGTCAATGTCAGGGCTGAACTGCAAGTGGCCTCAGAGTGTTGTTTCCTTGGAAACTACTAAGTTTATGTGTGGAATGCTGTGTCCACAAACCTCTTTTCCAAAGCTTGCACCTGGTTGTAAATTAAGGCTACTGCTTTGTGTTAAAGTGACTTGGAGTCACCAGGTGAAGAGTGGAATGTTTCGTTCTGATATAATTTCAAACAGTAAAGTTTCTGATAATCTATGATTTTGGAGAACAAAGGCTTTCAGTGAGTAAGAAAAAAAGCAGCGGCCACTCAAGGAAGGGAATTTTGTCAATACTTTACAGGTGTATTGTGTCATTGGGAGAGCCACTGTCTTGTTCATTTTGTAGCTGCCTTTATCTGCGTCTGTTATCCTACCTGGGCAATGGCAGGGCGGATTTTTAACTTTCTCAGTTCCAAATTTTTACTTTTTCAATCAATTGTGCTCGCGTTCCAATAAAACGGGACCTGTAGACAAAAGGCAGAGCGGTCTGACGAAGTCCTGTGCTCCTTTGCTTAGCCTGTGGCTGGTGGCCCCTGCGCTGCCGGCACGAGCTGCTCGCCTCTGCCGCGGTAATGGAGCTGTCGTAATCATCTGCTTACGTATCTGGGCTGTGAGCTTCTTGAAAACTGGGCCTTTGAAAGATTCCCTGTGTCCTGCCAGTTCCTGGCACACAGTGTGGAGTGAACTCACGGATGACTCATCGAGATTGCTCGTCCCCAAGTTTTTACCAAACTGAGATTCTTTCGACAGATCCAAGATGGGAGTAGCGAGCGCCACCTGTTGGCTGACCAGCGCGTCCTCAGTAGCCCAAAGGCTACAAAAGCGCTGTTGACTCGCGTTGTTGCCTGACTGGCGAAGAAAGGCCAACGAGGTCATTTGCATACGTGTCAAAATAGGCTAATTTGAGTCTTCATGCAGAGCCTTAAACTATGTTCTGAGCTTCTTGCAGAATCTCTGACCCAGCCTTTAAAAGCAAGGCCTCTCCTTTAGCTGTGGAGGCGTGGCACCAACGCTCCCTCTTTGCATAAACTGCTGCTTGCGAGAGTGGCGACGCTCTCCCGGAACATCCTCACGTAAAATGCAAACAGGTAAGCAATATCATGGATTTCTCAACTTCCACACTCGCAGAGTCTAAAAGAAACAGTCTCGTATTTAAGTGAATTCTTAGCCTCTTAGACCACCCTCGTTGGTGTGTAATCCCTCTGTGCTGACATAGGACTGGCCAACACAAATCACTTTAATTGCTCTCAAGCTGAGTCGCTTTTTCTAGGTCTCTCACTTGTTCCTGGGTTTTTAAATTGCCAAATGGGCGTGAGTTCCCCAAGATTCCCTCGCAGGTGCAGAAATGCCAGCTTTTTGCACAGCCCTAGGTACTGGGGCTAGAATAGACTCTTTTCTCCTTTTATTCAGTAAGCTGCTTTGTAAAGTAACTTCAGCGTTTAAGCATTCACAATTAAAAATTCTGGTTCTGGCCGGGCGCGGTGGCTCACGCCTGTAATCCTAGCTCTCTGGGAGGCCGAGGTGGGCGGATTGTTTGAGCTCAGGAGTTCGAAACCAGCCTGAGCAAGAGCGAGACCCCCGTCTCTACTAAAAATAGAAAGAAATTAATTGAACAACTAAAAATATATAGAAAAAACTAGCCGGGCATGGTGGCGCATGCCTGTAGTCCCAGCTACTTGGGAGGCTGAGGCAGGAGGATTGCTTGAGCCCAGGAGTTTGAGGTTGCTGTGAGCTAAGACGACGCCACGGCACTCTAGCCCGGGCAACACAGTGAGACTCTGTCTCAAAAAAAAAAAAAAACAATTCTGGTTCAGAAGTGCTTGTAGTGGTCCTTGCTTATTAACCATCTGCAGCCACAATGTAACCATAATACACTAGTTGCCAAGATAGCTTTTTATCTATAGAATATGATAATTCTTAAGGAGGATCACAGGCTGTTGAAATATACCATACCACGTGCCTTCAGTAGCTTTTACCTGGAGATTCTCAGAGAGCCTTACACAGATGATCTAGATTTGCATGAAATGTGCCCTTTGCCAATATGTCTCGAATATGTGAAAGTAGTCAGAATCAAAATGGAGTCACTAATGTTAAAAAAAAAAACACCACCAAAAATACTCTGACCAATAAAGCCAGGGAAGGTCACGAAGA
Organism: Propithecus coquereli; assembly: GCF_000956105.1. NCBI lineage: Eukaryota > Metazoa > Chordata > Mammalia > Primates > Indriidae > Propithecus > Propithecus coquereli. The sequence goes on from NW_012148319.1 coordinate 99,765, forward strand.
GAGAGTTCTCATGCTTCTATGCCTGATAACAAAAACTATCACAAAAGATGGCAAAAACCACAACCTTGCATAAAGGCCATGGCAACCTTACACAAAAAATACTTCTGCAAGGAGATTTGCCCAGCAACTGCCTGTCCAACATCGAAGTGGTGTCACCTTTGTTATTGATCTTTGTAGCCAAGGATAATTACTTCAAACAATTATGTAATCTTCCCATTTTTTCCTTTAAAAACATTTGTCTTCCTTTACCTCCTTGAATACACACATAGTTTACTATGGCAGATGTATTCCCATTGCAATTCTCTATTCCAAATTGAATATCTTTTCTTTTAGAGAGCCTCTCTCTGTTTCTGATTTAGGTTGACAAATGAAAGAATTACCTTCATCTTTAGGTAATGCAAAAAAACTTTTCCTTTTATCACCACAATTATCTTAAAATTTCTTTAATTTTAATTTTTATCAAGTTAATGTATAGACAAGTTTAAAAATAAAATAGGGCTGGGCATGGTGGCTCACACCTGTAATCCTAGCACTCTAGGAGGTCAAGGTAGGAGGGTTGCTTGAGCTCAGGAGTTTGAGACCAGCCTAAGCAAGAGTGGGACCCTGTCTCTACCAAACATAGAAAAATTAGCTGGGCATGGTGCTGTATACTTGTAGTCCCAGCTACATGGGAGGCTGAGGCAGGAGGATGGCTTGAGCCCAGGAGTTTGAGGTTGCTGTGAGCTAGGCTGACCCCACGGCACTCTAGCCCGGGTGATATAACGAGGCTCCATCTCAAAAAAAAAAAAAAAAATCGTACTATAAAGCAACAAAACAGCATTTCCCTCCCCTAGCCACGACCCTGCTGCTCAGAGGCATCTATTAATACTTCCAGTTTGTTGTTTTTTTCTGGTATTCACTTCCTCTGTCTAAAAAATGTGCTTATACTGTGGATTCTTGATTCATTAACTTTAGACAATAATGTTCACTTTCTACTATGGTCAACAAGAACCTAGAGCTCTCCTCTACCCTTCCTCCTCTCAATATGAATACCGCACAGGCTTTCTTTTTTAAATTGATGTTAAGTGATTACATTGCTGTGGCTGAACTAAACAGTGGAAGATGATTACAATTTCTTTCTGGTACATTTTGTTTTTCCTGGAGTTAAAAATTGCTTTTGTTCTCATTTGCTTAATTTTCTTTTTTTTTTGAGACAGAGTCTCACTGTGTTCCCCAGGCTAGAGTGCCGTTAGCCTAGCTTAATTTTCTTGAATATCTAAACAAGTCCTTCCCACATCCTTCAACTGCCTCTCAATGAATCTTTTCATGTGGTCGAAGCTGTAAGATTATCATCCTGTCCATGTTTTCCTAAAAAGGTTTGTCCTGGGTCCTCAATATTACTCCAGCCTCTCTCTAGCTCTGCTATACACTTGCCATTCTGGGACTTCTCTTTTGTCATAATACGGGGAATTCTCTAAAGTTAAGAACTATGGGTGAGAAATAATTGCCACTAATAATTTTTAAAGGCATTGCTCCACTGGATTCTTGCATCTGGGGTTGCAATCAGAAGTCTGATACCATTGTGATTCCTTTTCTTTGAATGTGACAGAGGTGGATGCTGTTAGAGCTCTGTCCACAGCCTTTCTACAAACCCTATGCCCTGTATGCCAAGGGCTTCTTGCTGTAAGTGCCCATGAAACTCTGCCAAGGGCTTTCTCTAGCACTAGGAGTCTGTGTGGCCTGTGTACATTGCGAGTTGCAGGGCCAGGTTTTAATGCCTGCAAAGTAGCCCTCAACCAATGATGAAAGGCCTTAGTGGTTAATATCCCTTGGGTGGGACAACTGTGAGGGGTGTTCTACACTGTCCCCCAAGCTCCCTCCTGGGATTTAGCCCTAGTTGCACACCGTAACTTAACTTTTCTTTTCTTTTTCTTCTTTCCTTTCCTTTTTTTCTTTCCCTGTCTCACTTACCACTTCCCCATTATTGTTTCTGTGGAATCACCTCCTAAATAAACTACTTTTACTCAAATCCCAGTCTGAAGATGTGCTTCCAGGAACACCTAACCTGAGACAGGACCTGTATTCTGCTTCTTGTCTCTTTTTTCTTTGATATTCTGAAATTTCACAATGATGTGTCTTTATTTATTTATTTTAATTCATAGAATGGGTTGCTCAGGAAGCCTATTCAATAGATCTTCATTTGTAGAAGCTTCCTTATAATTTCCTTTCCGTTAGGCTCTGTTCTCTTTTAAGATCTCTTATTTGTTGAATGTAGGATCTTCTGAATTTGTCCCCATTCTCTTATTTTTTCTTAGTAAAATCAAAAGATAAGTTTTTGTTCATTGATTTATCTTTATTCCAGCCAGAATAATATATTGTCCAATTCTTTGTCATTTTGTTCTTTCTGGGAGATTTCTTCAACTTTATCTTTTAGTATACTTCCATTGGCTTTTTTTGGGCTTTCTTGTTCTCATTCATTCATTACATGGATATCTTTTTTTCCCCCCGATTATTACTTTTATAACTTCCTCTTCTTGTTTTTTATTTCTTTCATGACTCTGAGATATAGGATTGAAGTCTTCTTCTGCATTGAATTCTTTCTTTCATTTGTTTGCTTAGGTGTCTGTTTTTCGTGTAGGAAGCTTTCCACGTATGCCTAGTGATCCTTGACTGTTCATAGTGAAGGATGATTCCAAGTCCTGTGTGTCTGGGTAGGACTTGATGGGTGAGTTTTACTATGGTCAAGGGGCTTAAAGGTCTACTGTTTAGGATCAGAAGCTTTGTTTAAACCTTCTGTTTCAGTAAATACTCCATTCGTGTTATGCCTAGTATCCCAAGGCTAGAGTCTCACTGGTGCAATATCTCCAGAGATTAAACTTCCTGTTTCCTGCAGGTTTGGGGGAAAGGAAAAGTCACATGGCTTTCCAGGATGGTGGCAGGACCTGGTGTCAAAGAGCTCCTTATACAGACTTTCAACCAATGTCCTCAGCCTCTTATCTCACTCCCTCACCCATTCAGCAGTAACCAGTATTTCCAATTCCAGATGTGGCCCTACAATTCTCAGGTTTGGCCTTTCCTATGTACGGAGTCTAAAGAGAAATTACTGAACTGAGGAAATTCCAAGATCTTAAACACCAAATATAGGACTGATTGCTGTATCTTATGTCCTAGTTCAGATTCTCATCTATTACTTGAACCTCATTTCACAAGTTATATCCCATTTACCCCTAGTGTCCTGGGCGGAATGAATGGGTGTTCTACAACAACAATGAAGGTGCTTTGGTCAAGTAAGTTTGGGACACATGGGTCAAGCAAAGTCGTATTTTTACTGCAGGACTTCCAACAGCAAGTTCATATGCTAATGTGCATTATAACTCTCTCGGAAGACCCCCGGCCCTTTTCTTTTGAGGAATACCAATGTTCCCTGGAACACATTTGGCAATCCTGAACTGGATCAGGCTAATAACCTCCTGATGAGGTTTTCTCTGTCTCCAGCCTCTCTTATCCTAAACCCATGATTCACATTGCTTTTATATCGAACTCACAAAGCTTGTCTTTACATAAAGCTTCCCCCTTTTCCTGAAAAATACAAACCATACTCAAGGCCCCCAAGGCTCTCCATATTTTGAGCCTGATGGATTTTCCTACCCACTCTTCTAACATCTGCCTCATGAACCTGCGTGTTTTAGCCAAATCAATTACGAGTCTTACGTCAGGCTCATGGAATAACTGAAAGTTTCATGACAAGCCTGGGCGACATAGTGAGATCCTATCTCCAAAAAAAAAAAAAAAAATTAGCTTGCCCGGAAGTTGGAGGTTGCAGTGAGCTATGATTGCACCACTGCACTCCTGTCTGCTGAACGACAGAGCGAGACTCTTTTTCAAAAAACCAAATCAAAAGAAAACAAAACCGAAAGGTCCTGCTCTGTTCATCCTTCACTCAGCATACTCTTTCCTTCCCCCTTTCTCAACCTCCACAAAGCCTTTCTGATTTGCTTCCTTTCCCAGTTGCCACACAAGTTGGAATTACTTACGGCCTCCTCTGTGCTTTCACCATTTTCTTTGTGACTCTGTTAGATTTATTGCATTTAGCCTCTTTTTTTGCATTCAGCCTTTTAGTTTGTTGTCTCACTGGTACAATCTAAGTGCCCTGAGGGCAAGACAATGTCTTTCTCATCTCCTAATTATATCATGTGTCTTGTATTATAGTAGGTAAATGCTGAATGAAAGCTCATTCTGAAAGAATCAGAAATTAAAGTGCTCTTTGGGGGTCTAATCTGAAACAATATGAGGTAGCTCTAGTTAACATTATTGAGGAGTTGATTTATAACTTTCTAGGTTATCTGGATACCTTATTCTTTTTTTGACTTTTGGATAGTTTTTAGCAGCTTAATCCTTCACTCTTCATCCTTCCAAACCAGGGTGAAAGGAAACCAAGAATGAGATTACTATAAGATTTGTAGCTATTTAGTAATTTCTGAAAAATTAAGTATTTAGTTAGAAAAAAGGTTGAACTTGGTGTTTAGATTCCACTAATAATAATTATTATTATTCTTAGTAGCTGGGAGTACTGGTGTGCATCACCATGCCTGGCTTCCACCAATTTTAGAGTTGTTCTTACCTCTCACTGGCACAAATGATCAAGATCAACTTGCATGTTGCCAGATATATCTTTTGTTTATTAAGCCCCTGAGATGCTAGCTCTAGATTTTCTCACTAACACACTGAACTGGTAGAACATTGAGACAACAAAGCCTAAAAAGAATCTAAAACTGGGTCAAGTTTATCTTTTAAAATGAGCTGAGTGACAGAGCGGGACCCTGTTTCAAAGAAAAACAAAACAAAACAAAATTGTATCCCCAGTGTCTAGGATAGGGCTTGGTACACAGTAAGTACTCAATAAATGTTTGTGGGATACATAAATATAAGAAGATTTAATGGAATTGCTTATAATCGAGTTGAGGAAAGACAAGTTTTTCACATGTAGCAGATGTTTACAAAGCAATGTTGACAAAGAAGTGGCTAGACCTTCAAAGTCCTATCTGATCCTGAGATTCTGTGATCTCATACTCACATACAAGTGCATTTAGAGCACGCTGTACTCTGAGGTGATGCAAAGCAAACACATTATCAGCATTGGGGATGGTTAATTTGGGACTGTTTCCTAATCTAAATAGATGATCCTGAGCTCAGCTTAAAGCAGGGTTTCTCAGCCTGGGGACTATTGACATTTTGGGGTGAGGTCATTCTTTGTGTGGGGCTAGCCCATGTACGGTGGGATATTTAGCAGCATCCCTGGCCTCTACCCACTAGATGCTAGTAGCAACTCCCTATTTTTACCATCAAAAAATGCCTCCAGATATTGCCAAATATTCCCTGGGGGCAGAGTCGCTCCTGGATGAGATCTGCTGGTTTAAAGGAGGAGAATGAATTGGACTCCCTGACAGAGAAGCTTCCTTGGGATGGAATGTATAGAGACACTGAGTTGGGAACGTGCAAATTATGCCTAGGAGATGGCAAGATTCTGTTGTTGGAATGGAAAGTACCGAGATATAAAGTTGCTCAAGCTGGGGAAGAGAGCTGAATTCTGTTCATAAAGAGTTGTGTGTGGGAGCATCAATTTATATTTGAAAAATGAAAGTTCTGTGGAAGTTATAAGTATGAAAGTGAAAAGCAGCCTGCTGATGAAATAAAGTGACAAAATGAGCCACTTGAGGAGATGGGTGGTGCCCCTCGCTGGGCTGGGCGCCTCCTCTCTGTGCCTGGATGGTCCCCCCACCCCCAGAATGACCCTTCTTCAGGGCAGTTACATTCAGCAAGTGTCTCCAGACCCAGCCTCTTCAGGGTCAGGGCCAGTCTTACCTAGCACAGTCCCCGCCTAGCGCTTTGACAATGGTCATTAAATGAGCTCTTGGTTTGGCCAACCTGAGAGGGATGAAGGAAAAAGCCAAATGGGAAGGCAAAGGAGGAAGGTAAGAATCTTTTAGTTTTTAGTTTGATGAATATCCTACCAAGTACTTAGAACAATATCAGTAAATCAGGTACTTGCTTATTTTTTTTAAATAACAACTCCTTGTTCATCATCTGCTTTTCATATCTTCTGATTTCTATCTTTATCCTAGGCTAGAATTCAAAGACAAAGGTGATAATTTTTAGATTAATTAGTCATCACTATTAGGTGTTTAAGTATGACACAATTTTAATCTTTTTTAAATCAGGAGAAGATATCACTCAAACCTTTATATTTTTAAGCCACGCCTTTTTCCCTGTAATATCCAATGTAAGTATAGTATGACCCTACTTTTAAAAATATGCGTATCAGAATAATTAATTTTTTTTCAGTTTCTTGAATTTTATTGTTTTTTTTTTTTTTGGAGACTGAGTCTCACTGTGTTGCCCGGGCTAGAGTGCCGTGGCGTCAGCCTAGCTCACAGCAACCTCAAACTCCTGGGCTCAAGCAATCCTACTGCCTCAGCCTCCCGAGTAGCTGGGACTACAGACATGCACCACCATGCCCGGCTAATTTTTTCTATATATTTTTAGCTGTCCAATTAATTTCTTTTTATTTTTGGTGGGACGGGGTCTCGCTCTTGCTCCTAGCTCACAGCAACCTCAAACTCCTGCCTCAGCCTCCCGAGTAGCTGGGACTACAGGCATGCACCACCATGCCCGGCTAATTTTTTCTATATATTTTTAGCTGTCCAATTAATTTCTTTTTATTTTTGGTAGAGACGGGGTCTCGCTCTTGCTCAGAGCTGGTCTCGAACTCCTGAGCTCAAACAATCTGCCGGCCTTGGCCTCCCAGAGAGCTAGGATTACAGGCGTGAGCCACCGCGCCCTGCCTGATTTTATTCTTAATAACAGTGACTTTGGGAAACCGTGTGCTTATTTTTCTGATGCTATTCTTTCTAAAATGTTTTTAGAGCTCTTCATTCTTTTATTTATTCATTCAACAGACATTTGTTGAGAATCTCTTTTGTCCCAGACACTGCAGGACACATAAAGATAAAAAGGTCTGGGGCTTGTTATCCAGGAGCTCACCGAATGGTGGTGCAACCCCTGGGTAGACAGTGACAATGCAGGTAGTGGGTACCCTAGAGGAGGAATGTGCTAGAATCTGAGTGCTTCTTCAGGACGAGAGGGCTGCTTGGGGCCAAAGGAGACAGCAAAGGCAGCATGAAGGAGGAGGCAGTGGAGCTGATCCTTAAGAGATGAGCTAGAAGTGACCAGGAGCAGGAGTGGGACTCAGGCGCTTCCTGGCAGGGGGAATAATAGTTCTTTTATGTAGGCACAGGGGAGTGACAGAGAGTGCATTCCACAGAGACTAGTAATAGTTCAGTGTGTGGGGGTAGAGAGGCCAGAGCAGAAGCGTGAAGAACTTTCCCTGTCCTGCTGAGATGATGAAAAACTGGGGAAAGATTCTTGAAGATTCACTGGAGTAGCATTGCAGAAGGATTGGATGAGGGGACAAGAGAGGAAGATGAAGTATCAGGTTAATGCAGCTCATTATACAACATGGGTGAGGGCAGCGCCCTGCGGGGTACCCATGGGGAATAGGCATGCTTCCCCCACCAATCCCTAGAGGGAGTTAGAAACTTGTTTAACTCTTGGAGATGTGGTAGAACTATCCAGTCTGTGAATATGTGTATACATGGTGAGACACAGCCCACAGGAGCATAATTAGACATTTTCCATCAAGATAGAAAACTACCTAGTTTCCCCCACCTTCTACCCAATCAAAGCACATGTTAGTTATGCTGTACCTTTGGTTCATCCAGGTGAGAACCAGTGGTTAACCTAAGATATAGACTGGGAAGGAAAGGAGGGAGGTGGCAAGGACAGGGGCATCGTTTAATGGTTAGGTAAATGATTACATACCTTGGTCAGTAATCTAAGGTGAAGGTAGGGGCTGAGGGAAGAGTCTAGGATACTTCCTATATTTCTGGGTTGGTCACTAACTTTTGAAATTGCCTTCAGAGTCCCTGTAGGGGCAAGATCAATTTCATTACTTTGTCATGTTTTCTATTCATTCTGTAGAGCTACAGTCCCCAACCCCTGTGCCGCTTGGAAATAGGCCCCGCATCACTGCCTGAGCTCCACACCACCCCTCCCACCCACGACCCCCCCATCCCCAGTCTGTAGAAAAATTATCTTCCATGAAACTGGTCCCTGGTGCCAAAAAGGTTGGGGGCCACTGCCATAGGGCACAAACCAGTTTGGTGACCTACATGAATCATCAGATTATTCTCTGACTGACTTTGGGATATTTGTAAAAAAGGATTTACTTTCAACAGATATGTTTTGCTGCCAGTAAGGACTTGCAAGAGAACATGCCCAGGCTCTGTCCTATTGTTCAAAACGTTCTCTTCTCTTATGTCGAATTGGGAAAAGTTTTCTAATTTCTTAATTAGAAAACTGTAGTGAAAACTCAGTCTTCCACTGAGCCAATGTGCTCGCTATTCTGAAGAGGCTGGGCCTTTCATGCCCCCAGTGCCTCTGGCTCGTGTGGTTTCTTCTGTCTGGAATGTCCCCACGAGGCCCCCTTTTCCTCATTTCCACCTTCATGCTGGAGAATCATACACACCCTTCAAGGCCTAGGTCAAATGTCACCTCTTCTATTAGACCTTCCTGACACCCAGACATCCCAGGCAGGAAAACCCCTGCGTCTTCTGGACTGTTTCCCGACTAGATTGTGCATTCTTTTAACGGGGGCCCTGCACGCCCATCTTTGAGTTGCCATCATTCACACGCCTCGGAAACAGTATAAGTTTAATTCATTTGGTTGAGGTGTAGAGGATTCAGAAATGTAGTCACTGACATTCCATCTGCCTGAGAAAGTTGGAACCTGGAGCCCCCTATCAGGGGGCTACACAAGGCTGCCCAGGCTGGGGGCAGAACCTGTTGGCCTCTGGCCCCAGCAATGGGCTGAAATGAAGGCAGGGTGGGTTGGGCTTCCAGGAAGGATAACTGCCTCTGAATGGCCTGGAGGGACAAGGCAGGCACAAGACAGGGACTTGGCATGGAATTGAGAACATGGGGAAGGAAAGCGCAGCTTGAATCGTTTAGGAGGGGATTTAGGGACCAGAGATGAGGCCTCACCCAAAACGCGAGGGAAGAATCAAGCGATGAGCCAATCTGATAGCACAGGCTGCCACTGGTACTGCATTTTGGACATTATCCACCAGTGTTGTTTTGGTACAATTCCCAAGTGTTAATTTATGCTACATTAAAAGAAAGTTTTAGCTATTTTTCATGTTGGAGGAATGGACGTTTTTAGGTAATCAAAAATTCCTGTTACTTAAAATTTCCACTTGTGGACCTAGAAGTAGATATGGAAGGATCGTTAGTGCAAACAGGCCTAGTCAAACAGTCATACAGATGCCAATTTTAAGATTACTTAGAGAGATTTAGGACAAAATGGCTGGAATAGTTAAAATGAGAACAATTGGAGGAATAACAGATTGCAGGATATCATACTTATTTACCTGTATTTTTCTAAGAACTTCAAGCTTTCCACCCCCCACCTCTACCATTATGAATTATCACAACAGAATTACATGCTTGTAAGAATAATATAGAAGCACGTAAAGTAAAAAGTGACCTCTTTTCTTTCTCCCCTTGGGATTAGTTGCTGACAACTGTTGTGTATTTTTAAAGGTCACACTGGGGACCCCTGGGCAATTTCCCAGCTGCTGAGAGACTGCAGAGAATATAGTAGACAAAGTTCTAGGCCTTCTACACCTTTCTGCTTACAAACACTCAACTGCTTAGCAGATATTTGAGTGCCTCCTTTGTGCCAGGCATTATTCAAGGCATTGGGGTACCTCAATGCACAAAACGGACATTGTGATCATAGCATATATACTGGTCTGCAAATCTTTTCTCATTAGCTGCACCTCTTAGACATTATTCCATTTTGATCCAAGATGGACCCAACTCATTCTTTCCAAAGCTAGTCTATCGTATGAATGTATCACAATCTATCTAATCCTCTATACTGTACATTTGTACTTATGGCCTGTTTTTTTGCTATTACGAATATAATAACAGGGAGATGGTTTTATGTTCTCAGCAGTTAATGAGAGAGATCCTGCCTCTTGGGCAGAGATGGTTTGATGAGCCCTGCCTGTGGGGTAGATGGAGCCTCGGGGGCTGGCTTTGATCAAGACTGGCCACCAGATTTTCTGAATAATAAGGCATCGGAGGAGTCTCAGGGTTGGCCAGTGGAGAGTTGGAAGCCCAAATGAAGAGGCAAATCTTTGGAGGATTTCCCAGTGAAATGCCACTGAGAGATTCAACGTCCTGCCTGTGTTCCTGCCTACCTTAGCATAACTGCAAAAATCCCAGTGTCCTCGCTGTGACTGGGTTCCTGGCGGAATCCCTTGAAGGGGTGAGGTTTTGGGTTGAGGTTGGTGCAGGGTGTAATGTGAGTCAGTCTGCACGGATGAGGCAGCCACATCCTGGATCCCATAAGTGATGATTATGCACTTTCGGTCACTGGAATGAATTTATTTCCTTAGGGCAAATTCCCAGAAGTGAAAATTCTGGTTCTTATATAGGTTGCCAAATCACCTTCTCTTGGAGATTTATAATAATTTACTCCCTTGTTAACAGTAATTAAAGTCTTTGCTCTACCTGTAATAACAATGGCTATATATCTTTTTCACTTTTGCCAATCTGATAGGGTAAAAATTACATCTAATTGTTGCTTTAATTTGAATTTCTTTATTGTTGTTGGTGAAATGTTATAGATTGTATTTCTTCTGTGAAACATGTTCATTTCTTTTGTCCACTTAAAAATATATTTTATCTTATTTTTTTCTTTTTTAAGGAGTAAGTTGTATATTACCAAAGATTCTGTAGAGAGGCAGATGGATTTATTTCACTAGTTTGTCTTTTTTATTGTTGATTCATAAGAATTCTTTGTGGTAACCATCATACCATCATTCTGCTCTCTAATTCTACTCTCTCTCTCTGTAAGTTCAATTTTTTTTTTTTTTGCTCCTATATGGGTGAGAACATATAATATTTTTCTTTCTGTGCCTGGCTTTTTTCACTTAACGTCATGTCCTCCAGTTCCATCCATGTTGTTGCAAATGACAAGATTTCATTCTTTTTTTGTTTTTTGGTCTTTTTAAAAGCCAGTCAAATTTAGCAATGGGAGATTACATACCAATGTTAGTGACACTAATGTTAATAGGTTCTGATAACCCACTGCCATCAAATCAGCCAGGATTTCATTGTTTTTTTTATGGCTGAATAATATTCTACCTTGTATATGTACCACATTTTCTTTATACATTCTTCCATTGATGGACACTTAGGTTGATTCCAGATCTTGGCTATTGTGAATAGTGCTACAATAAATGTGGGAGTGCAAATATCTCTTTGACATAATAATTTCCTTTCTTTTGGATATTATACCCAGCAGTGGAATTGCTAGATCATATAGTAGTTCTATTTTCAGTTTTTTGAGGAACCTCCATACTGTTCTCCTTAGTAGTTGTACTAATTTACATTCCCACCAACGGTGTAGGAGAGTTCCCCTTTCTCTACATCCTTGCCTACTTCCACTATTGCCTGTCTTTTTGATAAAAGCCATTTTAACTGGGGTAAGATGATACCTCAGTGTGGTTTTGATTTGCATTTCTCTGATAAGAAGTGATGTTGAGCATTTTTTCATATACATGTTGGCCATTTGTATGTCTCCTTTTGAGAAGTGTCTATTCAGATCTTTTGCCCATTTTAAATTGGATTATTTGCTTTTTGCTATTGAGTTGTTTGAGCTCCTTATATACTCTGGTTATTAACTCCTTGTCAGATGGGTAGTTTGCAAATATTTTCTCCCATTCTATGGGTTTTCTCTTCTCTTTTTTTATTGTTTCCTTTGCTGTGCAGAAGGTTTAGCTTGATGTGATCCCATTTGTCCATTTTTGCTTTGGTTGCCTGTGCTTTTGAGGTCTTACTCAAGAAATCTTTGCCCAGACTGGTGTCCTGGAGTGTTCCCCCAATGTTTTCTTCTGGTATTTTCATAGTTTTAGGTTTTAGATGTAAGTCTTTAATCTATTTTGAGTTGATTTTTGTATATGGTGAGACATAGAGGTCTAGTTTCATTCTTCCACATATGGATACCCACTCTTCCCAGCACCTTTTATTGAAGAGACTATCCTTTCCCCATTGTATGTTCTTGGTGCCTTTGTTGAAAAGGAGTAGACTGCAAATGCATGAATTTATTTTTGGGTTCTTCATTCTGTTTCATTTGTCTGTGCATCTTTTTTTATGCTAGTACCATGCTGATTTGGTTTGTAGTATAATTTGAAGTCAGGTAAGGTAATTCCTCCAGATTTGTTCTTTTTGCTCAGTTTTGCTTTGGCTATTCTGAGTCTTCTGTAGTTCCATATAAATTTTAGGATTTTTAAAATTTCCATGAAAATGTCATTGGTATTTTGATAGGGAATGCATCGAATCTGTAGATTGCTTAGAGTAGTGTTAAGTCATATTTTCTTTCTTTCTTTCTTTCTTTATTTTTTGAGACAGGGTTTCTGTTGCCTGGGCTAGAGTGCAGTGGCTTATGGCAAGCTCAAACTCCTGAGCTCAAGTGATTCTCCTGCCTCAGCCTTTGGAGTAGCTGGGACTGTAGGCGCAAGCCACCACACCTGGCTAATTTTTCTATTTTTTGTAGAGCTGGGTTTTTTTATTTTATTTTACTTTTTTTTTGGGAGACAGAGTCTTACTTTGTTGCATGGGTTAGAGTGCCATGACATCAGCCTAGCTCACAGCAACCTCAAACTCCTGGGCTCAAGGGATCCTCCTGCCTAAGCCTCCTAAGCAGCTGGGACTACTGGCCACCATGCCGGAGAGCTGGGGTCTTGCTTCTGCTCAGGCTGGTCTTGAACTCTTGACCTCAAGCAATCCTCCCACCCTAGACTCCCAAAGTACTAGGATTACAGGTGTGGGCCAACATGCCTGGCAAAGTCATATTTTCTATGCAAAGTTTAAAATGATGAAAATCCTTCCAAATTAAAAAATAATCAAGAATCTCATATTCTAAAACTGGTTGGCTTAGTAAACTTCATTTAAGCATTGCTACATGGCATTTCTTTTTTAGCAGATAAGAAAAAATAAACCTTTGTCAGGCTCTGTCCTGAATTTCTTGAATTAATGTTTTAAATTATATAACATCTTTAGGAACATATCCCTGCATGAAACACAATAGCCCCGTATCCTTAATTAGATTTTCTGTTTTTAAGAAAGGAATTTCTTTTTTTTTTTTTTTTTTTTTGAGACAGAGTCTCACTCTTTTGCCCGGGCTAGAGTGAGTGCCGTGGCGTCAGCCTAGCTCACAGCAACCTCACACTCCTGGGCTCAAGCAATCCTTCTGCTTCAGCCTCCCGAGTAGCTGGGACTACAGGCATGCACCACCATGCCCGGCTAATTTTTTTTCTATATATTTTTAGCTGTCCGATTAATTTCTTTCTATTTTTGGTAGAGACGGGGTCTCGTTCTTGCTCAGGCTGGTCTCGAACTCCTGAGCTCAAACAATCCGCCCGCCTCGGCCTCCCAGAGAGCTAGGATTACAGGTGTGAGCCACCGCGCCCGGCCAAAAAAGGAATTTCTTATGAATCTCTAAAGCTTTTCTTATTTGAATTTTAGGAGAAAGATTTATTTTTTTCTTGGCTTACTCTGTTTATCTAAAGACTTTGAGACACATCTCTGATATCTTCCAAATGCATTGATACTGGTTGAATTTCATTATTAGTAGCCAACTAGCATAAAAATTTATTTTGGAAGGGTATCACAGATGTGGATTCCTAGAACTCGTTAGGGCAATGGCAGATAATTCAGCTTTTATTGTACACGTAATTTATAAAAGTATAATGAGTTAGGGCAATGTCAGCTAATTCAGCTTTTATTTATTTTTTTCGAGTCAACATCTTGTTCTGCCACCCAGACTGGAGTACAGTGGCACAATCATAGCTCACTCTAATCTCCAACTCCTAGGCTTAAGAGATCCTCCTGGCTCAGCCTTCAGAGGAGCTGGGACTACAGGTGTGAACCACCACACTGGCTAATTTTAAAATTTTTCGTAGAGACAGGCTCTTGCTATGTTTCTCAGGCTGGTCTGTCTTGAACTCCTGGCTTCAAGTAATCCTCTCGCCTTGGCCTCCCAAAGTGCTGGGATTACAGGTGTGAGCCATTGTGCCTGCCAGTGCAGCTTTTATTGTACATATAATTTACAAACTTACAATGAGATACGTACAATGTGATATAATGATATGGACAGCTGCCCCTAAGTCCCTGGCCTGTATAATAAGCATTACAGTTGGGATCGAAATTTAGCAACAGGAAGCTCAGCATTCTAGTATCGATGACAGAAAACACTAATTTGCTTTAATGAGCAACAGTGCGATCTAAGCAAATAGTTGGAAACCACATCTACCTTAAATTTTGGATAAGCTCTTTCAGGACCTTAAGTTGGTTTAGTTATGTCCAGATCCAGTAGCACAGTCTAAAGACTATTTGATATAATTTTCAGAGTTTTAGGAGGTAAGTTATTTTACTTTCTCAAATGATTATTTTGTAGAATTTTGTTTCATAGGTGAACTGCCAATCAGATCAAATATCTCCCTAAAATAGCCAAATCACCTGCATATGAATTTTAGACTTTAATTCAGTATCCTAATACTGCTGATCACCTATCAAAATGTTTCATTTTTCACAGCAAGGTTTTAAGGTAAATTATGTTTTATATTTCTGTTTTATTTCTATTGGATTCTATTTGCATCCACAGAGGGTAGGTTATAGGCTACAAAGAATGACACAAAGGTCATGGACTGCCATTTATTTGCAACATAAAGAAGGCTAAACCTGAAATCACTTCTGTATTTGTCCTTGGAAATTAGAATGAGTCAGAGGAAGCAGGAGCTGTCACGTGAAGTTTATTTAAATGGAGACTCTTGTTTACATTTGCTAAAGGGACAAGCCAGTCTGTCCCTTGGCATCTGAAAGGGTGCAGTTGGCCCTTGCTCTTGGATCTACCTCCCTTCCAACTGCAGGACCCCGCCCTTCCAGCCGGAAGCTACTCCCCACTGTCCTCTTCTCCCAGCAGCCTCCGCCTTGGCAGCCTCCTTAATCTCCTCAATGCCTCAGCTTCCTCAGCTACCTCAGCACCTCAGCACCTCAGCCTGCTGGACCTTTTTAAGCATCTGTGCTGTCTCAGCCTCTTTGCATGTTCAGCCTTTGACTTCTCAAGCCTCAGGCTCCTCAGCCCCTCAGTTCCATCTGCTTTCACAGTGTGGGTCTCCCTCCCTCAGCCCCCTCTTTGGTTGGTCTGGGTATGTGGATGAACCCTTTCCATTTATTTCGGATAGGAGGAGGGCAAGATCCTGCCACCCTTCTCCTCCCACAGGTCTGTGGACTTGCACTTGAGGGGTGTGCCTTTTGCAAGGGGGACCAAGTTTTCATTTCCCTGAAGCCTTGAGGTCAGAGTGGCGACCGATGGTGCTGCTGACAGTAAAGCCCTTGTGTGGCAGTCCCTAACTTCCAGCTGCTCATCTCCTCGGAAACCATGGAGAGGACTGGCACCTAGACTACCTGTCAGCCGACATCAGGGGACCTGGTCTGCGAGGACATCCTCAGCTGCTCCTTGGTATTTCTGAGAAGTTACTAGTGAGTAACCTGGTGCCAAATAAAACAGGAATATTAGAAATCAGGCCTCAGGGCCTAACATATAGTAGGGATTCAATAATGCTTTGCTAAATGTATATATGAAAGAATGCATTGGTTAGAACAACTTAATACAGTTTTATACTTAATTATACCATCTTTTCCATAGGACATATGGATGCATTTCTTTTTAGAGCACATGCTCACTGAGGATAAAGGTCGTGTGATACTAGTCTCTCCATAACTCTGTGCTGGTACAGCCATCATGTTGTGGGCACACGGTAGTGGCAGTAAGTGAATGGGTTGGCGAGACCACTGGGTCATTTTAATTCAAAAGACAATTTAAGTGAAAACTTTCAGGAGACAAACAACATGGGATAGTTTCTTGAAAACCTGTCATTTTTTTTTCTCATAGGCTAAAAGTATTTTCAGTATGAAAGTTTTCTTAGTACTGAATGTACATGGTTAATGAACAGGAATAGCCAGTGGTAGCACATAAGCCAAGTTTGGGTGACAATAGCCATCTCATCCACTTGATAAGAGTGCAGTTGTGTGGGGACATAAAAGATAGCAGATCCTAACAAGAAAGGCAAACCTGTGACACTTGGAAGAATGACTTGATATCACTTAGGGATAAAAATAAGGGGCGTTGGTGGGGGAGAGAAGGGAGTTAAAACCAGTATATGGTTTCTAGCCTGAAAATTAAGGTACTTTCTGCCATAAACAGAAATGAGAAAAGTGGAAAGAAAAGCGAGTTTGTGGTGCAAGATTACTTTGGACTTTACTGTGTCTCTGAACTCTAGTATCTATAATTAAATAGGGGTTGTCCTTGCTCTTGGTGAGGAATGAAATGATGAAAGCACTTTGTAAACTGGGAAGGACTAGATAATTGTAATGAGTTAATGATAACTTTTATCACTATTTTAATTATACATATATATATTTTTTAAGGGGAAGAGGGTTGTGAGGAGGAGGGGTATTCAGTTGCCTTGTTTGTTTTTGTTGAGACAGAGTCTCACTCTGCCGCCCTGGGTAGAGTGCAGTAGCGTCATTGTAGCTCACCGCAATCTCCAACTCTTAAGCTCAAGTGATCCTTCTGCCTCAGCCTCCTGGGCAGCTGGGACTATAGGCATGTACCGCAATGCCTGGCTGGTTTTTTTTTCCCTTTCCTTTTGGTAGAGACAGGTCTCACTCTTGCTCAGCCTGGTCTCGAACTCCTGAGCTCATGCAACACTCCTGCCTCAGCCTCCCAGAGTGCTAGGATTACAGGTACTAGCCTCTACGCCCGACCTATTTTAATTATATTTAAACATATTTTCCCAGCAGTTAGAATAAAGACTTGAAGTGATATTTAGGATCCGAAGGGAGGGACGAGCCAACAGAGGAAGCAGGCATGGACGGAGACAGGCAGAGGGGCCAACAGGTCTTAGGGATGGGGAGGAAAATAGAGTTTATCACAGGAGTTCTCTCTAATCTGGAAAGCTACTCCCTCTGTGTGGACTTTGAACATCACCTCTGTCACAGGTCCTCAAGAGTTACCTCCCTCTCCACCCCCACTTTCCTGCACCTCCAGACATGCTCAGCTAATCTTTCTGCCCCTGTTGAAGCACTCAAGTCCTTTTCGGAATAGGAGTATACAAAATTGTATTAAGCTATCTTCCTTTTGCTGTTAAGTACATACAATTGTGGTGACAGCTACAGCCACCACTCCTCTCTTCATGTACCTTAACACCTCGTCCCGACCACCCCTGCAAAACATACAAGGTCTGGGAGGAAATGTGAGGTGATAAGCGTAGGGTGGTGATAGTTGTAAGGGGAGCTTTGGAGGGTCTCAGAGCATTGGCAGAGCAGAAGCGAGGCAGGGCAGGAGGGAGGCCATGCACTGAGTGCAGAGTGAGAGAGAATGGACAGAAGTTGGGTAGTTTAGGGAGAGAGGCTTTGAAACTGTCCTGGAAAAAAAACTCTAGATATTTAGCGAATGTTTCTTATGGTATAAAAAGCATACAAAATTTGGCAAACACAAATGTTCATTTGTCATACCCAACCAAGAGCTATTAACTTTCATGCAAATGTGAAAATACATATTAACTAGATTCTTAATAAATGCTGATTGAATTAAGGTATATTGATTAGATGTCAGCCAGTCACTAACCTTATTTATGAACACAGCTATGTGGCTATGCATGTATGTATGTATTTCTTTTAAAAGTGCCGCAGTTGGCATTTTGTTTTTTTACACATCTGTCTCAGATCTAATTATGTCACTAGCTTTTAGCCAGGGCTCCACTTTTTTGGAGGTTGGCAGGCCTGGGCTGACATCCTTTCCTGTGTGCCTTTCCTCTCTACGCAGAGGGCCTGAGTTTGGGCAGTCTGCGTGGGCTACTGGCTGCTTCCATCACCTGCCTCACCTACCCCAGGGCTGAGCTTTGCTGAGACAAAAAATTACTTCTTGCTAACATGTATTTGAAAGATGGGCTGAGAGCGGGTGAAGGCCCTGGCTTGCTGACTGGACAGCAATTGGCGGTTGCCCGGTAGCCCTGGTTACCACCTGGGGCCTACTGGCGTCTGTACTGATGCTGCCGTAAGCCAGACGTAGAGCTCAGCCTGGCACTGCCTCCCTAAGGTACTAATGTTCCAGCTTCCCGTTCTGCTCTGGTATTTCCATCTTCCACATACATCCCTGCAACTGAACCCATCCTGTCAACCCTCTCTCTCTTGCCCCAGATTCTACTTTCCAGTATAAACAAAGTCTCCTCTACTGTCAACCCCTTCGGGAACACTCTACCTCCTTCTGCCCTGAGCATATGACCTATCTCCTCCTACCACTGAGCTGGGGGTGGGCCTGTGGCAGGGAGGGGCTGGCTTTCTTCTCGCTCCCCATTACTGCCTCTGAACCAAATCCACTTGCCGCTGGCTTTACCCCTCTCCATTCTGCCTGTCTTGTCAGCTCTTCTCCCTGCTCACTGAAGACTTTGACATTTGCTTCCCAGACGTTTCCTCTCAACTCTTAATCCTGCCATCGTCCTGGACAACTTTACCATTCATGTGGCCTTTACCGTCCCCTCCACTCCACTGTGGCTGCCTATCCCATGGTCACAACCTGTGCCTTGTCATTGCCCAGGACTGGCCCATTTCTGTGCTCCGAAGCTTCAGAAGCACATCTGTGGTTACCAGCCGCCAGCACAGATGCTCTCCCAGGCACCTACTCCTGCAGTTTGCAACCACACATAGCTCTTGACTAGTACACTTTCTCTTTTCTGCATTTACCTCATTCTGACTCAGTTCTCACAGGCACTGTTTCAGTTGTTCTCCCATCAACCTTCCTGCTTCCTTCTTTCTCCTTTGTACTTACCAGCAAAACCCTCCTTGGAGCGAGTCTCCTAACTCAATTTTTCTAGTTCTATATATGGGTGCTTGTGTATTGGTGGTCAAAATTATATGACTTTTTTGCCTGACAATCCCTACACGGCTTTAGGAAGCTTCTCCCACCCCTTTTTACTTTCTTATACCCTCCACCTCTCTGTGCCTCAGCAGATCATCAACATCTTGCTCACTCTCAACAGAAGGCCTGCCTTAGAAAGTTCTTTCTTTTTTCACTAAGAAAACTGAAGTGGAAAGGTAGGAAGTTCCTTAACTTACTCTTTTATGTTTGTGTCCATCTTTCCATCCTCCCCCTCTTAGGGAAAGAGTTAGCATCTCCTATTTATTAAGGCTTTGGATCCAGTCCACATCCCACCACCTTCATCCGTATCTTTACTCTAGACCCATAAACATGCTCATACTCTTCCCATATGAAAATCAAACCAAACAAAAACCCCTGCTGCCGTCCTGTCTCCTTCCATTCACAGGCAAGCTTCCTACAAAACTAAGCCTGAATTAACTCTCTTCATTGTTTCACCTCCCATTCCATCCCAACCACTATAATCTGGCTTCTGCCCTCATCTCTCCACAATGAACCGATGAGTCCCCTTGTGGACAAAACAAATCCACACTTCCCTTCCTCATTTTAACTGCCCTCCCTGAGCTCTTTGATTCTGCTGGCTGTTCTTCCTCTCTGAGCTTCCCCTGTAAGCCTCTCCTCTTTGCTATGAAATCTCAGGTAGCTCCAGAATCCTTTTACAATCCCAATCTGATTTTTTCTGGGCTATCTTGGCATACGACACATCACATAAAAATACCATTCACCACACCTCACTGTAATCAGTTAGTTTGCCTCTCTTTCCCCGTAGACTGGGTACTTTATGAGGGCAGGTCTCAGTCTATTTGGCTCGCTGTCCCCAATGTCTAGCACTCAGTCTTTCTAAATGAATAGAAAAAGAGTTCTGGACCACGAAAGTTTTAAAGTGTAAACAGTAGGGCATTTAACCTGGAAGACTTTTAACATTTAAACAGCAGGCCATTTAATTGTGTCATTTCACATACTAACTATGCATGGAGTTCCTGATGGCGAAAGCAGTGTTGCTGGCTAATTTGCCAGTAGGAAATCTGGGCATTTAGGAGCCCATTTCTAGGAGATAGCACCAGCCCACACATTGATCTTAAGCTGCCTGTCATCTGCAGAACCCACTAGTTCAGCGTGCTTCTCCTGGCCTTGAACTACACGGTCACCTGTAGCCACTAAGAGGTGGACAGATAGATATTTATGGTATACGGTCTTTAGGTTAGGGAGGGCAGGGGGTATGCTGGCCTAGGTGGGTCTGTTTTTGTGTGCGTGCATGGGTGGGGAACGGAGAAAGGAGGCGATGTGTGCATTACTTCTACAGAGACACCTTTCCAGACCTTCTTAAGGAGGTGACAGTGACGGTCAGTCTCTCCCCCGCCCCCACCGCACTGATCACAACTTCACTTGCATTCGTGTGATTAATGCCTGTCTCCCCCGCCAGCCTGTAAGCTGCACGAGGTAAAGGAACCTAACGCGTTCAGGCTCACTCGCGTAATTCCCCTTCCCAGAAGGATGCCTGAGGCATAACAGGTATTCCACAAACATTTCCATTTCCTCGACAAGCGCTTCTGGGCGCGTCTGGACGGGCAGACCGCCAAAGGGCCGGCCTCCGCGGGCTCGGGTGCGGGGACCCCTGGTGGCACCAACGCCGCGCCCACGGAGAGCCAGGCCCGGGCGGGCAGCGGCGCGCAGCGCGCGGCCGGGCGCTGTCGCGGGGACGGTTCTCCGGCTCGCGTGGGCGCTGCCCGGGCGGGGACAGTGGGGACGGGGCGGTCGCGACGCGAGGTAGCGGCCGGGCCAATGAGCGCTGGCCGGGCGGGGCTCAGGGCCAGCCGTTCGGGCGCGCGCGGGGCTGGGCGTGCCGCGGGTGACGCGCAGGGCCGGGCGGGCCAATGGGCGTAGGGTGGCGGGCGGGCCCGGAGGCCCGGGGCTTTAGGACGCGAACGGGCGGCCGGCGGGACAGACTGACGTGTGGCCGCATCGCGGGAGGCGAATGGCGGGGATGGCGCTGGCGCGGGCCTGGAAGCAGATGTCGTGGTTCTACTACCAGTACCTGCTCGTCACGGCGCTCTACATGCTGGAGCCCTGGGAGCGGACCGTATTCAGTATCCTGCCTGGGGCGCGGGCCGCGGGGCTGCATCCTCCCAGGCCCAGGGCCTGGGCTGGAGGGTGGAGAGGCGGCTCCGCGGGACCCGCGGGCGGACTCGCCTGTCCGCGGCGAGCGCGGGAGCCGTGGGGTGGGGGTGTGGGGGTCTGGGGCCGAGGGTGGCGCTCGCGTGGTTAAGGGGGAGGAGGGAAGGTGAGAACTCTAGTGATCCAGGGTCGCCCCTGGTCACTTGACCCAAGGTGGAAGCGTCTGTATTTCTGGAGGAAATCCCCGATGGCGATGTCTCGCCCGGTCTGTCGTCGTCTGCACTTTGGCCGCGCCTGCTTTTCCTTCAGTCCCCTGATCCGGTGCTGGGCAGGGACCGTGTTAGTGGAGGAGCTGGTGGAGCTGATCGCTCCCGCCTTGGACGCCTTCGACCTTTAGCTGTTCCCAATTTAGTTGGCTTTGGTTCTTATGAGAATTCTAACCAGTTTACCGGTTTTTTAACCAGGTTGTGAATTTGTGGCCACGACAACCCCAGTACAGTTTTGGCAGACAGTTTAAGTTACTGTATCTTGTTGGTCTTCAAGATGGGTAGTTTTAAAAGTTTATTTATTACTTTGCACTGTCCACAGAAGTCGTGCCCGAAAGGGAATTTGTGGTTAGTTGTCGGTAGGGTTTGAAAGTGTTTTGGTGGCTAGTTAATAAATTCTTGTTAATGACTACTGAGTGGTTACTGCAAGCAAAGCAACTGTGCTAAGCACTTTGCCTGATCTGAGCTCATCTAACTTTCACAGCCCCAATTACTAACTCAAGGATGTGAAGATAGGCTTCCTGAAGTCTGTGATGTTTCTTGTGTCCAATTGTTTATGCTGACATTTCTGATGGTATTATTCTTGCAAAATAAATACTAATTGAGATGTGACTTTTTTAAAAACCCCGGGGCCAATACGAAACAAGAATTTCACATAACATATTTAGTTCATCCAGGCTCATCCAGTTCATCCAGGCTCATTTGGTACTTTTCAGTGTGGGTTAGTTGGAGTAGCTTACTTCAGAACAGCTTTGCAAATGCATTGTTGCATTCCAGTGAGTGACTGAGATAATCTCATTCCGAGTCTTCTCAAGTGTGTTTATTTGTGTTGGAATAGCATAAGGTTGTACTTAAAGCTAAATCTTTTGTGTCAGCACTTTTGAGGAATTTTAGCTGCTTATAAAGCAACTTATTTATTACTGTTGACATTTATTTCCAAATCTGGAACTTAAGAACTAGAGTGCGTATTTTGGATTTAGACTCCGAATATATAGTCTACTCTGATTTCTTGCACCATTTATTTGTGGCTGCAGTTTAATCTCACTCTAGTTTCTGTAGGTTAGGGCTCACAAGGTCATGCCTTGTAAAATGTATGCTTAAGTGCATACTAAATTGAATTTTCTCAATAGAAGCACATATATCTTGACTCATTTAGAACATCCTAAAGTTAAACAGTGTTGTGTTAAATGGAAACTCTTTAAATCCAAGGTCGAATATAGAGCTCACTATTAGAATCTAGTATAGATTTTACATTTAAAAGCTTTTGTTGGCATATGGGTAAGTGCTACAGTGTCAATAGTGTTAAGATTTTTCTGTATTATGTTGCAGTAGTAATAGTGTCCTATAAATACCTAGGTGACGGCTTATTGGGGGATGGAGAAATAAACTATGAAGTGAAATGTAGTGTCTTAGATTTTTGCCTTTGATGTTTTTGACTTCTCATTGGTTTATGTGCCTAAGTGATGTCAAAAATGTTTAAGCTAGTGAGAACTGCAATCTACTGGCATTTGGTACTATAGAATCTTATGATTTTTAAACCTAAGATTTAAAAAAAAAAAAATCTCATTTTAAAGTTCATGTTATTGAGTTAACCCAGGGTAGAAATGCTATCCTTTGACATAAACCAATCTTAAATTTCTGTTGGCTATTGTATTTATATTATTCCACCTCAACTTCTAGTGTTATTTTAAACTATTTAACTAGCCTATAGTTTGGAACATCAATTTGAGATTGAATCCTCATTCTAGCTTGGAGGAAATAACTGAGTGGGAAAGCTGGATATTTTTCCTACTTGTTAGGAGCCTTACTGTGAAGTAGCTTGAATTTCATAAATTCATTAATGATTGGTAAGCTTCACCCAGGACTACTTTGTGGCCAGTTATGTGGTTTTGGAGAGAGGCATACTTTCCATAGCTTAAAATTTACATTGAACGTAAGCATGACTGCTAGAAACCTAACATTTATTGTAAGAGAAATTTGCCTGTGTGTGTGAAAATTGGTCTCTGAGTTAGAAGTACTGCACAGAAGAAGACTCTAGATAAATCTTTAATTTCTTAAAAAAAGATAAATGTATTAGTTTACATTTCCCTGCTATAACTCCTTAAAAATTTTTAAGTTGTTATTTTAGGGAAAACTGATAGCCTGCTGTAATTATTTCTGCACCCTTGAGCATCCATATATGTTTAGAAATTATTTGCTTCTCTGTTTCTTCCCAAATCAAATAGCTAGAAGTTAGTTAAAAGCTGTTGTAAGTTGAAAGTCAGTCTCAATTGTATGTAAGTGTTTTTGAGCTTATCTAAGTAAGGAAATTGTGATTTATAAAAAGAATTTAAAATATTTTTAAGGAAATGCATCTATTGTGTCAAATCAGACACATTATAAATAGTTGTTCAGAAAGTAAGATTATAAGTGGGTTTTGTAAATCCTTCCATGCTAGGGCTTTTTAACATCTGTTTTCTGATATCACATTTGAAATGATATGTTAGCTTTTGGATTGTCAACCAATATTTGAACTTTTTCCATGTTCAGACATGGTTTCTATCTTATAAAGAAATGGGACATGGTATCTGTGTTGAAATAAAAGGTAACAATAAAAAGAATCTTATAAGTGCTAATTACTGTTACAGTATATACTAAATAAGGAGACCTAACACAGACTGAGAACCACTGACTTCATCTCAGAAGGGGATGTTTTTAACATATGTTTCAAAGGTTTTGTAACTAGTAAGACAGGCCCTGTAGTGCCTCCTTGAAGAACATTGTAACTGCCTATTGGGAAAAGGTGGAAAAATTAAAAATAGTTTGTTAAAATAATTTGGATCAGAAGTATGTTATTTTAGCCTAGTTTTTTTTTTTTTTTTTTTTACAGAGTCTTGCTCTGTTGCCTGGGCTAGAGTGCCGTGGCGTCAGCCTAGCTCACAGCAACCTCAAACTCCTGGGCTCAAGCGATCCTTCTGCCTCAGCCTCCCGAGTAGCTGGGACTACAGGTGTGTGCCACCACGCCCGGCTAATTTTTATATATATATATTTTTAGTTGTCCAGATCATTTCTTTCTATTTTTTAGTAGAGACGGGGTCTCGCTCTTGCTCAGTCTGGTCTCGAATTCCTGACCTTGAGCGATCCACCCGCCTCGGCCTCCCAGAGTGCTAGGATTACAGGCGTGAGCCACCACGCCCGACCTTAGCCTAGGTTTATTAATTAAAAAATAAAGTCATATTAGTCTGTAATCACTGGGTTATATTTGCCATCTCTCTGCTGCTGCTTATGTTTCCATGGCATTTTATTTTATTTTAAGCAAAATGTGGGCAGTTTTTTGGTTTATGTTAGGAACTAGATTCCCCCTGACAGCCCCATGTTTCTTCAAAAGATTTTTTTCTCTTTTTAAACCACAGTGCTGGGCATACAAATCATGCTTGAGAAACATTTGTTTATAAGTTGATTTGTTATTTTGCAGCAATTTCAGAAGTATTTGAGAGTGGGAAAAGAGACCTGATTTTAAACCACTTTTAGAGTAGCTTTGGAGCTTGGCTGTTTCTGATGAACAGAATTCTCTGCTCAGAGAAAATTCAAATTTAAAGAAGTAGAGGCTGGGCGCGGTGGCTCACGCCTGTAATCCTAGCACTCTGGGAGGCCGAGGCGGGCGGATTGTTTGAGCTCAGGAGTTCGAAACCAGCCTGAGCAAGAGTGAGACCCCATCTCTACAAAAATAGAAAGAAAGAAATTAATTGGACAACTAAAAATATATAGAAAAAATTAGCCGGGCATGGTGGCGCATGCCTGTTGTCCCAGCTACTTGGGAGGCTGAGGCAGGAGGATCGCTTGAGCCCAGGAGTTTGAGGTTGCTGTGAGCTAGGCTGACGCCATGGCACTCTAGCCCGGGCAACACAGTGAGACTCTGTCTCAAAAAAAAAAAAAAAGAAATAGAAAATGCTGTAGATTGGACGAACTTCTTTGATTTATCTTGGAGTCATTAACAAAATTTACATTGCTCTGTCTACTCATTTGTAAAATATGTATGTTTGTTGAATTCTGTATCCCACAAGTATTATGTACCTTCTATTTGCCAGATACTATTCTAGATGTTGGGGCTAGAGATGCGAATAAAATAGATAAAATTTTTTCTCCTAATGCCACTAGATAAATAAATAAAATATATAGATTATTAGACTGTTATAACCGTTATGGGTAAAAATAAAACGAAAGAGGATGAGAAGTAAGGAAGATGGACATTTGGAAATATTTAAGCAGGGAAAGAATTCTAGAAGATTCCAGGCCAAAGGCACATTAAGTGCAAATGTCCTGAGGCATGAGCAAGTCTGGCTTGTTTCAAGAATGGCAGAGAGGCCCCTGTGGCTGGAGCCAAGTGAAGGGGGCGTGAATAGTAGGAAAGGTCAGATAATGTAGGGCCTCTAGGCTAAGATCTGAGGAGACAAGGGAGGTGCACAGATCTTTTAAATAGATTCACTGCTTAAAATCCAGTAACAGTTTTCTCACTGATTTAATGAAGTGGGAAAGTGAGCATTGTTTTCTCCTTGGGACTTCAAGCTATTTTCATTTCAAATGGAAAAAAATATATAACCTATGAATAGTTTTTTCTCATTTTTTATGTACTTCCTGAGTTCTGTACTGTTTCCAAGAAGAAGATTTCTTGCTTCAAGGAAACTAGAGACTAGTTTCAGGAAAAAATAGAATTTATACGTGTTCTCAGATGGATCCTTTCTGTGTTGTTTCAGCTGAGGGAGATGGGCAGCAAGTGCTTTGGGATGCAGGGCAGGAAGAGCATGGTGGACTGGAGAGCTCAGAGAACTTTCGGGGAGGTATTTGAGTGCTGTTCGCCCCATCCCCCATAGGGGAGAAGGTGCAGAGGTGTCTGTGATGGTGAGTACTCCAGTGTGAACGGCTGGAACGGGCATTTTTTAAGGCAAAATAGGTGGGAAGTAAAGTTGAAAAAGTAGGTTGGGGCCATTCATTAATTCAACAAATACTGTGCGAGTTCCCTTTGCTTCTGCCTGAGCTTAAAAAAAAAAAATACTGTGTGTGTACCTTGTGCCGGATGCTGGCATTAGTGCTTGTGATACATTGGTGAGCAAAAGAGAGAAAGATCTCTGCCCTTGGGGAACTTTCACAATAAGTAAGTTATACAGTTATTGTATATTAGGTGGTAAGCATTATGGAAAACAGAGAAGCAGACCAGGGCTGGGGGATCAGAAATGCAGGGGTGGGATGGAGTTGCTGGTTTTTTAAAAAGAGAATATCAGGAGTGGCTTCCGGGAGAAAAGGGCATTTGAGCAAAAACATAAAGGTCATAAGGGAGTTAGCAGGAGGGAGGGGCATTGTTGGAATAACCAGTGCAAAGTCCCTCAGTCAGGAGACTGTCCCAGCATGTGTGAGGACTGTCATTGAGGTGGGTCGTCATTGAGGTGGGTGTGGCTGGAGCAGAGTGCGCATGGGCGAAAGTGGTGGACAGTGAGGCCAGAGAGTTGATGGAGGGCCTGTAGGCCATTGTATGGACTTTGGTTTTTCATCTTAGAATGAAAGGGTGCTCCTGGAAGGATTTGCATGAGGAGTGATCCAAGCTGCCTTTTATTTAAGTTTTAAAAGGTTAAATATGGCTGGGTGCAGTGGCTCATGCCTCTTATCCCAGCACTTAGAGAGGCCAAGGCTGGAGGATCACTTGAGGTCAGGAGTTTGAGACCAGCCTGGGCAACATAGCGAGACCCCTGTCTCTACAAAAAATAAATTTTAAAAATTAGCCAGGCATGGTGGTATATGCTTGTAGTCCCAGCTACTTGGGAGGCTGAGGTGGGAGGATCACTTGAGCCCGGGAGTTGGAGGCTGCATTGAGCTATGATCACACCACTGCACTCCAGCCTGGGTGACAGAGTGAGACCCTGTCTCTTAAAAAAATAAAAATAGAAAACTAAAAGTTAACTCTGGGTTTGGAATAGGTTAAAGGTCTAAGAGAGGAGGCAATGGTAGAGGCAAAAGTAAGTGTTTTGGATTGAGGAAGGCTTTGAATGCTAATGAAAAAACATTAAAAAATTTAAGCTGGATGTTATTTTCAGTGGCAACTAAATTATTTTCTTAGATTTTTGCTGTATCCTTAAATGCTCACAGCTTAGAATAGAAAACTATACTAACTGAGAGTTTAAAAATATGAATTCTTAAATTGTAAATAAATGTAAATTATATGTCCTTATGGTTCAAAATCAAAAGGTACAAAAAGGTAGATAGAAGGTGACAGTCTTCTTTCTATCCCTGGCCAAGCCACCCCAGGACAACCAGTGTGAGGAATTTCCTGTGCGTCTCTCCTGAGATATTCTGTGAATACATGGAAAATACACTCTGAATAGCAGTTGTTCTGGTATGCATGGTTTGATGAAATCAAAGTATTTATAAGCTGAAAGAGAGGTACTTGGACAATATATTTTGCTGTGCCACCTTTGGAGGTACTAATAATGACTGGCATGATTTCCTACAATTAAATTAATATCTCTGCCTGTTTTATGTATATAAAGTTTATTTTGTAGATAAACACAGCAAACAAAACAAAATTGACAAAGAAAAACCTAGTGTTTGGCCAGTGGACACCTTTGGGCTATCATCTGTGCCTGCCTTTGGCAGAGCTTCTTGTGAGCTAGTCAATAAAGGTAATTATCATTAAAACCCCAATTCACCAGACTCTTTTACTTTTACTCTTTTTTCTTAATGAGCTCTTCTTTTGAAGAAAAAATATATATAAAATCATCTGAGACTTTAAATAGATTGCCAATAAAAATCAATGTGTGATTTGATAATTAGGCAAAATTCTCAATATCAGAGAAATTTATTTCTAGAAAATATGTTTTTACTAAGTAAGCTTAATGCCTTTTAGAAAGATTTTTATCAAGATACTTTTAAGCAAAATGTGATTTCAGAATAAACTTGAAACACCTGAACATTTTGCACTACTTTCAAGCTTATGTAGAAAAATAATTTCTTTAATCTTTCTTCTATTTTCTCCCATTACCTTTGACCTTTCCTTTGTAGAAGTGAATGCAGCTTTCTATTCCCAGGGAGTGCTAAGTGGGAGAAATGGAGGCAAGAATTATTGTAAGTGAGAAATTAGTACTTTCAGGCCTCCAGACTGTGACCTTTGGGCTTTCTGTTTGTGCACCCCCAAAAGAACAATAGTCATGGACTGTGCAGAGTCTTGCCCATTTAAATCGACATATGAATCTTTCATAGTAAATTTAGACAGTTACAAAGTATTTAATTTCTTGCTTTTCATACATGTATATTTTTGTTAAAACTTAAAACTATAATTCTTTCTCATACAATTCATAGGAAATGTTCATCACATAATCAAACTGGCAAAGCCAGTCCTCACTGTGAAGCCAAATAGGCAAAATCATCCTTAATCTCTTTTTTTAATCCTTAATTTCTATCAGAAAAAGTGCAGCGTCATTTTTCTGTTCAAATAATTGTGTTACTGTTAACACCTTCATACTTGTCTCTCTTCTGAATTCAAATTGTTAGATGGATAGAGACATGAGGCTTGGAGCTGTGCGGGAAGCTTGTTACTTGAATGAACTAAAGTACAACCTGAGTTAGTTACTATCCTTTTGTTCGGTGTCTCAGAGGTTATTTTATGCCCGGGGGAAATGTACAATGGTAAGATTCAGGAAGTGAAGTGGGAGAAGTGAAGTTGTAAGGGGGGATGGGAAGGAGAACTAGCAGATCACAGCAGTTCTCAGACGGGTCAGCTTTAGGAGAGAGTACAGCCAAGGCAGGTGGTCTGTAAACAGTCTCCTTAAATTGTCCTAACCTCCCGCAAGATTGTCTTGTTACCTCCAGGGCTCCTGTGTTTTAGTTTGAAGAAGAAAACTACTCTAGCCTGTTTTATGCTCCCTCTATATTTGGCTGGCTAAGTGAGAAC
Organism: Propithecus coquereli; assembly: GCF_000956105.1. Taxonomy (NCBI): domain Eukaryota; kingdom Metazoa; phylum Chordata; class Mammalia; order Primates; family Indriidae; genus Propithecus; species Propithecus coquereli. Next base: position 129,169 of record NW_012148319.1, read on the forward strand.
ATTAAAATATCCCTTAATTGTACCTCTTAGGATATTATAACTTTAGTAGCTTTCAGGAAAGGTGGAAGAACACTACATGTACTCACCATTAAATTGGTACTAATCGATCAACATCTATGTGCACGTATGGAAATAACATTCATCGGAAATGAAGCATGTAGGAGGGGGTGGAGGGGTTGCATAAATTCACACCTAATGGGTACAGTGCGCAGTATCTGGGTGATGGGCACACTTATAACTTTGACTAAAGTGGTACAAAAGCAATTCATGTAACCAAAATGTTTGTACCTCCGTAATATTCTGAAATTAAAATAAATAAATAAAAGAAGAAAAAAAAGAGGTACGCAAACAGCAGAATAAACACCCAGGAGCAATCCGATGGAGACTATGAAATAAGGCTGTGGTGGCTCATAACTATAATTCCAGCCCACCGAAGCCAAGGCCGGTGGATCACTTGAGCCTAGGAGTTCAAGGTTACAGTGAGCTATGATCAGGCCACTGCACTAAGTCTGGGCAACAGAGCAAGACCTTGTCTCTAAAAAATGTTTTTTAATGAAAAAAAAGGAGACTATGAAATAAGTATGTTTAAAATGATAAAAGAAGTCAAAAACACAAGAGAGAAAACTGACACTATGAAAAGATTTGAGAAAA
>NW_012148319.1:134941-136703 GCF_000956105.1 Propithecus coquereli
GGCAAAAAGAGTGAGACTCTGTCTCAAAAAAAAAAAAAAGCGCTCTTTTGCACTTTTTGCAAGGTGATTATTAGACATTCCTCACTGTCCCATTGTCTACTTGTTCACTTAGTATGAGTGTCACTGTATATTTAAGTCAATTTTTAAGTAGTATGGTCGAGAACTTTAGGATAATTTTTTGGAATAATTTTGAAATTTAATTTATAGAAAACTTCCTTTTATAGGCTTCTTTAATATGATTCTGGAAATAATTCAGAGAAATGGGATCAGAATATAGGAATATTTTTTGGAGGACACAGGATAAAAGTTAAATTCTATGGGTAAAGGGTTGGGTTAAGGGTTTTTGTTTTGTTTTTTTAGCAGCTTATAAAGTGGCATTTGCATCTAGGTTCAAGTAACTTTCAATAATTTTGTGTTTATCTTTACCAGAATTGCGAGTTTATTCTATTCGTGAAAGCTAAGACTTTCTGTAACAAATTAGGTCCAATTATGCCTAAACTAAATTTTGTAGGGAGGAAGGATCCTTCATACAAAAGTTTTTTAGTTTAGTACTATATGCTGTTCCATTTTTCCTTTACAGTTCTTATTTGTTAGGGAAATTATTTAGGCATACAAAAAAACCATAAAGAGTACAATAATGAATATGCATATACTATCAGCCAGCTGAAGAAAAACATGACAAAATATTTGAAGCCCCCTTTACACCCATTCTTAGTTGCTTTTCCCTTTTCCCTGTCCCCATCGCACCCCATCACCAATTAACCACTAGCCTGAATTTACCATTTATTTCTTATTACTTTTATTCCGTATGTATATATCACAACTTAATGCTATATTCAGTTTTGAACTCTAGTGTCTTGTATTTTAACCAGGCAAAAAAACCTTTTCAAGTTTTGGTAAGTTGTTGTTTCACTTAGAGAAAAAAAAAATCATGATTTTATATGCATGTAAAAAAAATTTAAAAGCTTGACAATTTAGTGTTCACAAATTGAGCTTCTGTTTCAGATTCTTGTTCTACAGTGAAGTAATCTCTATGAAGCTAATTATGCATGTTCCTTAACTGATATATTCTTCATAATAAATTGAAGAATCATAATGCCATAAACATTATGTAAAATAATTATTCAAATGGCTGTTTTCTAGTAATCATTCCTTACCTTAGTTGAACTTGAGCCAGTGCTATTACTATATCATTTTAATTTGCTTGTATATATTTATAAGACTTACATAAAAGCTATAATAAACTAAAAAAAGTTCGTACGTATAATATTGCCTAGAAACCAATTTTGTCTTTCTTTTCTGTAGTCATGGTCAAGTTTGTCAGCTATAATGTGTGGAATATGTAGAAAGCACCATAGTGAATCTAGAGTCAAATGAATGCTTCTTGAGAAATTTCTTTATACATCAAATATGTATTGAACATGTGTTATTTTAGATGCTGGAGATATAAAAATAATAAGACATTGTTTCTGTGCTAAAGGAGTTGATAATTTGGGTGAAATATAAATACATCTACAAATAGGTAATGTCAGGTGATAAGTGCTATAGTATATGAATAGAGAGCGTTAATGAGCATCAGGGAGCAATTAGTTCTGCCAGGAGTGTGGGGTAAGAATGGGAAAAATATGGCCGGGCGCGGTGGCTCACGCCTGTAATCTTAGCTCTCTGGGAGGCCAAGGCAGGTGGATTGTTTGAGCTCAGGTGTTCGAAACCAGCCTGAGCAAGAGCGAGACCCCGTCTTTACTAAAATTAGAAAGAAATT
>NW_012148319.1:136753-139513 GCF_000956105.1 Propithecus coquereli
CCCTCATTAATGAAAAATCCTGTATGAAAAATATCTCATGCTGTACCCATCATATGTGAGCTATCTGATGTTTCAGAAACATGTATCGGGCCAGAATAGATTATATTTCAGAGTAAACTGGGAATTTTTTCCCCCCTTGACGCTGGGGTTCAATTTTTCATAAAGATAATAGAAGCCCTAATCAATAAATGTGTATACCCATTCATAACCTTGGTTTCTCTGGGTTTAGAGCTCTAAACCATTTCCGGGATTTCATTTCAGAGAGAAAAATTTTCAGTGCATGATCATTGCTTGTTTCAGCAGCATGCTTTGTTGTTTAGTTTTTAAAGAGACTTGTCATCAAGCTGTAGTTCCTAAAAACAATTTCTATACTTAGGCTTGTATAATCAACACACTATAGAAAGCTCAGGGAGTGGGTTGCTAAACATTAACTTCTGATGCTAATGTAATATCCTTTTATATGATCCAAGAATATCAGATTGGTTAACATCCAAAGGGTTCTAACAATATTATCTTCCCTTCGCTTCAATTTAAAGTAAATAGAAAAGTATTAATAGATAGAGTTGATATATTTGGGAAAAATAAACTTCCTTGACATTTCTGTTGGCGATAACCTGCAGTTTTTTGAGGTCAAGGGAAAAAACTGCTGTAATAAGGAAGATTTCCTGTTTGGAGCTTCATCCAGTAGCTGGCAACTGCTTCCAATTAGGGCTTTGATTGCTTTTCAGTAAACAGCCTATGATAATACTTTGTCAAATGCTTTGTTTTCTTTTTTCATTAAGATGGTTCCTTAAAATAGATTTATCAAAACCTTTGAGTACTTTTAAGGATAAGTAGCATTTTAGAATTAATTTTACAAGAGGAATTTGACTAATATAAGATTGGATTGCTTTAAATGTCGTTTTAGCTTTGCTTTTTAAAGTGACCAGTACAACCAGAGACTTAAAGCACGGAAATTATTTATACTAGTGAAGAGGTGTAAGTCATACCCACTGGAACAAAGGTCCCTGACCTTTTTCCAGTGAGAAACTACTTTTGATTTTTTCCAAAGTCTTATGAATAGATTACTAAGGTGGATGATGATAGTTCAGAGTCACTGGTTTGGACAGGAAATGTCAGTTGCTATGAGTTGCTGTAATCTTGTTTGTGATGTACTGTACTTGTCCTTAAAGCATTTCCTCTTTGTTATGGGTCTTTTTTTTTTTTTTTTTAAGTTGCTGTGATTTTTTTTTTTTTTTTTTTTAAGTTGCTGTGATAAGGGGAATGGCTGTTTTACTGGGCAAAAAAAATCTTTATCTTTTTTCCTATCTATCTGGAAACTCAGCACATGATTAGTTGGGGATCCCTCGTAAAGTAACAGAAAACAACATCCAGATACTGTATATCATTTCACATCTATTTGCTTTTATATCCATTGAAGCCATAAAATATTTATGTTATGTCCAGGTTATAAATAACCTCTGATTGTTCACTGAGCCCTTGAACAAACATTTATCTTCAGCGCCTGCACATATCCTGGCACCTTATCTGCTCAGTTCTGAAATGATTTATGAAGCACCTGCTTTACCAAACAGTGCCCTGTGGCTGGAAGCAAAGGCTCAGCAGAGGTGCTTTTGCTATCAGGCACTTAAAATTCAGTGTTAGAAATAGGTCATAAATACAAAACAGGACAGCCCATTTTTTAGTTTTTGAGGGTTCTTTTTTGTTATGTTCTAGACTGATTAATAACAAATTAGTAGCAGAGTGACCTTGGGCAATTCCTAAACATAGGTCTGAGTCATGATGTTAAATACTCAAACCCTCAAAGAACAGTCCTAATAAGGATTGTATTGCCTTCTGTTTCAGAATAGGTTTGATTCTAAATTCTCACATCAATCTTGAAAGATAGGTGATGTGGGCTGGGCACAGTGGTTGACACCTGTAATTCTAGCACTCTGGGAGCCTGAGGCGGGAGGATTGCTTGAGCTCAGGAGTTTGGGACCAACCTGAGCAAGAGTGAGACCCCATCTCTACTGAAAATAGAAAAATTAGCCAGGTGCAGTGGTGCGTGCCTGTAGTCCCAGCTACTCAGGAGACTGAGGCAGGAGGGTTGCTTGAGCCCAGGAGTTTGAGGTTGCAGTGAGCTATGATGATGCCACTGCACTCTAGCCCACGTGACAGAGCAAGACTCTATTTCAAAAAAAAAAAAAAGGTAGGTGATGTGTATCCACATTTTATAGATAAGGGGACTGGTGTTCAGAGATTTTTTGATACAGACAAGGATGGCAGAGTTACAACTCAAAACAAGGTGTCCTCCAGCACTATGCTGCTTCCATCTGTACCTGTTTCTTGTACTTTGCAGTATGTCAAGAATAAATTTAGAGAGGTTCATTACAGAATGAGATGGATTAAGAGATCTATGTCAGATAAAAAATTATAGCTGGTATACTCTAAATGGCATGTCTAGCTTTGTTAGACGCTTCTACAGAGATGAAGGACACACATTCCCCAACCTTGCAGATGTCACTGATGCCCAAGAGTGTCAATAGAAACTACCACTTTAAATGATGCCAAGTATAACCCTGGGGAATATTCGACTCAGCACATGGATACGTTTTAACTTCATGGCTAAAATTGCTTAAATTGAATTTGTAGAAAGTTACTTATTAAAAAGTGCTTTGGCTGGGTGCGGTGGCTCACGCCTGTAATCCTAGCTCTCTGGGAGGCCGAGGCGGCCGGATTGTTTGAGCTCAGGAGTTCGAAACCAGCCTGAGCAAGAGC
>NW_012148319.1:139661-141510 GCF_000956105.1 Propithecus coquereli
AATCCCAGAGTTTATTCTCTAAACCACTATCATGTATAGGCCACAAATACAAAGGTGTAATAAATATCACTTTCTTAATTTTGTGAAATTTAATTTCCCTTCATGTGACTTTGAAGCTTCTACCATCAAGAAATAGAGTCTTTCTCCTGCCCCTTTGCAACTTGTTTGACCAACAGAAAGTGGCAGAAGTGATCTTGGTTTCCAATCCTTTGCCTTGAAGCTTTGCATAATTCCACTCATTCTTTTGAAACCTTTAGTGAGAATGTTCAGATAAGCCTCCTGGAGAATGAGAGAGTATGTGAAACAAAGAAGATGCCAGCTGTGGTCATCCTAGACCAGCCATCAACCTGCTGGCCTGGAAGCTGCCTGCATAGGCATGACTCTGGCCCAGTGCAGATCAGCATCTAGCCCAATCGATGACACACAGAATCATGAGCTAAATAAATAGTTGTTGTTTTAAGCTAAGAAAAAAAAAAGAAAGAAAAGAAGAAGAGCTGGGTGGTCTGTACCAGGACAGGCAGGGAAAGTCACCGGTGGTTAATGGCAGTAGGGACAGACCATGCATTGATATTCTACATTGTTTCAGCATGTGGTACCAGTGATTTGTCAGTAGTGATGACTGTAGGTCCAGTCTCTGTTGCTTCATTTTCTTAAAGACTTTATGATCCCTCCAGTCTTGAGTGTTGTAACATTTATGGCACTTAGGAGCTAAGCTAAGATAGATTCTTTTGATTTTTTTTAAAGGACAAACCCCAAATATTCAAATTTAATAATTTAAGCTATATCTTCCAGAAGATCTACTTGATAGAGGATATACACCTTTCATAAATTGGAATGCTTAAAAAATAGTAGTTATGAAATGGTAGAAAGATAGTATTTGTGATCAATAAATGTCTACTTCTACCATGAGAAGTAGACATTTTACTAATATAAGAATTTTGGTCAGCATGTGTTATATATGTTCCTGAAAAATCTCAAAATAATGGAGTTTATGGGAAAATCGTATTGGGGCAGACCACTCAAAATCTATGCACCTTGTAGCAAAAACAATAATTGGCATCTTGGGGGATAACTTGCATAGCTCAGACGGGCAGTTGAGTGCCGCTAGAAGCTGCTGAGGCTGCTGAAGGGAACATTAAAAATGCGTGGCCAAAGTTGAATGGAAATGTCAGCAGTGGGTGCTGATGTAATGCAGATAGTGTGGGCTGCCACTGAGGCAGTGCAGGGGGCAGTGCCACCTGCCACCAGCTGAGAGCTGTGCTTCCCAGGAGGTGTGGCTCTCTGAAGAGGAAGCTGGGTGCAGATGTGAATTTCTAATTTTCTTAAAATAGAGTTAAAAGGACTTCTGCCCGTAGACCAGCTGAGCTGAGAGATATTTCCTGATGAAGGTTATATGGTTGATCTTTGAACAATGTGGGAGTTAGGGGTGCCTTTCACCCCCCCCACCCCAATAGTGGAAATCCATGAATAACTTCTGACTCCCTAGAAATTTAACTACTGTTATCCTGCTGTTGACTGGAAGCTTTATCAATAACATAAATAATTGATTAATACATGTTTTGTATGTTATATGTATTATATGCTGTATTTTTCCCATAAAGTAAGCTAGAGAAAAGAAAATCATAAGGAGGAGGAGGAAGAGAAGGGGTTGGTCTTGCAGTCTCAGGGGTGGAAGAAAATCCCTGGGTCAGTGGTCTTGCACAGTTCAAACTCATATTGTTGAAGGGTCAACTGTAATTATTTTCCCACTAATCTGGCTTCCCTCATTAATGAAAAATCCTGTATGAAAAATATCTCATGCTGTACCCATCATATGTGAGCTATCTGATGTTTCAGAAACATGTATCGG
>NW_012148319.1:149521-152501 GCF_000956105.1 Propithecus coquereli
TATAGAAAAAATTAGCCAGGCATGGTGGCGCATGCCTGTAGTCCCAGCTACTCGGCAGGCTGAGGCAGGAGGATGGCTTGAGCCCAGGAGATTGAGGTTGCTGTGAGCTAGGATGACGCCACGGCACTCTAGCCAGGGCAACACAGTGAGACTCTGTCTCAAAAAAAAAAAAAAAAGAATGGGAAAAATATGACTGCTAGGGGAGGCCTAATATAAGAGGAGATAACTAACTGAGTCCTAAGAATATCAGGTTTGGTAGGGGGAATAAGACTTTTCACACGTAGGAAGGTATTATAGTATAGTGGTTAAGAACACAGGTATTTGGAGTTTGACTCATTTGATTTGGAACTGGCTCCATTGCTTACTCTGTTGCTGAACTTGATGAAGTGCTTAGCACGGTCTCAGGTATATGCTAGACATTCACAAAATGAAAGCTGGTGCTAATACTATTATTCTTAATTGTATTATTATTAAACAATAAACAAAGCCACAGCAGTATGAAAATATATAATGTTGTTTTCTGAGACTCATTTACATAGCTGCGAGTAGGGTGTGTGTATATTGGGGGAAGGTCTGGGGTGTTGGGAAGTACAGTGGAAAAGTAGCATGGTAGTTGTGGTCCCCACCTGGATTGCCTTTACCAGCTGATGTACCTATCCCCCAGGCTCTGTGAGTGTTGCCTGCTGATGCTTTATACCTGCCCCTTCGCCAGTGTATTGCCCCCTGCCAAGCAGCTGTCTTGCTCGGGTGGATTTTCCTTACCCCATCCAGGAGCCAGTGATTGACAGATAAGGGGATACAAAAGGTCAGGCCCCCTGTCTCAAGACAACAACAACTGAATGGTACAGTTCATGCTCCAGAGTGCCCTGTGGGAGCTGAGACCCTGTCTCTGCTCAGCTTATTTCCCCCGCTCTGTTCTACTCTACTCACTCCCCTCTGGTAAAACTCCCTCAAGAAATAACTTGTACAAGAATCCCTGTCCCAGTCCCTCAATCCCTGTCTATTTCTGTGGACTCCAACCTAAGACAGGTACTTGGGGCTAGACTGGAAAGGTCCTTGAATGCTTGCCTTAGAAATCTAAATGCTATCCTAAGAATGGGAAAGCCTAATGCATTTTCAAAGGATCACTCTACAAAAGAGAGGCATGGAAGGTGGCAAGAGGCCTAAAATGGAGGCGTTTACATGGTCTAAGTAAGGAATGATAAAGGCCTCAATCCATTATCATTGATTAGGGTAGGGAAGGTGAGATTTAACAGTCATTTGTAGGTGTTAGGGAAGAATTGAGAAGTCTTAATTTGAATGTGGGGAGAAGGGATCAAAGACACTTCTAGACTAGATGATTAGGCAAATAGTTACATCAATTGAAAAACTAGGACACATAGGAAGAGGTATTTTATGGAGAAGGTTAATGAGTTCAGTTTTGGTTACATTGAATTTAAGGTATCTTGTAGAATGTCATAGGTGGAAATGTTCAGCAAAGGGTAGGAAATGTCTGCAATATGGAAGGTGGGATCAGGTCAGCAACCTTCAGGTACAGGTTGAGCATTCCTAATCTGAAAGCCTGAAATCCAAAATGCTCCATAATCCAAACTTTTTTTTGTCCATCACCCAGAATAGAGTGCAGTAGCATCATCATAGCTCACTGCAACCTCGAACTCCTGGGCTCAAGTGATCCTCCTGCCTCAGCTTCCTAAGTAGCTGGGACATACCACACTATAGGCACACACCATGCCTGACTAATTTTTCTATTTTTTGTAGAAATGGGGTCTTGCTCTTGCTCAGGCTGGTCTTGAACTCCTGAGGTCTCAGATGATCCTCCTGCTTCAGCCTCCCAGAGTGCTAGGATTACAGGCATGAGCCACTTTACCTGGCCTGGAAACTTTTTGAGCAATGACATAACACTCAAAGGAAATGCTTACTGGAGCATTTTGGATTTCAGATTAGGGATGCTTAACTGGTAAGTATAATGCAAATACTCCAAAATCCCCAATAATCTTCAGTTTGAAACACTTCTGGTTCCAAGCATTTCAGATAAGGGATATTCAACCTGTAATTGGTATAGGGCCCAAGACAAAAATATTGAGATCGCCCATTTTATCATTTAGAATGCTTTCAGCTGCAAGTAACAAAATCTAACAAACTGGTTTAAGAGTAAAGGGGATTTATTGGCTTGTATGTGAAAATCCAGTGGTAGGGTGGGCTTCAGGGTGGTTTAATAAGGATTCTGCCTCCATTTTTCTGTGATTATTTTTGTCCTTCCACCTTTACACATCAGCTTTGTTTTGAGTCTTGCTTTTCTCATTGAGGAAAAGCGACTCCAGTGATTGCAGCGTTCCATCAGCAAACTGCATATTCTAGAAGGAGAGAGAACCTCTGTGTTACTGAATTCCTGGAGGAAGTCCTAAGCTTGGAGCTGGTTGATCAGTTTTGAGGGAGGACATTGTTACCAAGAGAAGGGATACCCTAATTGGTTAAGACCAGCCAGGGTGTATCCCTGGAGGTGGGATAGGGTTAGGCTGACCAAAGGAGCATGGCTGCTATACTAGGAGGAGGGATGGAGTGGATGTGTGGAAGACAAGCACAAAGTTCACTCTGCATCTTGCACATAAGGGAAAGACAGGGAGAAGGAGCCAGTGAAAAGCAGGTTAATGGTGAGAGTGATGGAGAGCCCTAGAGAAGTACCTCAGCCCAGGGTAGAAAGGGGTTTGAAGAGGAAGGACAAGAACAGTGTCAATTCAAATAGCCCTTTGATTTGATAGGGTCACCGGTAACCTTTGAGCAATGTCTACAGCCTGGGGGCGGGGTAGAAGTCACATGATTATGTTGGTGATGAACAAATATAGGCAAATATAGGAAGCAGCAAGTGTATCCTTTTTTTTTTTTAATAAAGAATTTAGTAAACAGAAGGTGGTAGTTTAAGGAAGTACTAGATTAAGGGAGGTTAAAAAGTAAATTTTAAAAAACAATTATGGGCCGGGCT
>NW_012148319.1:153302-160330 GCF_000956105.1 Propithecus coquereli
TTTTAGTAGAGACGGGGTCTCGCTCTTGCTCAGGCTGGTCTCGAACTCCTGAGCTCAAACAATCCACCCGCCTCGGCCTCCCAGAGAGTTAGGATAACAGGCGTGAGCCACCGCGCCCGGCCTAAACCCTATTTTCTTATAAAAGAATGTAAGTTATAGAAAGACTAGTATGTAGAGCTCAAAGGTATGAGAGAGAGGAGAGGGGAGAGGAAAAGTAGAAGAAAATGAGAGAGAGAGAACAATGAGGATATGAATGTATGACTTAATAAAACATGACCCCACTTCAGAAGCAGTTATTCCTTTTAGCATGGCTCTGTGAGCCCGAAAAACCGAAAGCCCTTAGATTTGACATAATTTTTGTTAGCAGTAATTTGTGTGGCCCTAGAGGGAGGCCTCTTGTTTCAGTTTCAGTTCCTTTTATAATGAGAAGAAAGGAACATAGTACAGACTCATTGTTATTTAGGTTATCTGGATGACTGTATTTGAAGTTGGTGCAAGTAGTAGTGGATAGTAATAATGTTTAATAGTGCTAGTAATAAATATTGATAGTAGCAAGTGCTGTTACTTTATATATCACTAAGCTAGTATGTGATTGATTTTAGCTTTGTTTGATTCTAAAGTCAATGCTTTTAGCCACATTCTGGTCTAACTAATTCTGAAATTCTTGCATGATACATTCTTATTACTTAAGTTGGTAGACTTTTTACAGTCATTAAATATAATTTTATTCCTATACATTTGTTTCTTAGGTTGAACAGTGTCACTTTCTGTGCTTAATTCTAAGCAGTCTGATATTTTCAGCTGTATAGGGAGAATAGCAGTACCTACCTTGTACAGTCATGGTAAAAATAAATGAGCTGTCAGTGGCTAGCATTATGATTCTTGTTATCATTAGTTCTTTGTAAATATTTCATGTATATGAGAGAGCACTAAATGAATGGTTACTTCAATATAAAACAATTGAAAAAATTGGGGGACTTAGTTTTGAATAAATCAAGAAAAATAATAGGTTTCCTTAACTACAGCTCAGATTCCATGCTGGTTTCCATTATGGGGATGGCGCTGTACACAGGATATGTCTTCATGCCCCAGCACATCATGGCGATATTGCACTACTTTGAAATTGTACAATGACCAAGATGCGACCAGGATCAGGAGGTTCCTTGTGGAAGACCTACCCTATGAAGTTGGAATGAGACTTCATCAGATGTCATAAGAAACTCTTCCAGATGTCAACATCACCAACCCTATAAAGACTAAAATTCATGAGTAGAACAGGAAAATCATCCTGACTCATGTGTTGTGTTCTTTATTTTTAATTTTAAAAGAGGCTCTTGTATAGTAGTTTTTGTCTATTTTAGCATTGTAGTCATTTGTACTTTGATATCAGTATTTTCTTAACCTTTGTGACTGTTTCAATATTACCCTGTGAAAGCTTTTCTTAATGTAACTTTGAGTACATTTTAATTGCCTTCTATTTTTAAAACCCAAAGTCATTAGTTGGGCTCTACTGTTCTTGCTATTGTATGGCATATACATCTGCCTGGATATATTTCTACTCTTGACCAAAGTTTTGTAAGAAACTACAAGATTTGGGGCAGGGGGATGGGGAGGGAGGACATTTTACTGAGACCTACTTACAAAAGACTTACCTGTAAGCTTGAACTCAGGAGTACAGTTTTAGCTATCTAGTCTCTAACAGCTTTTGCTTTCAAACTATTAAAGTGTTTCTTAACAGTGAAAAAGAAAGGACCTTGCTAAAATTAAAATAAGGAACATTTCACCTTTTAAATATTTAATTCTTATGTGGACTTATTTCCAGAAAACTTTGGTGGTGATTCTTGTGACAAAAGGTAGCATTATTATGTAATGCTTATACACCATAGAGTTTTAATAGAAGGTAAATTGGTTTTCATGAGGGCCACTATTAACAGTGTATTTCCTTAAGTTTAGTTTCATGATGGTAATGGGTGCTGCAAATGCATTTGCACGTTGCAATAAGTTATGATGAGATGAATTGTTACTATAGCAAAAAGAAGTGTAAACGCGGTTAAAATCCTTTCACTCTTTGTATTTTTTTTAAGATTTTTATTCCTTAAATGTAAAATGACTACCTGATTTTTTGATGTGAATTCATTAAATTCAAAGAGAAAAAAAATCAGCTGATTTAGCAGTATATCTTTCCTCGATGGTTAAATATGAACTAGTATTTGTATTTCTGAATTGATTGCTGTGGAGGACCAGATAAGACGTAAGTATATCTGAACATTTCTCTCAACACAAAAGTATTGCTAATTAAAAAAAAAAAAATTAGGCATTATATATTTTAACATGCCTGCTAGCACAAGTTTTGCTAATTTTTTAAAAATTTAGGTATTTTTGGCCCTAAATGTTAAGGACTAGGCTTTTGGAGTATTTTTTAGTCCAGAGGTCTGAAGTAATATATAAAACTTTAATGTTTTTAAAGAGTCAGTTTATATCATCACAATTAGATAGGAGTGGTAAGGATAATATGTAATTACTTAGTTTTGAAGCGGTTAAAAAATTAGGTGTGGTTATACCTGAGCTGTATTTGTATTATCTGAAGCAAAATAATGAATACGAGCATTTTACTTAGGATTTTTTCAATTAATGCCCAGATTTGGCTTTCCTCCGTTTTCCCATGTAGAGAGTCACTGACACATGGATGTCTGATGTCCCCCTGGTGAGTTGAAGACAGGAAAAGTTGAGAATCACCAGTTTAGATGTTATGATTACCTATCCTGGCCCTCTACTCAGAAATCATTGATTCGTCCTCACTCTTTGCTGAAATCCGTTAACTTGCTGTTGTGTAGCTGATGATTGTTATGAACACTGGCCTGTGAGACACACAGAAGATAAGGTTAGCCTTATAGGAAGTCATTTTTTTTTCCTGTTGTTTTTATATTACAGGAAATCTTGAGGAGAGTCAGAAAGAGAAGTAGGAGCGCGTCCATTGAGAGGTGATGAGGGAAGTATATCCTTAACAACTGATGCAAGTGTCTGGTCTGTATGTTAGTAAATAACAGTGGGGAGATCATTTTCACTTTATTTGTTTAAAATAAGGTATTTATTACACAATTCTCCGTAGAATACTTGTGTTTCTGTATATCTTGCCAGCAGATACACTGACTGCCTTAATTCTAGAATATTTTCCAAGGATGTTTGCATGATAGAGATAGAGAAGATAGTATCTCCCCCAGAACAAAGGGCAGATGTGCTTAGTGCCTTAGAAAATGGAAAGTGTCTCCTTCTGGAGCGAAGGGCATTATAAAAGACTTGGGTTCCCTATGCTTAGGATTCCTCCCCTGCAATGCAACCCCCTGCATATACAGATACCACCTCAGCCTCTCTGCATTGCTCCATGGGAACTGGGCTTGGGACCTAGAATAAGAAAATGTTGATACTTTGGCTATTGTTCTGAGCAATAAAATCCTTTGCCTCTGACCCCAGGATCTCATGTTTTCTGCCAGTATCTACAAAACTGGGTCAGGCTAACTTGTTAGCTTGCAAGTACAGTAAAATTTGAGACCTTCAGTTTTTGATAGTTTTGGTGATGAGGCTGGGGTGCTGACAGACATGGTCTTCTGGAAGAGGAAGGATAATGGCTTCATAAGCCAGATTTGAAGATGAGACAACTCCCTAGGATCCAGTAGTAAATGTTTTTGCCCAAATATTGGGTGTGTTAGGGGAATACGATCCCTCAATGTCCTACTTGTTAATTAGGGGCTGTGATAAATGTATAATGGATGTTGATGTTTTACATGCCTGGCCTTTGAATGCTTATGAGTGCCAGACGCGACTCTACTGACTAGGGAGAGATGCATATAGAGAAATGTTAGTGCCTTTGGATCCCAACAATCCTAATTACTGCATTAAGCTAGGAGATTTAACCAATTAGGGTCTGATGAAAAGAGGCATCCTCCATCCAGAGGTGCTCCTTGGAGAATTGACTCCTTGTCCCCCAGGTATGGCTATCAAGTATCCCTCTTTTGAAAAACATCTATTGGTTTGCTACCTGGCTGTTCTCCAGACTGACCCATGGAGGCCTTGTGACTCTCTGGCATGATAGTCCCATTTTTGTGTGGGTCAGCTGGACTTAAACACAGACAAGGTGGGAGAGGCCAAACATACTTCATTGTCAAATGGAAACGTCATATTCAAGAATGCAGCTGACCTGGCTCCAGCAGCATCTCAGCTTTACATATAAAAGTGGCTATTATCTTTCTGGGGATACTTCATTGCCTATTCTGCTGCCTGAAGCAAAACTTCTGGTTCAATGGGGACCTCAATTCACAGTTTACCCAAATGCCTGGTCCTGGTCCCCGGATTGTTTGGCTAAGCTTAAAATCAATGGTGTCCACTGAGCTGCTGCTGCTGTTCATCCTCGGTGCCAGCTTCTGCAGGACCAAACATGGGTGTGGTTGCTCCATTCACTGTGCAGAACTCAAGGCTGGTCTCACCATCCTGGCCGATATTACCTTTGATAAAGTTTCTTATATTTTTACTGACCTCTGGGCTGTAGCTCATGGCCTAGGAGGTGGAAAGCTACAGACTGGTAGGTTAAAGACACCTCTCTTTGAGGCCACACAATGTATAACAAATCACAGCTGCTGATTGAACTGTCTGGATCATACTCACATAGATGGCCACAGTAAGGGCCAGTTCTCTGATATCGCTGCTGATCAAGACTGCACCACCCACATCGCTGCCATTACTGCCTGGATCCATCATTGTGCTGGACATGGCAACCCATCCAGCATCACAGGCTTGGCACAAAGTGAAGGACTGTGTTTCGGATGCAGAGGCTACCTGCAAGCTAGACTTGTGAAAAGTGCTGCAGTGAGGGGGTCCCATAGGATGAGCCATCATTCACCTGCCCCTTCCTTGCTCTTGGCAAATTGACTACATCAGACCATTCACCTCTCAGGGATATTTGTTTTGCCTCAATGCTGTTTATACTTTTTCAGGCTACAATATTGCCCTTCTATGCTGATCAGCAGATTCCAGCCATACTATCGTAGACCTTGAATCTAATCCGTGTCATGTTTTTGGCTTTCTGGACTATTTGCAGTTTGACAATGGTGTGCTTATTGTCACAAAAGCTACTTGACAAAGTGCTTATAGTCAAGGTATTTGATTGACATTTCACACTTGCTACAATTCATGGGCATCTGATATTGAATATTGAAATGGCCTCTTCCAAAATCAATTCAAATAGATTTTTGGCTCTAGCTCCCACATCTCCTGGTGCACATACCTTAGTAAGGCAGTTGGGTCACTGAATGTGGCTGTGCTCAGAAGGGGATCATCTCTCAGCCACTTCCTGGTTAGTGATCAGGATGACCTATTGCTATTTTAAAATTTGGGATTCCTCCTTGGCCATGATGCTTTTCTATTCACTAATGGCAGCCCCGGGCCAGTGGATTGGGCCTAGGGATTTCAAACTTAACTTCTGGCTCAGCTACCTGGGTTCTCTTGTTGGACCGATATGGCCCTGCATCAGAAGGCTAGTCACCACTTGGCTGAGCACACTGCTTTGTGAGCCACCCATTGGTGCACGCGGGCCAAAGTGGGTGGCATAATGAGCCTCTGTTTTATAAAAATGCCTTATCCCATTTGCACCTGACTCTTTTGGATGAAAGGTCTGAGCGTGAGTACAGATGATTGGAAAAAAGGTGAATTGGAGCCACTGGAATGGAAAAAACTGATTTCATGGTGATGAAGAGAGAGCAACTTCAACATGTGAGCTGGCAGTTAGATGCCAGAGGGGTTAGGAAGGATCTGTAATAATCTTTTGCCTTTCAGAGCCACCCCTGGGTCCTTCCTCAGGAAGGAAAATGCCCAGAGGCAACTCTCCCAAATTGTTGTAAACATCTTAATAGTAAAACTACTGAATCTGTCATCCCCTCCAGACAGCTCTGACCATGGTTTTGATTGTCATTCCCCTTCACCTTAGCAAGAGTCTATCAGATGGAGCGGAGGATAGCCCCAGTGTCTGCGTCTCCCATGCAAACCACTGGTGAATGCTGCCGGATGTCTTCCTTGCCGCCATTCCCATAGCTTAGTCATTCTGTGTGGGGTGAGTGAATGCCACCTGTCTGATGTCATAGACAAATAGGACAGTTTGGACCACCATCCCTCAGGCAATCCCACCCAAACCGGGCACTAGACTCAATTATTCAAACTGAACTGGGAGCCCTAAGGCTTACAAGCTTGCTGGGAGGGCCTGTTGGAGGAGCTATCAACCCAAGCCCTCCAAATGACATCTGCCCGCTTGGGCAGGCCAACAACTGTAAACAACATTTTCTTTCCATGGGCACCATGTGCGCCCCCAGGACTTCATTTCCTCTGTGAAGCCAGGAGTTAACTTGTCTGTCCTGAAAACACCCTTAGGAGCAATCATAAGAGCTCTTCAAATGTTTAAGAAAACACCACTGATGACTCTCAGATGACCACAGAGATTTCTCCAAAATGAGGCTATTCTTAGTTACTTAGTGATCTCCCCCAAAAGATAACCCATTCATTATTTATGTACACTTTGCTGGCAGTTATCCCTGCAAGAGTAGTCATCCAGTTAGAAAAAGTGCTAAACATTCATCTGAATTTATTAATGACACCTCCTTGGCCCTGAAAGGAATTCAGGTCAGCCTCAGCTCACAAGCCAGGATAGTTATGAGTGACTTCTCAGGTGAAGTCTGTGCAATCCCTGATTACATCTTGTTGTGTCTGGATTAATGCTTCCAGCCAAGTGGAAAGGCAAACAGACTTAAGGAGAAAGCCGCTTGACTTTCTAGGTAAACCCTGATGGTGTATAGGATGTGTTAAACTGATTGGGTCCAGGACCCAGGGGGCCATGGTTGAAGTTAACACTGCAGGATGGCCTCATCTTGCTGTACAAAGTCCTATTGATATCTGAAAGGGTCTTCCCAACATCTTCATTTAGAATTCTTAAGGTTTCATGCCTTAGGTTTAAGTCTGTTATCCATCTTGAATTGATTTTTGTGAGA
>NW_012148319.1:161925-178339 GCF_000956105.1 Propithecus coquereli
AGAACGGGATCCATTTGTACTCACCATCAAATTGGTATTAACTAATCAACACATAAATGCACATATAAGAATAACATCTATTGGATGTTGGGCAGGGGGGAGGGGGCGGGGAGAGGAGACGGGTATTTGTATACACAAGGAGTGCAATGCGCACCACCCGAAGGATGGATATATTTGAAACTCGGACTTTGCGGGGGGGGACCAAGGGCAACATATGTAACCTAAACATCTGTACCCCCATAATATGCTGAAATAAAAGGAAAAAAAAAAGTCCTATTGATAGTCTTCTTAATTAAATGCTGTGTGAGACAAATTGATTTGGTCCCAGCCTCTGTCAGACTAATTAGAGTGGCTGATGGAGTGACATAATCATAGAAAAAATTTCCAGAGGCCAAGACTGTAGAAACGGCACAGACTTGTGGATATTATTGGGAGAAAGTTCTCTCCAGGTGTCTCACATTTCTGCATGTCTTGTGGGCAGTGACACTGATTGTCTTTGTTCCAGACTATCTCTTCAAGGATGTTTGTGTAGGGAGCAGCCTTGGAAGATAGAGATAGTGTCTCCTTCCAGAGCAAGAGACAGGTTTGCTTAGAGTCTTGGAAGGTAGATATAGTGTCTACCTCTGGAGCAAAGGGCAGGTGTGCTTACTGTCTACATTATAAAAAACTTTTTTACTATAAAAAAGTTTGGGCTCTCTAAGCTCAGGGATCCTCTCCTGTAATAAAACCCATTGTATGTGTAGATGTCACCTAGGCCCTCTTTGTGCCACACTATGAGATTTGGAGCCTGAGGGACCACAGAAAGAAAATGCTGATATTCTAGCTACTGCTGTTGCCATGAGCAATAAAGACTTCCGTCTCTAACCCTGTGGTCTTATGTATTCTGTCTTATGTGTATGTTAGCTTGCAAGTAGGGTAAAGTCTCAGACCTTTCATAGTTCTTTACAGCATTTATCTTGAGTAATACAAATAGTAGCATGATTTAATTAAAGCGTTACAATTCTTTTTGTATTTTTCTTCTTGCTTTGTCACTTTTCAAACTTTGAATATATAAATGTCTTGATTTTATGTTTTCTCTATAGTTTACTTGGAAACTCCAGGGTCTTCAAGAGCATACCACATGTTCTTACACATTTACCATTTTACAGTACAAAATTAAATCTTTACTAAGCCAGATTGGTAAGCTTTTCATGAGAACCATCTGTTTTACCTCTACTTCAGTGTGGGAAGGCTAGTTTTAGCAGCCCAGTTGAGAAAAGATGGTGGCTTGGAGCAACATGGTGGCACTGGAGGTAGAACCAACAGGATGTAGTGACTAATTAGATATGGAGGGTGAAGGTGAGGAGAGAGCCCATGTTTCTGGCTTGAGGCACTTGGTAAATGTGACATTCACTAATACAGGGACTGGGAGAAAAGGATTAGGTAGAGGGGAGATCATGCAGTAATTAAATGGGTTGTAGATGATAAAGAACTTTGTAAGCCATGTTAAGGAGTATAGACTTTATTCCAAGAACAAGGGGGAATCATTGAGTTTTAAGGAAGGGAGTGATATCATATTTGCATTTTAGAAAGATTACCCTGGTTACAATGTGGAACACGAATTAAAGGGAATATAAATTTTGGGGATGGGAAAATTATTTAGGAGGCTATTAGAGTAATTCAGGCAATGCATGGTAGCTGTTATTAGTCAGGGTTCCTCAGAGAAGCAGAACCAATAGTAGATGCACACACATGCACATATACATACATACACATACGTACATACATATATAAAGAAATTTATTATAAGAAACTGACTCACATGATTCTGGAAGCTAGCAAATTTAAAATCTGCAGAGCCCCTGTCCCAGTTCAAGACCAAAGGCCGGAAACTACCATAGAATCAGGAAGAGCTGATGTTTCAGTTTGAAAGCCATTGGACAGAAAGAACTGATGTTCATGTTCAAGTTTGAAGGCTTTCAGGTAGGAGAATTCTTTCTTACTTGGAGGAAAGTCAGCCTTTTGTTCTATTCAGGCCTCCAGTTGATTGGATGAGGTCCCCTCATATTAGAGAGGGTAATCTGCTTTACTCAGTCTAGCAATTTAAATATTAATCTCCCGTCCAAAACACCCAGAACAAGTGTTTGACCAAATAATCTGGGCATCTTGTGGCCCAGTCAAATTGATGCATAAAATTAACCATCACAGTGGCCTAAACTAAGTTTGTTGCAATGGAGATGAGAAGTGGCTAAAATAGATAACAAGGCTATAGGAGAGGTAGGCATCACAGTTGCTGACCAGGTTTTTGACCCAGTTGAGCGGTTAGTGAGTCCATTTATTAAGAATTAAGGCCAGGTGTGGTGGCTCACGTCTGTAATCCTAGCACTCTGGGAGGCCGAGGCGGGCGGATTGTTTGAGCTCAGGAGTTCGAAACCAGCCTGAGCAAGAGTGAGCCCCCCGTCTCTACTAAAAATAGAAAGAAATTAATTGGACAACTAAAAATATATATAAAAAATTAGCCGGGCATGGAGGCGCATTCCTGTAGTCCCAGCTACTTGAGCCCAGGAGTTTGAGGTTGCTGTGAGCTAGGATGATGACACAGCACTCTAGCCTGGGCAACAGAGTGAAACTCTGTCTCAAAAAAAAAAAAAAATTAAAGAGATGAATGCATTGGGCGTAAGAGAAAATGATTTCGATTTTTGATATGTTGAATTTGATGTTAGTGAAATACTCAAGTGGGGATGTTTAGCAGCCTGATGAATGTGGAGATGTGGTCATTGGAAAATAGATATGGGCTTAAGATATCTATATCTTATATTTGCATATATAAAGTATGTATATAACATGTATATATTTGGGAGTCATAGGTAGATGCTAACTGAAGTGAAAGGAAAGGATAAAATTTCCTAGGAAGAGGGGAAGAGCATATAAAGTAGAGATTCTTCTTTTTTTTTCTTTTGAAACAGTCTCCCTCTGTTGCCCGGGCTAGAGTGCCATGGCATCAGGCTAACTCACAGCAACCTTAAACTCCTGGGCTCAAGCGATCCTCCTGCCTCAGCCTCCCGAGTAGCTGGGATTACAGGCATGTGACACCACACCCAGCTAATTTTTATATTTTTTGTAGAGATGGGGTCTTGCTCAGGCTGGTCTCCAACTCCTGGCCTCAAGCAATCCTCCTACCTTGGCCTACTGAAGTGCTAGGATTATAGCCTCTGTTTCTATTAATTATTTTTTTATGACTGTAGGTCACATTTTCTTGTTTTTATATATCTTGTGATTTTTAATTGCATTCTGGGCATTTGGTAGAAAAGAATAGTAGAGAGTGAAGTAAATAATATTTACCTTCGGAAAGTGGCACATTCTTTTGTATATCCCCTTATTAGAGTGGGGACAGAGTGAATTTGATCTGTGGTTGAGCTGGATGATTTGCGGTTTAATTTAGTTTACCACTGGCCTTAAATGTTCTGAGGGTGAGATCTGGATTTTCTCTTTAGCAGGACCTGTATCTTAGTACTGGTGAACTTCCAAGGATCTTCTTTTGCTTCACAGCTCACTATCAGCTTGTAAAGCTGTCAAATGTCTCTCCTTGTTCTGTAGACCAGCTGCCCACCTTCCTTTTTAAGGCTGAATAATATTTCTTTGTATTGATGTACCACATTTTGCTTATCCATTCATCCATTGATGGACACTTGGGTTGCTTCTACATTTTAGCTATTGTGAATAATGCTGCTATGAACATGAGTGTACGAATATTTCTTCAAGGTCCTGTTTTTAATTGTTTGGTGCATATACTCAGAAGTGGAATTGCTGGATCATCTGGTAATTCTATTTTTAATTTTTTGAGGAACTGCCATACTGATTTCCAGTGGCTATACCATTTTACATTCCCACCAACAATGCACAAGGGTTCTAATTTCTCCACATCCTCTCCAATACTTGTTACTTTCTGTTTGATAGTAGATGTCCTAATGGGTGTGAGGTGGTATCTCGTTGTAGTTTTGATTTACATTTCTCTAATGATTAGTGATATTGAGCATCTTTTTATGTATTGTCCACTGTTTTTTTAAGTATAATTTTCATTTTATTTTTTTCCAGAGGATTATTTTTCTTCAGTCCTTAAGGACTCGGCTCCTTACATGGGCTTTGGTGGCAGTTGTGGGGTAGCACCGCATGCAGATTGTAGTGGGGGTGTTTGGTCTTTCCAATCCTCATGTGAACAATTCCTGACCGCCTTGCTGTGAATGGCACAACTCATGCAGCAATGTAGTTTCAAACACAGCTTGGGAAACACATAGACATCAATGACACTCACTTCTGAAATGTCCCTGATGGCTGTGGCCTCTATGTTTCAAATGACAAACTTCTTAATGGCCTTGTTTGGGCACACATCAAACATAGTCCTTGCAGTGAATGGGCTGCATGTGGCCTTGGCCCTTTTTGGTACAGCTGTTGTTCTTCTTTTCTTTGTCGTCTTGGAAGTGAAGACCTGAGATAGCTTGCCCATTGGTTTTTAAGAAGAATCTTTAACTTCTGACATTTCTAAACAAGATTCATTTTAGAAATACTTGTCATTTTTAATGGACTTGATACAACTTTATGCTTTTTCAACTGTAGACAGTTGAGAAAATTGATTTCTTTTTTCTTACTTGAGTCAACTATGTTATAGATCATCATCAGAGATGACATTAAGCTTTGCTTTTTTGTCTTATCTTTTTAAAATTGCTAAACAGAAATGGGTAGTTGCTGATTGATTATTTGTTGTGATCAGTATAAAAATGCTGATTTATAGATATTTCTGGTTCATAAATGCTAGGTATAAAAACTTGAGTATACATAAAAATAGAAACCATTTTTATTATGCCAATAAAAATGCAAGTAACAATTCCATAAAAAAAGCAGAAATACAGAGAGTACATGAATTAAACCATAGCTACTTCTACTGTAGTACCAACTATGACAAGATTTTTTGAAACTTTTTAACTGGAATATTTTTAGACATTCAGAAAAGTTGAAAAGTGGTACAAGTAACACATATATAGCCTTTGCCTAGATTTAATAATTGTTAATATTTTCTGACAATTCTAAAAATTTCAACATATCCATTATTTGGGAATTATAAATTGTTTCTCCTTTTTTTTCTTTTTCTTTTTTGTTAGTTTTCTTTTTGGCAATTAGTAACAGAGCTAAAAGATACTGTGACAGAATTAGAATTAGTCAGTGCCAACCTCATGGTATCTGCTTCTTGTGACATCTTTTCTTTTTTTTTTTTTTTGTGACATCTTTTCTGTTCATTTAGGGCATGGGTTCTCTTGGATCATAGCAAGAGGAGAAAAACGAGAGATTCTTTCCTCCACGCAGTGTCTTTTCCTCCTTTCGATGAGTACTTGATGGTCTGAAGAATTAACCATGTGCATCAAGGCAGGGTGAATTCAATTTTCTTTTCTTCTTATCAAGTGAAGAAAGTTCAATCTTTTCTAGGTTGTTCTGGTATACTGTATTATCCATCAGAAAGTTCACTATGATTTTGGATTCTGTTATATGTCCCACAAACCTGTCTTCAGGATTAATAGTTTACAGTACTCTCATTCAGATAAGAAGGATTGGTGCTGGAGGATTTATGATATCTAACCTAATTTTCCATCACCATACCTTGACCTTGGCCTTATAAGTTGTAGCCCATACAAAGCAATTGATTGCTACCCTATAGAGGCAAATGACCCTCTTTAACTCTAGAGCAATAGCTAATAAGGTCTTGATAGCTGTGATTTATCCACTGTCAGCTGTGATTGCATGTGCATCTCTGGAGCTGCCTCGGATTGATGGATGCAACTTGTATGACGGGAAGCCAGTTCCAATGGCTTTCTCCTTTCATCCTTAGCCTCACCAGGGCTCCCAGAATGGGATTGATGAAGTGGTTTTTCTTTCATTGTGGTCTTCTATAATGAAATATGGTAAAAATTCATCTTCTCTTGAGCACACCATTTTTTCCTTGTCAGATCTGCAGTCTTTCCTTGACTGAACCAATTTGTTATCTACAAAAGCAGTGGCCTTGTACTTCCCATTTGATTCAAGGAGCTCTGGATTGGCCAAAAGGAGTTTTCTTCTAGAAATTTTAGAGAGTCAGCTCTTTCCTTAACTAAGACGTTGGTTTCCCTTTTAATGAATTCAAGAGAAAAATAAATGTATGCTATTGGCAACCCTCTAGAATACTTCAAAATGTCTTATTCTTCTAGCATAGTTGACCAAACCTCTAGGCAAGTTATGTTAGTAGACACCAAACCCAATTTTTCTATATATCCTGGAGTTGATAGATACGTTAGTCATTAGTAGAAATGAGGATGGGAGAGTTTGGATTCCCATTTATTTATTTATTATTTATGAGACAGGGTCTCACTCTGTTATCTTAGCTAGAGTGCAGTGGTGTGATCATAGCTCACTGCAATCTCAAACTCCTGGGCTCAAGTGATCCTCCTGCCTCAGCCTCCTGGGTAGCTGGGACTACAGAAGTGTGCTATCATGCCCAGCTATTTTTTAAAATTTTTTATAGAAATGGGATCTCACTATTGCCCAGGCTGTTCTTGAACTCCTGGCTTCAAGTAATCTCAATACCTTGGCCTTCCAAAGAGCTGGGATTACAGGCGTGAGTCACTGCACCAGCCTTCCTCATTTAAATGAATCATCGCTGATGAATGTGTGGAATCCTCGGAGTCAAGCTCTTTGTGCTTCTGGCTTCTCCAAAGCAAGAGCCTACTAGCATGTCCTCTAAGGTATTGGATCATGAATAATATTGGATTTAACATTAACATGTGAAAGTAGCTGTGGCAAGAAGAGAAGATCTTATTTCTTGACATTCAGCCTTGCCACAATTATACATTTTAATATATTTTTCCCACTGGCTTTCGCTTGCGAGTACTTGAAATATTGCAATCTGAATCCATAATTACACTTGTACAGATTCATTGCCAAAATAAATTTGACATTAAGCATTTCTTGGGCACAGGAAAATGAAGACCCCTTATATTCAAACAAGGCAGCGTGTTTTGGTTGTCATAGTAAATGTAGGGCTTCTTATTGTCAAAGATGAAGTTGATTGCAACATGATAATTGGTTCTTAGGCAACATCGTACACGTGAACCAAGATACCCTACTATTAGCACAAATGGAATCACAGCAATCAAAATGACTCGAATGACACTAGCTCTTATCTCACCCACTCCAGCAGGGCTTCAACCTGCGAAATATTTCTGGGAATTCCCAGGAGACATCTACCATGTGCTCATAAATTAACACACTCCAGCCTGCCACCGCTACTGCTTTGCCACCTCCGCAGTTTGTACTTTGGGTCTTGCTGTCTCCTTTTGGGTCCCACTGCCAAGTGTCTGAGTCCTGTGTCCTGATATTGCCCCTGCTGCCCCGGAGTGTTCACAGAGCCAGAGCTGTGTGGCATCTGTGAGCTCTCACCTTGGAGCTTGGTGGTGTTGCACTCAGCTAGAGGTCACAAAGCACTGTGTGTCCAGAGCTCTCCTTTTTATAGCACCTGTTCTCCAAAAGACTCAAGTATGGGTCCATTGGAGGGTGGGCCTGGGGAGTGTCATCGTTATTATTATAGTCAGTCAGCAATTATTGAGCATTTACTATGTGCTTAGCAGTGTGATAAGCCCTTTAATAATTATTCTTTAAGGCTTATTCTATAATCCCTTGAACAGAATCCTTTTAATTCTGTACAAAGTAGATTCTATCATTATTTCTATTTTATAGAGGAAGAAACTGAAGCTTCAGAGGTTAAACAATTTTCTCAGTGTTACCCAGCTAACACTGGCAGTCCGACCTCGGAGCGCACTATCTTAATCACTAAATCCAAATGGCTGACACTGTGCTATTCTCACCATCATCCCCGACCCCTCATAAGTAAAACTTCTTTATTGCATTAGTTCATGGTGCCTGGTTTCTTCCTTGTAGGGCAGGTTTTCTTGCAGGTAGATCTTCAGCCTCCTAGCAAATAAATTGTAGTTAAGTTCTTTCACATATTCATTAGAAATATACAAATTTATATGAATTTAGCAATAAACAGCACATTTTTTTTCTCAAACAGTACTTTAGTCTTTTATGCAAATTGGCTTGTCCTCACCTATATCTCTACTACTTCCCAACTTTGGTCCGACTGGGCCACTGTCCCCTGCCCCCTTTATGCACAATGGTTTATGACTGGCAATGTTATTTTTGAAGATAGGCATTATTTGTAATGCAGCTTTCCAGACTGAGGGAAAACCTGTTTTTTTCACCTATCTGTGGGATAGTTTTACTTAGGTCTCTGTCTCTCACCTCATGTAATATGGATAAAATGGACCTCATCCCAACATCCTATTTTTGTGGGTAGGACTTTTTTTTTTTTTTTTTTTTTTTGAGACAGAGTCTCACTGTGTTGCCCGGGCTAGAGTGAGTGCCGTGGCGTCAGCCTAGCTCACAGCAACCTCAAACTCCTGGGCTCAAGCCATCCTCCTGCCTCAGCCTCCCAAGTAGCTGGAACTACAGGCATGCGCCACCATGCTCGGCTAATTTTTTCTATATATTTTTAGTTGTCCAATTAATTTCTTTCTAATTTTTAGTAGAGACGGGGTCTCGCTCTTGCTCAGGCTGGTTTCGAACTCCTGAGCTCAAACAATCCGCCCACCTCGGCCTCCCAGAGACCTAGGATTACAGGCGTGAGCCACCGCGCCCGGCCTGGGTAGGACTTTTATTCTACCTTTTCACAAGAATGAAAATTCAGAGAGGTCTTTGACTCAGTCACCCGGCCTTCCGCACAGCGATTCTCTCCACCCTAATGCACAGCATTATCCGCTGGGGTTCGAGGCCCGTGTCCACAATCACACGGCATCCGAGCTTGGAAAGTCTTCCACTCATCCTAGGTCTACCCGGCTTACCTTTACCACTCTAGCCACTCACCCCATGCCACATCTGGACCTGGCCAGCATCTCAGAAATCTTAAGCTCTGGGACATGTTCCTATCCCTTCAAGCCTTCCCAGGCCTGCTCACTGCACCCCGTCTTCTACACGCACCACCCCCCACGCTGTTGAGATTGCCTGTTGTGATACAGGCTGCTGGTTCCCCTCATTGTCCATTCCCTTCCTCTTCTGTAAAGATGGAATTTTTCATTCTTAACTGGGCACATGGCTGCCCTTAGAATAAAGGCTCTATTTCCCTGCATCCTTTGCAAGTAGTTGTGACCACGCGGCTACATCTGGCCGGTGGGATGTGAGGGAAAGTGAGGTGTGCAACTTCCAGGTCGTGATCTGAAAGAGAGAGGGCAGGCCCTTTCTTCTTCCCTTCTTTTTACTCTGCTGACGGGAATGTGAACGTGACTGCCAGTCATCTCAAACCTTGTAGACAATGGCAACCTTCACGGAATGGTGCCTCAGCAAGACAGAAAGAGCCTCGGTCTCTGGACAACCTCACAGAACGGGCAGCTCTGCCGGCCCTCAACCTACCTCTAGACTGTCTCATGAGGGAGAAATAAACATCTTATTTAACTTCTATTTTCGCTGCTTTATGCAGCTGAACCTGTCTCCTAATTAAAATCCTATTGTCTGTTTTCCCCAGTGGTCTTAGTCACCATTTGTATTAGTTTAATTCATCACTAATTTGTTGGTTCTGAAGGTGGAGCTGGAAACAGATTAGTTTTTTTTTTCTCCAGATGAAAGGACCTTTACGATGACACACAACGCAGGGCATGGGCAGGACACAACCCGCCTTAGCGCTGCCTCTGCCTTGCCAGGTCCCAGTGGGGAAGGGAGAGCAGGGTCCCTAGGCAGAAGGGCAAGGGCAGATAGGGCCAGGTTCCACCCACAGTGACGGTAGAGAAGGGAGGGCAGTGATGTCCCGGCGGGCCACAGGTCCTTGACAAAGCCCAGTTATGTCTTATCTTGCTGGTGGAAAGAGAGGACCCTGTCAGCAGATCGAAACTGGCACAACGACCAGGTGCATGTCCTGTTGCCTTAGGCTCTTCCATTGGGCTCCCCTTCGAGGGGGGCCAGACTCTGGGAAGAATTCACGCCGGTGGGCTGGGCGCCTGACCACATCCCGAGTGGGCTGGCAGTCAGGGGTTAGGCCGCACAATCACATTAAGGGCGGCCAGACATTCAGGAGCTGGGGCTCCCCAGGCAAGAATGACTCATGAATCCTGTAAAATATATGGATAAAGGCCAGTTATACACTTATATTAAAAACACCTTTCCACTATGCCACGCTATTCCTCTTTTCTTCGTCGGGGAGGCTTCCATCTTGCCGTTTATTCACAAGTAGCCCTAATAGGAAATGCCTGGCAGAGTGCATGACTTTTTAAATTGACCTTCAGTCACATTGGTCGACTTGTGTTTTCATAATGTTGAAGGTGCATTTTTATGATCCAATCTGTGGAAGGAGGTTAATGAACCAGTACTTTCCACTCACGGGGCTGAATGCGACTGCCGAGGTAAAGATGAGGAGGGCTGAACTATCTCACAGGAGCAGGGCTGTGTAATTGCACAAGTGAATTCTGGGAAGACCAAAGTGCACCCACTCAGGTTTTTAACTCAGTGTTGCAAATAAGCATTTTTAAAAAAACAGAAGCCTATAAAATATTTTAGCATTTATCCTTTTACTTTGGGTTAAGTTAAAAAATCATTTACTATTGGTTTACCATTAGCTGTTAAAGACTTTAAACATATGGAGAAATCGTGATCAAAAACACTGAAATATAATTTAGCCTTGATATATGAGCTGCGCAGGGGGTTGAGGGAGGAAGTCAATGTGTCTGCTGTATACACTTAAGGCATAACTCACCTATTCAGTGAAGACACTCAGAGAAGAGGAATCAATAGGGATCCTAGTCTCATTCTGATCACAGTATATTTCACAAGGCACTTGGAAAACATTTATTTAACTTGTCTCCTAGATACAAACGATTATAATCCACCAGGGTTGTAAGCCAAGTGAAGGAGCTTTTGGGGTGTCAGGGTGCTGCAGTCTGGTCCTTGTTCCCATTCTGCGGTGGGTTAGAAAGACTGCAGTGTTTCAGGGTGGTCAGTCTTGGCACTGTTCCCTTCAGAGTCTCCTGCTAAGGGTGGGAGGGTCATATTTTGTTCCACCCTCCGGGTCAGAGGTTTGTGTCCAGTCAAAGTTAGTCAGGCTGTAGGTTGGTCAGTGGCTTATAATATGGCTTGATACCAAGGATAAGCCCACATTAGTATGATGGTGACCATACTGGAACAAGAAATTGCTTTGTCTTAAGAGAATCAAGATATAGAGAGAGTTATTTGACTGTGGGAGCGGGAGCTGAAAATACACACAGAGAGAGGGCAGTCTGCAGATGCTGCTGGCCCTTAAAGCCGCAAGTATGCTGATGTCAAGAGGTAGAGAAAGGGTGTGTATAGCTCCCAGCAGTCTAGCCTGAGCTGTGTCTCACCTGTGGTTCACAGGTGTTCCTTAAATGGGGTTTTCTAGGCAAAAGCATCTGGGAAACAGCACATCATTTAATTCATTTAATTCGGTCTTCTGGTGAGTCACATGATGCTTATTAAAGACTGAGGCTTCTCCAAGAAGCTTGTCCAACGTTAACTTAGTCTTTTCCACACTCACTGGATAACAGAACTGTCACCTGCTGACATCTTTTATAACACTTGTGTCCTGTGGAACAGAGTGTAGAGTAGGAGCTAACATCTGTGGGTGGGAGCGAAAGAAGGAGTGGCCCCCAAAACAGAGAGGCAGCTCAGTCCCCATGTCAGGGGAGTCCAGAAGCTCCTTTGCTGGGGCAGCAATGAGAGTTTCTGGTTGTTACATCTGTTTTACACCCTGAACTGCCTTCTAGTCATTGCAAGGTCCGGGTATAGCTGCTCTAATATTTTAGAGCTGCCATAATATTTTAGTGTTCCTTATTTCAGTGAGTATTCTAATCGCAAACCTCCACTAATTGAGATGAATTAAGTCTTTTTGCTTGTAACTGAGTCAGACTAATGTAACAGGATGTTAAATGTGACTTTCTAGTTGTCTCCCCAGAACACTATGACAGGTGACAAATGTCCTCACTTCCTCATGACATGCTGGACTACCTGTGCGGCACTTGCTGAGAGATTATGGGACTGGCAGCATTAGCTGCTCACATGCTCCAGGTGAGGGTGAAGAGGGTAAAGCATCCATCATGGGCATGGCCAGTGAGAATCTTTTGGTGAGAGAGTTGTCAGTGTGCCTCCCCGGGGGACAGGACAGAGTGCCCTCCCTGGTCATAGCCAAGTGAGGGAGCCTCAGGTTCAGGGGTGCAGGGACTGGTACCTGTTTCATTCTGACTGGAGCTGGCAGAGTGAGGTGAGGAGGTGTTGGTGGGGGGCCTCTATGCCCACAGCTGGAAGGCTAAGTTGTGAACAGGTGAGAACCATGGAAAGAAGTAGCACTTGGGTTATCTCAAAAAAGAGGATCTTCTGGAGGGGCAAGGCGAACCCAGCATCAAGTGACTGGATGCGGACAGTAGGAAGCTAGAGTGGAGGGGACGGCCCTGGTGGCCAGTTGGTGGAGGTCCTGCTTGTATTCGCGACTACACACGTTCCTCAGCAGAAAGAAGGGTCCCCAGTGAGGAGGAAGAGCCAGTAGCTGAGTATCTGCCGTGCTGAAGCCTGCGTTCAGAGGACAGCCCCACCCATGTAGGAAGACTTCCACGTCCTAGCCTCTTTCCCCTCCTTCTGCTCCTTCAGCCAGCGGAGGAGCCAGGGGCAGCAGAGGGCATGGGGGAGGCAGCCTAGAGGGCGCTGACTGTGTCCCACCCCCCCCATCTGCACAGGAGTTTCCCAGCTAAGGTAGGTCCCAACTGGGGGGATAGGGAAGTTTTAATTGGATAAGAATTTGGACGTTGGCTGTTTGACCAGACTAGAATTTCTGCCTAAAAGTGCCAAAGGTTATTATCTGAGTGACTGGAGGAGCTATGCACGTAGGGCTGGGATGGAGCAGGTCCACACAGGGGCAGTCATGCTTTTCACACTCCACGCAGTGGGAATAGGACAATCAGTTTAAAGAGTTTGTATGTGTTTACACTGTTTATAGCAATTTATAAGTTTTTATTTACATTGCTTCCTAAGTAACTAATTACACATGAACTAATTCTAGCATAAGAGACTGTGGACACTTATAATATACAACCGATTAACACATCCAGTTAACATGCATTCAATCCATGGACATTTATTAAGCACCTCAGCTGGGTACTGGGCCTACAGGGATGATTAAGAGCTATTAATAGTTCCCACCCTCAACAAGCATGCAGTCTAGTTTGAGAAGTCCCAGTCTAGCCTGGGGGTCTCTTATGTCACATTGTGTAAGAATCACAGTGCTGTTGGTTGTGGCACTGGTTTCACTGCATGTTCACCTCTAAGTGTGACTCAGTAGGTCTGGGTTGGGACCTGCGAATCTGCATTTTAACAAGCACTTTGTTCTCCAGGCCACTGATGGAGAAATAAAAATCCAGCCTTCAACTGCACCACACGCCAGGGCAGCGCTTACGGTGCCAGGCCATGTGTTACTGATTACCACAGACTTTGTGCCAGAATCCAGGACAGTATTACCCATTTGCATAAAGCGAAGTTTCTGCCTGTTCTTTATGACATCAAATGAAAACAGTTGGATAGATTTTCATCAGATCAGAAGAGCATGTTTGTGCTTGTCTGACTTAAGGCGTAAGGGAAATTTATTTTAGGGGTTCCTGCAGAGGGGCGTCCTTCAAAGAGAGAGGCAGCCATCTTCCAGAGCCACGTCAAGGGCCGATTTCTGATAATGCCACTTGTCCCGTGAGCAATCTAGGCTCAGGGTGGGAGCAGCAGGAGTTTGTTGATTTAATGTGAGCAGCTCAGGGGAGACTGGGTACCTGAAGCAGAATCTCCACAAAAACACATGCAGGAGAAAATGGACTATGAACATATGAACAGAGAGTTTTAATCCCCATTATTCTGTTTGTTTGGGCCAGGATCTTGCCTTCGCTGTTTCTCTGATTATATAGATTAGGATAGTGCTGACTTTTTTCCCGTAAGGTTGTTGTAAGGAATAATGAACAAAAGCCTCTCTTAAGCACTTGAAAACTTTATAAAGATGAGTTTTTTTAAAAGATCAGTTTTGTTGTATGTTAAAAATGTAGATAAGCTACATTTTATTATAAGATCTTGGATTTAGTTTAATCTGGCATTACCTTATACTGTATTGTTTTGTTTCATTTCCTTCACCATTCATTTTGATGACTCAGTATACAAGAGTGATGTAATTTTAAAATCACACGTGCTTAGATTTTAAAAATCTAACAAGCTAAGTGTGGTGATGTGAGCCTGTAGTCCCAACTACTCAGGAGGCTGAGGCGGGATGATCGCTTGAGGTCAACATGGGCAACATAGCAAGACCCTATCTCTAAAAAAAAAAAAAAAAAACCTAACACTGGAACAAAGGCAATTAGGAAACAGGTTAAGCATATTTTTTAAAAGCTGAATAGGTTTTTAGAAGCTAAAACGAGTGAGGAGAAATATGCTAAGCAACACACTGTGTACATACAGAGGTATCTACTGTGTATTCTTTTGGTTATTAATTTGCTAAAGGGAAACTTTGATGAATATAGATAAAAATCTATGAAAAATTGACATGTGTACTCAAATTGGGGCAGTACAGTACCACGGCCAAGCCATGGTGCAATATGATTGTCTTAAATATTTAACATAATGCTATGCCATATAATTACACATCATTATTGTTCATGGGAGCTAATTAATGAGGGTGACATAAAGCAGGGATGCATGTTAGTTATTCAGGCACTGATGTTCAGATAGCCACCTGAGAAGTCATTTTTCTCAAAGTCCTATTCCTTAAGGATAGTAGAAATGTCAATTGTTTTTGCAGAGTTTCCATTTCAAGAAGCAGTTATTCATAACCCCCTGAGAACTCTTCCCTAACAGACTACAATAAAACTTAAAAAGAATGAATGGCGGTGACATTTTAGAACTAAATTGCTGCCTTCATGCCTTAAATAATTATCCTGCCATCCCTATTCAAGGGATTTTCAAATTTTTCACTTCATTCCTGGTTTATCTCTCATCTCCACTGTTTGACTAGTTCCTTGTCCCTTACAACTGAATGCAGGAGGCTGAATATCTAATATTCCCCTTAAAATTCTCCTGCTTGTTAATAGTACTTTTATGGTAATTCATCTAAAATAGTTTTTTAACAAACTCATCTCAAAAGCTATCTCCGGCTTTCCATTTCTTTCTTCATTTTGGTGCTAAATAGCTGCTGTGCCCTGGTCCATCCTGATGTTTCTATGTTTCCTCCTCTCTTTCTCTACTTTATGCCGCAGAGGTGACACGATATTTTTAATCCCCTTTATGTGAGCCTCTTTGTCCTCCATGTCCTCGTGGTCTGCCCACGGGGCACCCTTGGGCTCTGCCTGCCTGCCTATGCCCTTCAAAGGCCACTAACGAGGTTTCCTTCAGGAACTTTTTCTTGATAAAGTTAAGACAGAGGAGTCTGGGAAAGGAAAACCTTGAAGAAGACCTTGAAACCCTTGACCGGACACCGGCCATCTGGTTCCCTGGGTCTCCCAGCCCCTGAGGGCTTCTCTGCTCTCTGGCTGAGCCAGTCACTGGAAAAACATCCCTGACCTTGCCGGCCGACTGAGGGCACCAAGAATGAGAGGGAGGATTCTTCTCCTCAGCAGATGGAAGGTTTCCGTCAAAGGATTTCTCAGTGCCACCTGGAATCACGGCCCATGTTTCCCAGAGCAAGCTTGCAAGCTTTCCTTTGAGGCCTCCTGAGCACTGGCCACAGTGTTCTCTTACAGCTAACAAGAAGTCACAATGGAATTCCCTCGAACATTCCCGCTGGCCTGGCTTTTTGTTGTTGTTGTTCTTGTTCTTGAAACTTATATAAAATAGTTATGGGAAGAAGTTAAATATGTAAATGTGTTCTAAATAAATGGGCTTTTGCTGTGTACTGGTCGAAACCTGGGTTTTCTGAGAGTGATGGGTGGTGCGCAAAACAGGGAGAATCCCTGCTTTGAGATCAAATTCCTTGGTGTTAGTACTCACTGGCAGCTCTGGATTATTGGTCAGAGAATGAGAAGGCACCACTCTCCCCTTCTGTCCTTGGTTACCACCTTTTATGTGTAAAGAACATTATATTTTTGAAAATATAAAGTTAGAATATGGGGATGTGGGTAATTTTCATTAAGTGTGATATACGAAATGAGCTTGTTTTTCTCCTTTGCATTTCGACTCCCTAATCCTCCCAGCCCCACTTTCCCCACTTTTCTTTCAAGGCTGAGGTTTATGGGAGGCTGAGGCGGGTGGATCGCTTGAGGTCAGGAGTTCGAGACCAGCCTGAGCAAGAGCAAGACCCTGTCTCTACTAAAAAAATAGAAAGAAATTATCTGGACAACTAAAA
>NW_012148319.1:178749-180307 GCF_000956105.1 Propithecus coquereli
AGTAGCTGGGACTACAGGCATGCGCCACCATGCCCGGCTAATTTTTTCTGTATAGTTTTAGTTGTTTGGCTATCTTATTTCTATGTTTAGTAGAGACAAGGTCTCGCTCTTGCTCAGGCTGGTCTTGAATTCCTGATGTTGAGTGATCTTCCCGCCTCAGAATCCCAGAGTACAGGCGTGAACCACCGCGCCCAGCCCAATCCCTTTTCTTGTTCCTATTTTTTAGCAGGTCATAGCTCTTTATAATTTAGAAATAAAGTCCTTAAAAACAAAGAAACAAATGGTTTCACTGGGATGACAATTTTTAAATAAACAATTATCGATTGCCTACTGTGAACTAGGAGAATGGACTAGGCACTCAAAAAAATTAAAAACAAGGTCTCATGTCATTAAGAATCTTACAGTCTGTTGGGAAGGCAGTTGCCTAAACAAACAATTTACTACATTAAGATAAATTGCTTTAATGAGGTTGTGTGTCAGGGGTACTGGGACCATAGCAGACATGGAGCTTCTAAGCAGACCAGGGAATGCCGAGAAGGCTCCAGCAGATATATCTTCTCTAGTGGGAGCGCGCTGGTATGCAGTGTGGGGAGGGATTGGTACAGAGGTGGCAGGGATGGTATGTAGCTGGGAGAATGGCATGTGCAGAGGCCCAGCAGCTCTGTAGGACAGGACATACTCAGAGTTAGCACAGTAATTTAGTATGTTTGAAGAACTGGCTTTGAGGTGGGGTACAGAAGGAGATCGAGACTGGGAAAGAAGACAGAGATGAAGATCATGAAAGGCTTTGCATACTATGGAAAAGGGGTTTATTAGATTTTATCTTAGAGGCACTGGGGAGCCACTGAAGAATTTTGAGCAGAGTATGATCAGATTTTTACGTTTGAAAAATCCACTCTGGTGGAAGAGTGGAAGTTAGACTGGAGGCAAGAAAGACCAGTGAGGATGCTTTTATAATATTTAGTTTGGGGGAAAGACAATGAAGGTAAAACTAGTGCAAGTACAGAGGAGAGGAGATGGACAAGAGAGATTTATGAGGTATATAGGATTTGGTGATTCATTAGATACGGGGCAAGAAAAATGTTTCTGTCTTGGTTGGAAATTTTTGACATTTATCAAGATAGAGAAGACAGAGGAACAGGTTTTCTGGGGGGGGCGGATTGGAAAGAGGAAATGCGGGGAACGTGGCCAGTGTTCCCTGCAAAAAACCGGGTCCCTTTGGTAGAGTTGCGAGGGATAAGAAAATAATAGAGAGAAATGGAAAATGGAAGAAATAAAAGAATACACTGAGACAAAGATATGGTTTTATAAGTTTATAAAGATTATAGGCAAAGCGGGAGCTCAGGGGGCTCGGACCTCTCCGTTGGTCTCAAAAAAGCCCCGAATGAGGTCTTACATGGTAACTTATAGAAAATAGTGAACAACTGTCAGGGGTAACAGATTTACATAACAACAGGTAGTATCTCTCAGGTTAACAGATTTTCAAAAGGCTTTTACAGAAGGCTTCTACAGATTCTTTAACTATTTCTATTTATGTGAGCAAACGGTTACAAAGTCT
>NW_012148319.1:181557-236094 GCF_000956105.1 Propithecus coquereli
GTGAGCCACCGCGCCCGGCCTCTTACAGATGGTTTTTAAAAATCTAGGCTCCAGTCAAGGTTCATGCACTGCATTTGGTTGTCAGCTCTCTGTAATCTCAGTCTAGAATGTCCCCCGGCCTTCCTCGATTTTCCATGACCTGAGCCATTTGAGAGTCCCGGCCAGCTGTCCTATGGGACAGCCTACATTCTGAGTCATAGTTAGATTTAGGCCAGCTACTTCTAGTAGTTGACCACTAGGTGATGTTTTTACCCTCCCACTGTATCATATCAGAGAGATTCTAATGTCAGGGGAAAGGACCCTTTTATAGTTAGATTTTTGACTATTATATCAGAAATTGTCCAAATTATTAGATCTGACAAATATATGTATACATATGTGTGTGTGTGTGTGTGTGTGTGTATACACATTTTTTTTGGTGGTCCTAGTTCTCTCATCTTTAAAGTATAGCTTAATGTAAATCAGCTTTGCAGCTATTTATTCAGATTATTTTTCTCTTGGTTTTATATTCCCATAGAAACCTGTGTTGCAAATAGCTTATTCTGAGTGAGGCCTGGTCTGGTTCAGTGAAATCCAAAGGCTTCAGTCAATCTGGTTCACTCATATGACTACTTTTCTGTCCGACCGACCATTATGCCCTGCAATCCTGAGAGAGAAGCGTGTGTTTAAGGGGTGGACAGAGGAGGACTTGCCCACTGAGAAGCAGCAGCCAGAGAGAGAGCAGCAAATCAGGAGCAAGGGGTTTACATCATCCAGGACTCTTTAGGTGGTAAATCATAGAGGTCAAATGCAAGCTGACTGCAGGAAAAAAGGGAATGTATTATAAAGATACGGGGGTAGTCAGATATGCAGATATAGGCATGTAACTGGAATTTGTGACTAGATCATTATGGGAAATCCCAGAAATGTGTTTCCTTCTCTATTCCAGAATTCCAGGGAAGTCACTGGTTGGTTTTGCTCAGCGAGGCGCCCCCTGGGCTAGTCGACCATGGTGGGGAGGTGGAAGCATGTAAGTATACACACCTGGTGGCTGGGGGCTCAGCTGGGTGTTAGGGGCATTTCCTACAGTAGGAGAAATTATTGACCAGGCTTGAGGGGGGTTTATCACAGTGGTGTCAAGATACTGAGGAAAAGAGTTTCAGGATATGTGATGGGTCACTGTGATATACAGCACGAGGTGAAATGAAAGTGAAAAAAATACCCATTGGGTTTGGCATTTGGGATGTGAATGGTAACTAGCAGGATTAGTTTTAGTGGAGTGAGGGCAGTGGATTGAAGAAAGAGTAGGAAGAAAGGGGCACAAAGGTCTGTATGCTAGAATTTGCTTTGAAAGGAAGGAGGGATGTCCACTGGCAGCTAAGGTTTAAGGTAGAAGAGACGTTTGGTAAGGCAGGGATTCCTTACCTGGGCTCCAGGGCTCTGGGATTCTATCAATGCCTTAGAAATGGCATGAGAAATGACCTGCTTCTCAAAGAGATTTGTGATCCACAAATATTAAGAACCACTATACTAAAGGAATGGCGGCAATAGAGGAAGAGGTGAAAGAAATAGGAGAGATGATGGACAGCTTGACTCACCCGTATGGAAGGGGCCAGGATAGGAGCCAGAATTTAAGGAGAAGGATTGCTTTGTTGGGAAGAGGATGGTTTGTTTTTTTCTTCTTCCGAGACTGGGGAAGGATGTGAAATCCAGGGCAGATGCAGACGTGTTTGCCGGTGGGATGGTAGGGAACTGTGAGAGTCATTCCTGACAGATTCCATTGCTTTCTCTTTTGTTTTGGTCCATCTTGGCTTGGCATCACAATAGAAGAGCTCTGTCAACAAATAGCTGTTCTCCTTCTTAGGCTTGTTGTTGGCTTTTCTGCTTCCATGATTGCTCCTGACTGATGTGCCTTGCCACTTGTACCATCTATGGCGAGTTAGAACCTGAGCTGTGCTGATCTGGTGCCCTTCCCTGGCCCCCAAGACCTTCTAAAGGTCACTCATTACTCCTTGCAGGTGAAACTGACAGTTATGGACAATTAATTGCATCTTTTCCCTTTCCCTAAAGGTAAGCTGCATTTGGGAACTTTCCCCCAGGTTTGGGACTTTCTGTGTTGGACTCTCCTAGGTGAAGAGTTAGTCAACAGGCATGATTCAAGACAGTAAGTGCTTCTGTGGGTGGATGTTTATTGGACTTAATTAAATTACAGTGAGTGATCTTTGTTTCTTAAATGATCCTGAGCCAGAAGCCTGGGAAAGGGTGGCCTACAGGCCAGACACTCTGGGTATGGAATCTGAACTTCTCTTTTCCTGGAGTGATCTCAGCTCAGTCTTTTATGCTTTAATTTTACCATCTGCAAAAACAAATACTATTTTCCACTTATGTTAACTGTGTTTGTTCACATTTCTGAGAGGTACCATGAGAACAGACTGTTTAAGGTATTATCGTTAAATAAAGAGCTGGAAGCCCTTACAAGCCACTCCTGTGATCTGAATGTTCTTCAAGCTGCAATTGTGGAAGAACCAGTTTCTGGAAGAAAAGCTTATTGGCATTCTCTTGAAAATCTTACTCATGGACAATACTCACAGAGTGCACTGATTTTTTACTTAAAGACATTTTTTGATAGAAAGTCATATTTCCTGCTTTTGATTTTTATAAATCCTAAAAGCTGGAAACCTTTCTGTACCACTGAGATTCCCTCTAAAAAATAATTTAATAATAATAAATCATCAGTCATTAAGCTATATGGGACTTAGCTGTACTTCTGTTTTTAAATGTTGCATTCGATTTATTCTTTTTAAATTTTTAAAAATTGGGGTAAAACATACATAACATCAAACCTACCATTCTAACCATTTTAAAGTGTACAGTTCAGTGGCAGTAAGTACATCATATTGTTGTGCAACCATGACCACCATCTGTCTCCAGGATTAGCTGTACTTCTTTAGAAATGAAAGTAAACGATCTGTTTGTTGGCTTCAGTGACTCCATCTGCTGGGGATCTGAGACAAAGTGGGTAGGACAAGCAACTCCTCATTCCTTGGAAGCCTTTTATTTCTGAGGAATGGTTCTGAAATGAAATTCAAAGGTATGAATACAGGAGGCTCCCACAAATGACAGACGTTGTCAGGGTCTGTGATAGTTTAGGATTCCTATTCCAGCTCAGCTTGACGGTCCACACAACTGTCCTTTGCTGGCAAGATGAAGTGGGTTTGATTTGGAAGGGCAGAGGGGAGTTCCCAGGTTTCTGTAACTTCTGGAGCTACAGAGCTCAGAAGAACTTTGTGACAGTGGTGCAACAACACCTTATGGCCCAAATTAGCTGGCTTCAGGCACACGGAAGCAAAAGGAGGGAGCAGGAAGGTGGCTGTGAGGAACTAAAGCAGCACAAGATCTCTCCTCAGGGAAGAAGGGCACTGTCCCAGCCTGCTCCTTGGAGGGAAGAGATCACATTCACATAGTTGAACTCAGCTTAACATCCTGTTGGTAACATCCCTTTTTTCTCCATGCAGTCTAAGGAATGCAGTCAGCTGGGGTGGGGTGGTTCAGTTTAAGCATTAGAACCCTGGTGCTCTGCAACTCTTTCCCCATGATTCAGTCTTCCTCTGGAGTCATGTGAAAGGAAAATATTGTTTCCACAATGATTTGCTCAGCACCTGTTCCCGGAAGATCTACTTGTTCCAAATGTGTCTTCATACTCATTGGATTTTGTCAAAGTATGTTGATGACAGGTATTAAAAAGCTCACAATTTACAGCTTCAACAACAGGAAATATTATACTAAGGGCCAAGACAAGCACAGAGAGGATCCAGGAGTCTTCCTGGCTGGATTAAACATCTCCTTTGGAGGGCCGAGTTGTTTTTTCCTTTTATGCGGGGATACAAGTTTGCCCTATATATTGGTGGAGGAAAGTTCCTATGGTGTGGTCAGTGGCTCTGCCAGGGGAGGAAAATGGTTTCCTTCTCATTCGATTAAGGAGGCCTCTGCAAATGAGTTCAAGGTCATGGAGTTTGCATACCCTGGACTTGATGGACATGGTATCACCCTGTTCTCCTTGAGGGCTGCCTCAGGAAGTGCCAGCACAGACTGCTCCTGGGTCACTTCTCTCCTTAGCCAGCCATTCACTACTTCTGTGACATCGTGCTGGATGTGGGCACCCTCCTCCCCATGTCTAAGCTCCACTTTGTAGCATGGGCAGTCTGGTGGTGGAACGGAGAATGTGACCGTGTTCATCATTCATGTTGATTCATGAGAAACATCATACTGGACTCATATTAGTGAAAGAAAATTTAGAGAGAAAGAGCAACAGATTGGTGAGTGGGTGGATTGGCATGTCTGTCAGTCTGTGTCTGCCCGTCTCTCCCTTCCTCCCTGTGTCTCTTTCTCTTAATCTTTTGCTTGCTCCCTCACTCATGCACACATCGGACTTTCTTCAGTCTCTCTCCCTTGCGGTATCTCTCTCTGTGTCTGTCTTATGTCTTGTCTGTGAGTCTTGGTATGTCTGTCTCTTTCTACCTTGTTTCTCTGAGCTCCAACTGTGTGCCATGTACTATGCTTAGATGCTGAGTGCCTAAAGACAAATAAAACTCTATGAATAACAACGGAATGATAGTAACTAGCACTGTTGCTACTTGCTTAGCATTTGTTAAGAACTTAAACACATTATTGCATTTAATCCTCATAACAGCTCTTTGTAGTAGTTACATTACTCATTTCATAGACAAGGAAATTGCCATCTATACAGGTTTGTAACTTGCCCTAGGTCATGTAGCTTGCAAGCTATTGCTCCCTTTAACTGGTAACTTGAGTTCTTGGGGACTTGAGGCTTCCGATCGGAATGTTTTATATCAGTCGATTCTAGGTTATTCATTTGTTCTAGGTCTAGAAGCAATGTGCAGCTCTAAAATTTAATTGAGTGTGTATGTGTGTGTTTGTCTGTGTGTGTGTTTGAGAGGGAGAGACAGAGATAGTAACAGAGAGACTTAGAGGCAAAACGAGAAATAAGATAGAGACAGACATACGGAGACACACACAGGCATGAGACAGAGAGAGAGAGAGAGATACAATAGAGACTGACAGAAAGACAGAGACACGAGAGAGGAAAGAAGGGAGAAACAGATGGACGCACAGACTGACAGACCTACCAACCAATCCACTAAGTCTCTTGCTCTTTCTCCACTTTCTCTTACTAGTATAGGGATCCAGTATAATGTTTCCTTACGTGTTTCTTATGAATCAACATGGATGTGAGCAATGGTGTCAACTCTGTGTTGTGTGCTATGGGGAATATAGAAGATTAGCAAGAATTTGGCAAGTCTGAAGTACAGAGAAGACTAAATAAAAGCTATTTTGTTCCTAGCAATAGAGCATAGTAGAACCATTATTTAAATGTGTGTTACAACATTTAATTGATTGAGTGTAGGCTTTGGAGTTGGGCTGATGAAATTCATATCCCAGCTCCTTCACTTACTACTTGTGTGACTTTAAGAAAGTTACTGAACTCTGAGCCTCAGTTTTCTGATCTGTAAAATGGCAATAATAATGATACCTATTTTATAGAGTCCTTGGGAGTTTTTAAATAAATGATATCTAAAAGTGTTTGACACAATTAACTTTAGTCATTTTTATTTTGTGACTGGTACTGGTAAAGACAATGTAATTTAAAATTAACTGAATAAACTCATCTGCTCTTAAGATGTAGTGGCTGCATTGTCCTACACTTAGAACCCAGATACCTAGTTTCAGGGAGAGCTCTCCTCAGCACAAGCACTATGGTGACCAGAAATCTCCTGTCCTGACACCTACAGTCTGCTTATCAAGCACTCATTATCCTGTCACTGATAATTTCTGAGCCTAGGAAAGCCCTGTTTAGAATTCCACTATGGAATGTGCTCCCTCCCCCGAGTTCCTCCTGTGTAAGATCTATTTTGAATGCTTAATGAAGAGAGAGAAACAGAGGAGGAGAAAGAGGAAGAGGAGGAGGAGGAGGAGGAGGAGGAAAAGAGGACAGGAAATAGGCAAATCACTTAAGTAAAATTTGCCCTGCAAAGAAGTGGAGCCATTTGGGTCCTACCTTGTCCCAAATCAGGCGCCGCTTCCCAAACACGCCAGGCGCTTTCACGTGCTGTGTGCATTTACTGATGTGGTTCTGCCTGCCTAGGATGCCCTGCCCTTCATTTCCAGGGCATTTCCACTGTTAAAAGCCCAGGAACTGCTTTGCGTATCTTCCCCCAACACCCATGGATAGATCAACACTTCCCTCTTCTGTAGACCTGCAACACTTGGGAAATACCCCTGTTGTGGTGGTTATTGCAGTCTGCCTAGTTGGAAGCATGGTGTTTGTCCACTCCAGTAGACTGAGCCCTTGTAGGCTGGCAGTGTCTTCTCTGCTTTGTACTCTCATCCGGGGGGAAAGAGCCCCTGATGACTCTGGGGGAAAAGACTGAGAGAGCCTTTTGCCATTTGTCATGTTTCAAAGCTTCCTTTCCTTTGCTAAATATTTACCAGGAGAGCCCGGCCAGCATGGCTTAGGCATTTCCATCCCACAAGGGACTAGACAGGGCATGAAGGTAGATTAGTTTTTATTTTCTGTATGGTTTGTATTGTGTCATGAGAATATTTTCTGGCTTCTTACTTTGCTTCTGGAAGAGACTAGAGGAAGCCCAAATAAGGTAGGAAAAGTTGTCTTTGGATACCATCACTGTCAATCCTCTTGGATATGACAGGGAAGGTGGGTCACCTCCAGAGGTGATATTCACCATGCCTGATTATAGATAAACCCTGCATAACCCAGCATTTTCCACATTTATTTGAATGAGAGATTCTTTTCAGGTAACTCCTATTAAAATCTAGTGGGCAAAGGTTGAGAAATGCAGCCTTTAATTATTGGGTGTGGTGCAAGGTCGGTTGAGTGAGGTTGAGCTGTGAGTAGGTTTTCCTTCAGAGAAGTAAAACAGATGGAAATTACATGGCCTTGTTGAGTAGGTTTTTATCTCTATTTAAAATTTTTCTCATTTCCTCAACTTTTTATTATGAAATATTTCAAACGTAGAAGAGTTGAAAGATTAGTACAATGAACTTCCAGATGTCTTCTGCCCAGCTTTAACAATTGTTAATATTTTGCTGTATTTGCTCTGTCTTCTATATATTCTTTAAACTATTAATAGAAGTTAGATTCAGGTATATGTTTTATTTTTTATTTTTATAATTTAAATTTTTTCTTGAATAGTTGTTTGGCTAATTTCTTTCTATTTATAGTAGAGATGGGGGTCTCGCTCTTGCTTAGGCTGGTCTCGAACTCCTCAGCTCAAGCAATCCTCCTGCCTCGGCCTCCCAGAGTGCTAGGATTACAGGCGTGAGCCACCGCACCTGGCCCGGGTATATGTTTTTGTCCAGAATAGCTTAATTGTACATTGCATTCACATGGGAAGCTTTAAAAATTACTGATGCTTTGGGTCCCTATATAGATTCCGATATCTTTTACATTGGAAGTTTGAAAACTTTTCAGGTGATTTTAATGTAGTCACACTGTGTATATAACTTACTTTCAAATGGCTCAAATACAACAACAACAAAAAAAGGTATATAGAGAGAAATAAAGCAAATTTGATTTTTTTCTTTTTGAATTTTTTGAGTTCTAGATAGATTCTTATTATCAGCCCTTTATCGGATGTATAGAGAGCAAATATTTTCTCCCATTCTGTAGGTTGTCTATTCGCTCTAATGATAGTTCCCTTGGCTGTACAAAAGCTTTTTAATTTGTTCAAGTCCCATTTATTTACTTTTGTGTCTGCTGTGATTGCTTCTTCCCCCCCTTTTTTTTTTGAGGCAAGTTCTCCCTCTGTTGCCAGGCTGGAGCGCAGTGATGTCATAGCTCACTGCAGCCTTGAATTTCTGTGCTCAAGTGATCTTCCTGCTTCAGATTCCTGAGTACTGGCACTACAGGCACGTGCCACCACACCAAGCTAATTTTTCTATTTTTTGTAGAGATGGGGTCTTGCTCTTGCTAAGGTATTATTTGTGCTCATTGTTACTAGGGTGTCATTATGCTTGGTTCCTTTAGTGGACAAAGCTAGGAAACACACCAAAGAACAAAATCATGTGTTTGAATTGATAATTCCAATTCCAATTTAACACTACAGAGGTTTCCCCCCAACTCTGTTTTATAGGTGTCTCTTTTCTCTTATGTTGAAAATCTTAGTTCCTAATAACATCAATATATTTTGTTTGCTTTATTCTACATTTATATAAAACATTTCAAAATTGCAATACTAATATTAATACTGACAATATTCCATGAGTGAAGTAATATATGAATATATATGAAGCTTCAGATTTCTTTGCAGTTCT
The DNA here is from genome assembly GCF_000956105.1 of Propithecus coquereli. Lineage (NCBI taxonomy): Eukaryota > Metazoa > Chordata > Mammalia > Primates > Indriidae > Propithecus > Propithecus coquereli. Next base: position 189,889 of record NW_012148319.1, read on the forward strand.
TTTGTCTCTTGTGAACAAATTTGATACTAAGTCGAACGGCTTAAATCCAATGCGGAGGATGAGGAATTTATCTAGTGATTGAAGGAGGGTGTTATGCTCAGAATATAGACTGTGGGGCTGGGTGTCCCTTTTTTGTTCTTTCTCTGAATCCTTTTCCGAGGGTTTCAGTGTTTCCATTGAGAAAGGGTGCACAGGTGCGGGCAGTAGTTCCTTCCCTCACTTACAGGTTTTTTAGTCAACATCCTCCCTTCACTCTGATTGTGATGGTTAATTGTATGTGTCAACTGGGCTAGGCCATGGTGCCCAGCTGTTTGGTCAAGCACCTGTCTAGATGTTGCTGTGCAGGTATTTTTTATATGTGATTAACATTTAAATCAGTAGACTTTGAAGAAAGCAGATAACCCTTTATATTATGGGTGGGCCTCACTCAATCAGACCTTACATGAAAAGACTGAGGTCCCTTGAAGACGAGTTCTGCCTCCGGACTCAAGACATCGGCTTCTTGCTGGAATGGCCAGCCTGCCCCAAGGATTGCGGACTTGCCAGCCTTCATAATCGTGTGAGCCCATTTCTTAACATAAATCAATCTAAACTAATCTCTTTCTCTCTCCACACACACACCCCTATTGGTTCTGTTTCTATGGAGAACCCTCACTAATATACTGGTTATCTGAAGTCTCAGGTGAAATGTTTGGGGATCTTTGCTACATGCCCTGGCAGGGGCATCAGGGTGAGAAGCAGACCATCATCCAGGAAGGTGGGGAACAGAGCGGGATGACAAAGGGAGTGGGAGTGGGTACAGGAAACGACGACGTGTAAGCAGCTGCCTCCCCTCCCGCTCACAACTTGGCTAACAAGGTTACCAGCAAACGGCAGGTGTGATCCTTGTTTGATTTGGAACTAAGTGTCCTCCCAGGCCAGGAGCAGCCTAATGTGCCCTGCTTTGATGAGAGGAAAAGGCTCTCTGTGACTTTCACACTCCTCCCGGGCCCTTGACTTATGGTTCCTGTCAAGGGCTCTCAGGTGGGACAGGCTGTGCCCTCAGTGCCTGGTGAGGCTTGTCTTTGGGAAGCGCTTCCTCTCAGCAGCGGGGAAGGCAGGACAGAAGCTAACTGCTTTCATTGCTTCGTGAGTAAACACCAAGCTGCTTGTGATGAGAGGCAGTATAAGATTGTCTCCAGCTCTTCCTCTCCAATGTCTCTTTCACCTTACTCCTCCCCAGGAGCAGACTTTGGTAAAACAGAGGAAAACAGACTATTGATGGGCACAGCAATGCATTGAACTTAGGCGATGAGACAGTCAGTTCAAGCAACAGGAAAGTTTATCTCCCTGGACATTCCATTCTGGGATCAAAAGTCTCCTCCAATGATTCCTAGTAAGATTCTGCCACAGCCCTTCCAAGGAGTTGAGAGCTCGGGTGTGGTAGACAGAAAGGGAAAAGACCAAGGGGATAGTGAAGGAAGAGAAAAGAGACTGGAGCTTAAAGAGACCACAGGGACACAGGACATGGGGGACTGGATGGGAAGCGGTTACAATGTTTTGCATCATATGAACACTGTGCTTGTAAACATCCATTAGCAAGAGTCCCCTCAGTAATTGGCTGAGCCCACATACATACCCTCCTACAGACATAGCCAAGGGCTGGCATAGGTCACCAGTGCAGAGGAAAGCTACCGCAGTCTTGTAGGGGTTGAAATCAGGTGCTGTCTTTAGTTTGGGTTTGTCAGGGTGGCACAGAGAGTAGGAGCATGGAATCTGTTCATAAAGTCAATGTCTTGTTCCAAATCCTGGCTCTGCACTTCACAGCTTTGTAAAATTGGATCAGTTACATAACTTCTCCAAGCCTCAGTTTCTTCATCTATAAAATGGACTTAATAATCCCCACATTTCACAGGTGCTTGTGAGAACCAAATGAAGTAGCATAAGCAAAGTGGGAGGCCTCAATACATCATTTCTGATGGTTAGGGTGGGTTCTCGGCCTGCCTTTCCAGGTCGGCTCTAGAGTGGTGCTTCTCAACCCTGGCTTCACCTTAGAATCACTTGAAAAATCCCCATGCTGCATCCTAGACCATGACACATTAGAAACGAAGTCAGTTAAATTAAAGTGGCATCTCTGGGGTGGGGCCCAAGCAAGGGTATTTTTTTAGTTCTTTGGATGAATATAATGCACACTCTATTAATCCCTGCCGTCACACGCTCGCTAAGGAGATGCTCTACAGCTACAGTCCGGAGGCCACGCTGGAGAGACAAATGTGTTGTAATCATGTATGTCATCTTGTCCTTGCCAAATTAATGGAATGATATGACCCATGTTATTAGGTGCTAGTAATAAAGAAATATATAGTAATCACAGTGATTAGTCAGATAAGGTGTTGTGAAATAAGGAAGTGAGAATAGTGATGGATGGTGAGGGAACTAGGGTCAAAGTTTTTGAATCTAGAGAATAATGGATGTGTCAGAGGGTCATGAAGAGAGAAGTTAAAGATTTATCTAAAAAGTAAACAAAAACCCAAGAACGGGAACTATGTAGGGCAGTTAAGTGTTCCAGGACTGTGGCAAGAGCACAGGAACTGCCTCCTGCCCCCGAGGAGTGATGTTTGGAAACTTGAGGTGGGTGGTTGACACCCCTTTCACTGGGATGGAAAGGCTGGGAAAAGCAGGTCAGGTGGAATAGTGAGCAGGGGGCAATGTCCACGTGGGTACGGTGGGATTCAGGAAGACAGAAAAGTTGTCGCAATGAAAGGCTTGCCAAGGATTTGCTTCCTTGACTGAAACAAAAATGCTAAATCCTGCAAGCTCTGCAGTTTATTCATTCATTGATTCAGTTACTATTTATTGGACTCTACACCAAATAGCAGGCAATGAGCTCCTTCAGGGCTGGAAGCTTGTCTTGCTCATCCTTGTGGACATAGCACGTCCCGGAAGTGCTGTGACTGTACTGCTTCCGCCACACCAGGAGCTGCCGGGACGCTTCATGCTTCACCGTCGCTCCAGTTCAAGGGTGAATTTGGTGAAGCCTCCTCCCTCCTCTGCTTGGCTCTGTCTTTCATAGCTAGTGGGAGTAGTTATGATGCTGTTCTATTAGCCAGGGTCATGGCAGTGATGTAGGAAACAAGGCTGGTTTTTTTAATCTGTGAGGCAACGAGAACAGTAAATGCCGAAGGGATTGTTTGCCTGAACTGTCCAGCCCAGCACCTTTTTCCCCTGTAGGGATGCCATGCTTGAAAAGCCAAATTATAATCTGGAGGTTGCTTGGTGATCAAGAAGCTAGAACAGGAGTAGCTAGTTATATGAGTCCGATCCTTTAATGGCACCAGGTAAAGGTGGATCTATCTTCAGTGCAGTGACAAAACTGCCACCTGCCCAGACAGGTCTAGTCTTTGGGCCATGGTACTTTTCCCCAAGGCATCTCCTCATGTGGGCACTGCCAACTTTGACTCTTTCTTTTTATGCTTTGCAGGCCATGCAAGCTGCTCTCAATTGGCCTGTTCTTTCGTTACGCAACTTAATGTAGTCAATCAGATTATAGATTTGTTTTGAAGGCCTGGGCCATTCTGACTCTTTAATGGAACTGCATTTCTCTGTTCTGATTCATTACATGTTGATTTATTTCCTAATTCTCAAAAGATAGCTTTGTCTTGTTTCCAAATTTCTGGAGGATATTTCTTTGTAGCACCCAAATTATTGACAGTGCTGTAAACATGAAAACTCCAATATTAACATTCATATCCAGTGAGGTAATATATCATTTTATTGAAAGTGAATGTGTTCAGAGAGACTAGATACTTATGAGTTATACCCTGCTTACCTCCTAAACAGATTCGAGACAATTTATAGCCCAGGGCAATATTATAAATGTAAATAACTGGTATGGCATGAGCTCTGACCAATCAGAATAAATGTGCATCAGAAAGAACTGTTGTCTGTAGCAGTGCCTACCAGCTGAACATCAGTGTTCCTTCTAGATGTTAGAACATCTATAAAATAGCACCACTGTGGATAACCCACAGAGAAACACTGATGCCAACACAAGTTTTAGGACAGCTCTTATGGGTGTGAGAGTACCCCCTTCCCTAATTTACCTCTTCTTTCTCTGTATCTTGACAGCCCCAGGAGATGCTGAGCATATTCCTCTGGTTTACAAAATAATTATGTTTCATCAAATTGAAGAAGCCATTGATTGTAAGATACACCATTATTTTATGTTCCACTAAGGATGAAAAAAATATTTCCAATTAAATCATGACACACCAGCAGTTAGATAATCCCAATTTCTAATATGTTAAAACGAAAAATATATGTGTCTTAGATGAAATGAGGAACATCATCTCTCAGAAAAATAATATAAAAAACAGCTTTTATTACTTCTTCTATGACCTTGCCCCTACGTTTCCCTCAAGAGTTCTCAAGTTCTTCCACTGCTGCTAGTTCTTCTAGGGGTAGTTTCCAGCCTTGTTTGGTTTCTTCCTGTAGCCAGGCTGTGGCCCAGAAACAGATATGTCCTTTGTGCTTCATATCCCTGTAAGATGGAAGAATCACATGGCCAGACGGTGTCACTCTGGACACACTGGGGCAGTGTCACACGGCCCCAGTATGAGCAGGCCTGTTGTTCGGTTGGTTCCTGCTTACAGCAACAGGCAGATACGACAACCAAACAACCCAGGAGGGAAAATGAGAGGCCTAAAGGCCCATAGCCCTTAATTCCATAAAATTGGTCTCCCCTTCCTCAACTCAGTGCAGACAAGAAGGACAACAGGAAAGCGATGTTGGTTCTGAAGCACTGTAAAAATCTTGTCTTGGCTTTCCTTTTTCTATGTTTCATAATGTGTGGGTGGCACCTAGCTTCTTATATCTTAACCCTGAACCTAACTTTTATTTTCCTTTTTTAGGATCATTTTCTCTGTTTTCTTGGATCATTTTACTTCCGTCACTAGCAATTTCCTTTGCTGATCCTCCTTTTCCTCTTTTCTCTACAAAAGCCAAAGCTATTTTGTGAAGTCTTAAAGGACCCACTATGGGGATTTGATACAGCAGTTTTGTGCAGCAACAGTAATTTGGGTCAGGTTTGTTCCACTCTGATAGGCTGATCTAATGTTGAGATGGAGCCAGGTGAACCTGGAGAGAAGTATGATTAATATGCCCTTTAGATCAGCGTTTTCCAACCATTTTCCCTCAGGCTTTGTGCCACTAGCTGTAGTCCACATAGAGCATAGACTATGGGCTGCACTTCAGACACCCTGCTGAGAGTTGCTGCTATTCACATATCAGATATCTAAAGAAACCTCTAGATAATGTCAGAGTTGAATCCTCCAATGAGTGTGTTAAGTGCTAATAATTCAATTTTTGGACTGAAGTAGCTCAGTGTCCTTTGCATGGTGCCTGTGAATATTTTGTCGAAGATGTAGAAGTCAGACTCGTGTTCCCCTTTGTTTGGTGGTAAATGCACCAATTAGGAATCTTTACTGTGAGTGGCCAAAACCCCCAAGCAAACTGGCTTGAACAAACAAAAAAAGAAAGCAAAAGGAATTCACTGGCTCTTGTAACTTAGAAGAGCACAGGTAGATCAGCTTCAGGTAAGAATTGATTTAGGTCACAAACAATGCTTAAGGGCTGCGCCTCTTGTCTCTGCTTCTCCATGTTGTCTTGTCTCTGAGGCTCTGTGTTATGGCCCCTGGAATCCTCAAGTTCCCATGTTTTTGATATACAGTCTTATGCAGTATGACAGGAAGCTTCTTTTTCCCAGGAGCCTAGCACACCTCTCCGCCCCTGAGAAAATTGCTGTGGTCAAGAGAGTGCTTGCTGAAGGCCTGGGAGTGGAGACCATGAAATGGCTCCTGGAGGAAAACTGGGGAACTGGTACCAGAGTTGGGGAAATGGATGTGAGGAGGCACAAATAAATATGTCCACTTCATAATTTATTATTAGATGGCTGTGGGTAAAGAACAATTTTTCTCAGAAATGACTATTGAATATGCTCAAGGCTTTTGGACTATTTGGGACTCCAGAACTTTGTACCACAGTGTCCAGAAGAAAGAATTTGAACCTGAAAAAAAAATACAATAGCAGGTATTGCTGGTTACTTTAACCACTAGAAGAATTCCCTGTAGAGCATTTGTTTGTTTATTCAACTATTTACTATTTATTGGTTGTCTACTAAGTACCAGGCCCGGGGAGGGCATTGGCGCCGCAGCAGTGGACAGTGAAAAATGGAGCGGTGGTGTCGGCTCTGAAGTAGGCTGATCTTCAGCATCGCTTGGGGATTATCTTTAATTTTTAAAACATTGAGTAACACATGCAGTGAAGTGCACAAACCTTAAGCATACAGCTCTGAACGACTGAATCCCAATCTCTGCGAGATTTTTCCATGCGCATCCTAGCTGGGATTCAGGAACTCCATCCACTTAAAAATATAAACTCAGGCATTCAGACTTGGAGAAGAGCTTCAAGAAAAGATTTCCTGCCACCAGAATTGTTCCTATTCTGCCCCGACTGTTGGTCGTCTGTCCTTGCCAAAGGATTCTCATTAACCACCTGAGTACTTGCCTCAGGGTAGCCTGAAAGTAGGGTTCATTTCCCGGAGAGTGCCTTAGCTTCCGTGCCGGGTGCCCCCCACGTTCACGGGGTCATTGCCAGCGCGCCTGAGCTATCGCACCAAACCTGTAACCCTTTCCCAGCACAACACTTCAGGGAGCCGCCCGGCAGCCGTCAGAGCAGGCACGCGAGGAGAAAGGATTTGGTCTTTTCTGGTCTTCCCAGCTGTTGAAGGAAACCAAAATATGCCACCCCAAAATACACTTCTTTGGCATCTTTCGATATGGCTATTCACAGGGGCTGCGAAAAGAGGCACAGCCTTGAAAAGCTGTCCTTTTGTGGGGGAGATTTGCACGTGTGGAGGAAATCTACATGAGTGAGGCAAACGGGCTTTCTCTGAGGCGCCCCCTCACCTGCCTTATAGATGAACTCACAGGAGAAGGAGACTGAAACAAGGACACTTTTAAAATCTGACAGAGAAACTTTTACCACAGTTTACCATCTATTCTTTCTGAGGGCAGCACCAAGATTACCCCGGGGGATTTTTATCCCTTTGCTTGCCACGCTTTCCTGTCCTCCCTCTCCCACACCTGTCCTCTACCTCTCCCTGAGAAGCCCCAAGCCTGAGGCTTTCAGTAGCCTCAGGACGGTGTAAAAACTTCGGTCATCTGGCTCTCCTTTGAGTCTCATGTTTGCAGGACTCCCATATCCAAATGCACGTTAATAAATCTGTATGCTTTTTCCCCCGTTAATTTATTGTTAATTCATTTAAATAGATTTGAATCTTCCTGAGGGAAAGTTTGAAATTCCCTACACTGTCAACAAAAGAAAAATTTTAATCACCCTCAAATCTCAGAGATCAGTAAAGTGGCTAGAAGGCCCAATATTCCCTTCTTGCGACTGTGATCTCACTACCTTTGCAGAATGTTTTTTCTTGGCAGCAGTTATCAAAGTGGAAGTCCAGATGGTCATCATGTGAGGTTGTCTGGATGTGGAAAAGTCAATGCCACTTTCAGTGTCTCTAATCTATCGGTAGGCAGTTAAGAGGGAAAATTCTCTAGAAAAGAAATTTAAATGTTTTTAATTCTCAAAAGGTTGCTTGTGGGAATGATGAGTCCTTCGTTTAACCATAATCTTGTTGTCAGACTTACAAATAAATTGATGGGATAAAGAATGGCTCTCGACTCAGTCCAAAATTATCAATTTCAAAATGTAGATAAGCAAAGTTGATTTTTAAATAATAAAAAATACCAACCGCTTTGTTAAAGATATAGATGAAATTCATTCACAATGTACTTTCTATAAATGGTGCTATATAAGATTATTTGATTCTGATAAAAAATGAGGCTGGATCATATTTTTCCTACTTTTATCCATGTAGCTTATACCTGGAGAAATGATCCATTAGGAAATAATCTTTTCAATCCACATTTTTCTCTGAATGAAGCAACAGACTCTTGACTGGTTTTACTCTAGTCGGCTTTTTGCAAGGCAGCCAGATTTGAGTTGAGTTAGTGTCCTGGAACGGCCATGTACCCACAAACCCACTTCTCTTCATTTTACCCTGCTTGCTTTTTAAAAAATTTTTATTTTTTTCAGAGATGAAGTCTCCACTATGTTGCCCAGGCTGGACTTGAACTTCTGGACTCACGTGATCCTCTTGCCTCAGTCTTCTGAGTATCTGGGACTATAGGCTGCCTTCTTTTCTTTTTTTTTTTGAGACAGAGTCTCACTGTGTTGCCCTGGCTAGAGTGAGTGCCATGGCGTCAGCCTAGCTCACAGCAACCTCAAACTCCTGGGCTCAAGCAATCCTACTGCCTCAGCCTCCCGAGTAGCTGGGACTACAGGCATGCGCCACCATGCCCGGCTAATTTTTTCTATATATTTTTAGTTGGCCAATTAATTTCTTTCTAATTTTAGTAAAGGCGGGGTCTCGCTCTTGCTCAGGCTGGTCTCGAACTCCTGAGCTCAAACAATCCGCCCGCCTCGGCCTCCCAGAGAGCTAGGATTACAGGCGTGAGCCACCGCTGGCCCGGCCTGCCTTATTTTCTTGATGGTACTTGTCACTCTCTGAAATTGTTTGTCTCTTAGAGCCCTTTAATGAATGATGAGTGCATGTTTAAAGTCCTTTGATAGCTTCAGTTGCCTTAGGATTGAGTCCTACCTCATGTCACAGCACAATCTGACCCTGTCTTTTTCTCTGGACTCTCATCCAGTGCCTGTTCCAGCTCCTTGGAACCACATCTGCCTCCCTTCTAACCATGCTCTTTTCTCTGGTTCTCTTTCACATACTGTTCCACATTTCTAGAATATTTCTTTTCTCAGGTGACCCCTTTTCACCCTTGACCCTTTGGGTCCCTGACCAATTGGCCTGAGTAAGGACCTGTTGCTGTGTGCTCCACGAGCTTTCTGAGCTTCCCTCATCACGGGTTTTCTTGCTATTTATTTATGTACTTATTTTTGAGACAGGGTCTTTCTCTGTTGCCTGGGCTAGAGTGTAGTGGTGTGATCATAGCTTACTGCAACCTCAAACTCAAGCGCCTCAGCTTTCTGAGTATAGCTGGGACTACAGGAGCATGCCACCATGCCTTGATAATTTATTTTATTTTTTGTAGAGTCAGGGTCTCCGTATTGCCTAAGCTGGTCTTGAACTCCTGGCCTCAAGTAATACTCCTGTCTCGGCCTCCCAAAGTGCTAGGATTACAGGCATGACCCACAACACCTGGCCTTTTGCTATTTGTTATTGCCCGTTTATTTGTCCAGATTTCTCCACTAGATGTGTAGTTGGGGGCAGGGGTTTGCTCACTCTCTGGTGTCTCTTCAGAGCCTGGAAGAGAGCCTGGCATACAGGTACTTGTTGAACCAATGAATGAATGACCAAAATACCTGAAAGTAGCTTAGGAGCAATTCCACTTTTGTTATATGATGGTAACACGATGTCTCAGTCTGTTTTGTGTTGCTATAAAGGAATATCTGAGGCTGGGTAATTTATAAAGAAAAGAGGTTTATTTGGCTCACAGTTCTGCAGACTGTACAAGAATCATGGTGCCAGCATCTGCTTCTGGTGAGGGCCTCAGGGAGCTTCAATCAAAGTGGAAGGTGAAGGGGAAGCAGGCGTGTCACACGGTGAGAGAGGGAGCAAGACAGAGGGTGGGAGGGGCATGCCAGGCTCTTTTTAACAACTAGATCTCACCTGAGCTAATAGAGAACTCACTCATCACCAGGGGGACAGCACTAAGCTATTTATGAGGGATCTGCCCCCATGACCCAAATACCTCTTGCTTCAGCCTCCTGAGTAGCTCGGACTATAGGTATGTACCATGATGCCCGGCTAATTTTTCTATTTTTAGTAGAAATGGGGTCTCCCTTTTGCCCAGACTGCTCTCCAACTCTTGAGGCTTGGCCTCCCAGAGTGCTAGGATTACAGTCATGAACCACTGTGCCCAGCCCCAGAAAGGTTTCTTTAGTTTGGCCTTCATACTTACTTTTCTTCCAGTCAGGAACTGAATTAGTGGAGAGTATATCAGAAAATTGAGAGTGTTGAAGATTGTAGATTTTTAGTTCATGATTTTTTTTTTTTCTATTCAGGGACTGAATTACCTCAGCTAAATTAACAACAGCCAAATTCTCATGCGTCTCCTGAACTGGGTTAGTTGCTCGTGGGGCTTTAATTTTCATTTCTAGAGCCTTTGAACTGCCAGAGGTTTATTTGGCTGCCAGAGGCAGTTTCAGATGTGGGGCCATCAGTTTTCTGCAGAGGACTACCTTTTAGTTGAAGAGGATTCTTTTGGGCTGGAAGAAGGGAATTCAGTTTTTTGGGGGGAAAGAATGTGAGGGGGTGGTGCTTTATCTTGGGGAGAACCGCTGGTTAGGCCTTTGCTGGAGGGCCTCTGGAGTCATGCTGCATGGTCCCACATGAGTTTTGTGTGACGTTTATCTACAAAAAAGAAATAAACTGAAGTTAGCTAGGTTATATGCAGAACATTCCCCAGTCATTTTCAAACCCTACGACGAGTAAAGTTTCCCAGTTACCTGTTTCAAGAATGAACTGTTTGTAGTCCCAGGAAACTGAAGTCTGGACCCTGAGGGTAGAGTTTGAAGGGACACCTTATTCCTTGGTCATAGGAAGTTTTCTTGTGAAAGTGGGATCATCTATTGGATCCAAACCGGAGTCGGAAGTAGGTTAAAGCCCTTGCTCTGGGCCTCGCATTGTTCACCAATGTAACAATTACCTGGGAGCTTTGGATCCCTTCAGTGCATGCGCCCTCCACTACTCACGTGTCAACAGTTAATGAGCTGCTGCTCAAGATTCTCAAAGTGTGATGCCACCATGTGGGTGGCACCCACAAATCTGTTCTTCTAACAATTCCCCCAGTGGGTGTTAAAGCAAAAGTTTGAGAGGATAGAAAGGAAACCTCACCTTCAGGTCACACATCCTCATTGCTCCTCTCTGGGTGTTCATGTCTGAGAGACAAGAATACCTTTTTAGCAAATCTCTTGTTAAAAGAAAAACTCCAGACAATTTAAAGTTAGCAGAATTTATTTGAGCAAAGAATGATTCATGAGTTGGGCACTACTCGGAACCGGAAAAGGTTCAGGGAGCTCCTCTCTGCAAAGGGGCAGTGAGTGTTGAGAGACAGAAAACAGAAGAAAGTACAGAATTAGCTTGATTGGTTACAGCTGAGCAGTCGCCATATTTGGCTATGGTGGGTTCACCTGGCAGCCTGTGAGTGGCGGAAGCTTGGCTGCTTGTGATTGGCTGAAACTCTGCTGTTCTTTATACTCCTAAATTAGGTTTTCGATTTATGTGCTAAATTAGGTTGCAGTTCATTACCTAGGAACTCAAAGTACAGAGATAGCTTCAGGCCCATGGCCTGCTTATTCAACTCTCATGATACATTCTTTTGTGTGAATATGCGTTTAATATCCTTTTGGTCAAGGACATGAAGCAAAGCCGCAAAGGGTGCAGCTTTTCAGGACCTGAAAAACAAGTCGTGTTAAAACAGGTGAGGCTCCCCCATTAGCGTGTATAAAATTTCTCATCCCTGACTCCCCTTCCCTCCTGCCATTTGCCTAGGCAGTGTGATGTGTAGCTGCGGTGCCAGCTGGGCAGGTGAGGGAAGAAGGGGCAGTTTATGAAGCCCAGTGTTTGCACACTCTGAGGCCATGTGCCCAGCCGGGGTGCCCTTGAGGGCTGAGGTCTGAGCTGGTCCCAGCGATCTATTTCTATTATAATTCTGGAGCATCCTGCTGCTCTCTGCTGCCCCCTGGGGGAATATTCTCACACTGTCACTGCAGGTCCACTCTAAGAAGACGGAACAGTTCGCGGTATAACGAACCAGGGGCTGGGCGTGAAGAATTTCACTGGATAGATTTACATATAGAGAGAAACACACAAGGTACATAGAAACTCAATGGAAAAATCTGTGCACTCCAGCCTCTTCATTGGAAGCTTTAATTCTAGCTATAGCACCCCCACATGTGATTGTCTCTGTTCCTTGTGGCCTGGCTTCCAGATCTCATCTCAAACTTGTCATTCTGCTTAGTAATAAAACATCTCGTCAGTTCCTCGCTGAAATCAAGTCTATCCTATTTCTCAGATTTGTTAGTTTAGAAGTAAACTAATCAAGGTAAGAAGCTTAAGCACGAGTTGTCCTTGGTGAATCCTTAGTGTTTCCTTTTCTAAAAGCTGGCATAGTGTACTGGTTAAGAATGTGAACTCGAGTCAGGACAGTCTCAGCTCCACCACTGAGAATGAGAGTAATGCCTACGTCAGGTTATGAGGACGAAATGAGATGATGTATGTAAAACACTTTGTATAGTGCTTATCACATGACCCAATGAACATTAGCTGTTTTGTTACTTTCTAAGTTCTCACAATTATTCATTGGATAGTTTGTTCTAGACTCTTACCTGGAATGGTCACCAAGTCCTGTAGTTTGCTGACTACATTCTTCATGATTTCTCAAGTGGTGATATTCTATGGGAAACAGCAGACGTTGCCTTGACCCAGTTGGGGTCACAGTGGGAAATAGGGAAAAAGCAGGCTCAGATCCCACCGTGCCAGGGGTTAAAAGCAAAGGTACCTTTTGGCAGATCACACATGTCCTGCATAAAAGCAAAACCTGCTGTGCTTCCAATATGTCCAAACACTTCACTATAACAGTAAAAAACATAAAAACTTTGCACCCTGAGATAAATCAGAAATATCAGGGTCACCCCGCCTGGTCTGGTCCCCCAAATAATAAGATGTGAATGTTCCCTGTAAACTTGGGCTTCTGAAAAAAAAAAACACTATTTTATCCCCAGTTTTTGCTCCATTGATGTCTGGACCTGTGGCAAGAGCTTTGTGAATGTAACAGTCATGTGAGTAAGTTGCTGCTTTCTCACCAGGAATAGACTAATGCAAACTTTGTAACTTTGGTAATATTGCATATATTTTGAGAATTGTTATTTTATTTTATTTTTTATTTGGCCAGCCAGTTCTTAAGTCTGATTCCTTTGTTCTCTGTAAAGGTGAACTTTTCTTTCCTTTTCTAAATGCTGCTTTCCCTGTATATTCCTTTGATACCTGTTGTGCCTGGGTCATGCTAAAGTACAAAATCTCAAAAGATGTCCTGTTTGGCCCTCTTCGTTATTAGATTAAGATTTTTAAAAAACTAATTTTGAAATACTTTTAGACTCATGAGAAGTGGTGAAAATAGTGTAGCAAGTTCCCATATACCCTTTATTCAGCTTCCTCTCATGGTAGCATCTTAACCCTAGTACATCATCAAACCAAGAAACTAACATTGGTATTAACTAAAGTATAGACTTTATTCAGATTTCACCAGTTTTATTGTGCACTGTTTATCTTGTGTGTGTGTGTAGCTCTGGGAAATTTTATCACATGCATAATTCGTAGATTTGTGTCCAGCAGTCCCCAACCTTTTTGGCACCAGGGACTGTTTTCATGGAAGACAGTTTTTCCATGGACTGGGGTTGGGGTGTGGGGAGTGAGGTGGGGATAGTTTTGGGATGATTCAAGCACACTGCATTTATTGTATACTTTATTTCTATTATTATTACATTGTAATATATAATGAAATAATTGTACAATTCGCATAGGTTGGGGACCCCTGGTGTAAACACTATCACATCCAAGATACAAACTATTGCATCACCCAGAGAAATTCTGTGATGTTACCACTTTATAGTCACATCCTCTCCCTAACCTAACCCCTAACAACCACTGATCTGTTCATAACTTTGTCATTTCAAGAATGTTATATAAATAGGATCATACTGTATGCAAACTTTTTTTTTTTTTGAAGAGAGACCGTCTCTCTCTCTCTCTGTCTCCCAGGCTGGAGTGCAGTGGCATCATCATTGCTCACAGTAACCTTGAACTCCTGGGCTTGTGTGATCCTCCTGCCTCAGCCTCCTGAGTAGCTAGGAGGGTAGGCATGCCCCACTGCACCCAGCTAATTTTTTAGTTTTTTTGTTGACTATGCTGGTCTTGAACTCCTGGCCTCAAGTAATCCTCCTGCCTTGGCTTCCCAAAGTGCTGGGATTAAAAGCATGAGCTACCATACCCAGCCAGTATGTAAACTTTTGAGATTTGTTTTTTCCGCTTAGAATAATGCATTTGAGATCCACCCAAGTTGTACATATCAATGTTTCTTTTTGTTGCTGAGTAGTATTCCAGTGCATGATGTACTGTGGTTTATTTCTCCATTCACCTGTTGAAGGATATCTGAGTTGTTTCCAGTGTTTGGCTATTACAAATAAAGCTGCTATGAACATTTATTTACAGTTTCTTTGTGTGAATTTAAGTTTTATTTTTCTAAGTTTCTGGGTGACCATCTTATGTTATAAATTGTGTTTGCAGTTGTATTTATAAAATTGTTGGTATTAAGTTGTGTTTCTTGGATTGGCCTGAGTGAATGAGGAAAGAACAGAGGTAATGTAATATATAAGTGATGCATTTAGGGCAAGTAAAGTCAATAATATTATGGCATTTGATGCTAATGGTGATTTGACAATGCTTCAAATAGAGGCAATTGGTAAGAGAATGGAGCCATCACAAAACACATGGTAGTATAAGTCTGCCAAACTCAAAAGCATTTATGTGGAAGCGTCAGTTCCATAGTCATGTTATGAAGAGAATAGTGATTTTGGTCCAGCAGAAAAACATCATCTACCTCATTATATTAAAACAATTGTTCATTTGGATTTTTATTGGTTTTATAGTTTTGTTTTTATTTCATTTATAAATTTGTTTTAATTTTATGGCTGTGGGCCAGCACATAATCTGTTTCACCACTCAATAAAACCACTACAGTGGGGCCAGGCGCGGTGGCTCACGCCTGTAATCCTAGCACTCTGGGAGGCCGAGGCGGGTGGATCACTCAAGGTCAGGAGTTCGAGACCAGCCTGAGCAAGAGTGAGACCCCCGTCTCTACTAAAAATAGAAAGAAATTATTTTGACAACTAAAAATCTATATAGAAAAAATTAGCCGGGCATGGTGGTGCGTGCCTGTAGTCCCAGCTACTCGGGAGGCTGAGGCAGTAGGATCGCTTGAGCCCAGGAGTTTGAGGTTGCTGTGAGCTAGGCTAACATCACGGCACTCACTCTAGCCAGGGCAACAGAGTGAGACTCTGTCTAAAAAAAAAAAAAAAAACACTACAGTGTATGGGATTCAGTAGCAGTGGTGGGACCGAATAAAGGCAAGATAGAATGCAAATACACTATATTAAAAAAGCTATAAGAATGGGGATTTACAGCATGTTTTGTGTTTGTATGTATTACTATAGTTAGCATATTGGATCAAAGAGAGGGAAACTAAAGGTGCTTCAACAAAAATAGAAGGTCTGTCTACTTCTTTCCTGTCTGAGCTGGGAGGGAGTCCAGTGGTGTAGGGTCATCCAGAGACTTGATTCCTTCCAGCTTGTTGCTCCCCCTTCTCCTAGGTCAGTGCTTCTCAAGGGTTAGTGCGAATACAGCTTACCTGGAGATCTTACTTAAACATAGAGCTGGCATCAGTCGTGAGTCTGGGCGGGCACCTGAGATCCCTCATTTCCACACACTGGCTGATGCTGCTTCCGCTGCTTCACTGACCACGTTTTAGGTAGCGAGGCCCTGAGTGTTGCCTTCATTCACGTGGCTGAAGCAGGTTGTCTCCTCTTCCTGGCTTTCCAGCTGTGGGGAGGAGGACAGAGGAGGTGAAAGGCAAGCAGCTGCTCTGTGAGCACATGACTGGAAGCTGTGTCTGTTCTCTTCACTTACTTCTCACTGGCCAGAACTTGGTCACATGACCACACCCAGTTGCAAGGGACATTGCAAAAGGTAGGCTCTGGGTAAACCTTGAGGAATTCTATTAACTAAACACAAGATGGGAGAATAAATACTAGGGAATTATTAGCAGTCTCTGCGACAGTATTTAATGAGCATTCAAACCAACACAGGGTTTGCGAGAGTTTTTTTCCTTTTGAAGAGGTTCATACATTACTTATATTTGAGAAACACTAATCTGAAATATAATCTGAAGTTCTTTTTAAAGAGATAATAAGATTAAGCTTGGCCTGTCCTTGGAGAGTCCTTAGTGATTCCTTTCCTTTGTTTTTTTGTTTTTTTGAGACAGAGTCTTGCTCTGTCACCCTGGCTAGAGTACAGTGGCATGACCATAAGCTCACTGCAACCTTGGACTCCTGGGCTCCAGTGATTCTCCTGCCTCAGCCTCCCAAGTAGCTGGGACTACAGGTGTGTGCTACCACACCTAGCTAACTTTTCCTATTTTTGGTAGAGATGGGGTCTTGTTCTTGCTCAGGCTGGTCTTGAACTTCTGATCTCAAGTGATCCTCCTGCCTTGGCCTCCCAGAGTGCTAGGATTACAGGTGTGAGTCACTGTGCCCGGCCCAGTCCTTTCCTTTCTAAAAGGGGACATAGTGTACTGGTGAAGAATGTGAACTTGAGTCAGGACAGTCTCGGGTCTGCCACTGAGAATGGGAGTAATGCCAACCTTTTGTTTTGAGGATGAAACGAGATGATGTGTGCAAAGCACTTTGCATATACTTGTATTAGCATTCATACAAGACTTCCTAATCTATGCCTTGCCAACCTTTTTGATATCATCTCTTCCCATAAACACCCCCTTGTGTCAACTCTTTTGAATGATTTGCTTTCACCTGAGCAAACATGTTCTTATCCTCCTGTGTCTTTGCACATGGTATTCCTTTTCTCCTTCTCCATCAGTAATTTGTGCCCTAATTAGGGCTAATTGGCAAAGCTTTTGTATTCCAGGGCATAGAACGTACCCCTTAGCACAGGCAGAAGTTTTGCAAATTTGTGGTTTCTACCGAGACCCCTCAAGAGACAATGGCTGGATAAGCACAAATGGTGACTGCTCTGGAACCTCTCACACCTTCTGTTTTATTGATGGGGGCCACTGAGTTCATCTTCACACTTGAAAGCTATGACACTAGATTCCAGACCCGGTCTATCCCCCACTGCAACACACAGAGTAAGGCCCACATAGTTGGAATGAGTTTTTGCTGTTTAGAGATTCTAGGGTATACCTAGAAGCTAAGTGACCTGGATTGTATTTGAAGATGTTATCCACTTACTGGAAGCCTTAAGGTACTCAGTTTAACTAACTACCTGCAGAATACTAGTTTATTTCTTTGACTTAACTGGAATGTGTAACAGGCTAAGATTTCCCTTTCTTTGAGAATATCCTATAGTTGTCTATAAATCATCATCAAAATTGAGGGAGTGTGTATATATATGTATGTGTGTTAGAAGAAATATAAAATTCCTTTTAATGCCTTTTGGTTTCTATTCCCAAGTAGAATGTAATTCTAAACAAATTTTTCCTGATGCATTTATACTTCAATTGATGTTTCCTTTAGGAAAAAAACCCAAACCAAATCAACAACAAAAATTACCCATAGGGTTTAGTAAACTGACTATTTTTCTGTTCTTATTAATTATTTTTCCATGTCTTTTTATGCTCTTTATAGCAGGAGCTTATCATTGCATTTTTTGATAATAATATCATTGCTGTTTTACTTATTTTTTGTCTAATTGCCTCCTCGATTTACCTAATAGACTTAATGGGTGAACTAAAAATAATTAGATGAATGAAAATGTAATATCCTACAAATCTTCTACTTCTTCACACAAGGTGGAACTTTTACAAAAATAGGTACCCCTTCTTTCTATTTCATTCCTGAGAATGCTGGCTTCCCTCATTGGATTCGTCTGTGTCAATGCCAGGAGCGTTATCATGGCGAAAGAGATGTAGGTGTAAATGAAGAAACTTCACTGTGCCTTTGTTCAGTCAGTTGGTCAATACTTATTTAGCACTACTGTGACATATTGAGAGTGTAACTCTGGTCCCTAGGGGCTTCTGATTTAAGGCAGACAAAAATAATGGCAAGACAAAAAATAATGTTCAAACTGGGCTGCAGGAAATTCTTTTGCTACCTAGTCCTTGTTCCAGCAGTGTTTGTCCCTTTGTGTTCTAGGACTTCCAAATTTCCCTTTGGCGGCTTTCAGCAGAGTTGTACATCACAGCATGAGCTCTGGTGGTGGCAAATCCTTGGGCTGTGGTGTTAGGAGTGTCTCCCTGGTCTTCCTTGAGGAGAGTAGTAGATAAGGAAGGGGGCTGGGAAGATTCCCTACGCATCCTTTCTGGGGGGTAAGAATGTGGGCTTTAGAGTCAGGCCTGGCTCTGTTTGTATAACGTAAGGGTAAGATTTTAGCCTCTCTGAGAGCTCAGTTTCCCATCTGTAAAATGGGGATAACAATACCTGTCTCCTAAGGCAGATGTAACGATTAAATTAAAACATGCATGCAAAAATATGTAGAGCAGAGCCTGGCATGAAGTAGGTGCTCCTCTTGCTCCTCTCTTATCCTCCCAAACCTCCAGTGGGACCTAGCATTTTCAAAACAGTGCTAGTGTCTCTGGAAAAAGGCCACGCTGTTTGTTAAGCTGCTCCAATGGCCCAGTCAACAGACTAAGAGTTATGGTCCCCAGAGTCAATCGACCTATTGTTATTAAATTGCCTTGGCCCTGCTAACTTCTGGAGTTGTCATTTTGCACTGTTATTGATTTATATTTCTCTTCCTGCTCTTCCCTTGCAGAAGGTGTTACTAGTCCAGGGCAGTAGATGGCGCCATTTTACTAAGTATCAATAACTTTTACAAATTGGAAACCTCTTTCCTGCACTAAAAAAACCCAGAATTCTTGTCATACGCATTAGCATAGCCATATATTCCATCACATTAAAGAAATCCCTTTACATTTTTGTGTTTCTTTCATTTGTAATAGGAAGAGTGTAATGCTTAGAAATCACCCAGAAGTTCACATATTTGATTTAGTTCCATGGTTTAGGTGAACAGGAAAAACATGAAGTAGATTTAAAGGGAAGTCACAAATTTGATTGAAATTGGAAAATGAAGTGTATGAGGAAAGGTCAAATAAAAGTGGATGGCTTTGTGTTTAAAGAATGGATAGCCAATGTCATGGTGGGCTCTAACAATGAAGTGTTTCTAGGGAAGATGGTAAGCAGCTATTATGCTGCACTGCAGGGAAGAATAGAACAAGAAGGAATGGACTTATATGACCACATGAGAGATGTAAGTTAGTCACAGGGAAGAATTTCTGGAAGCAACAGAGTGTAATATCATAATAAGGAAAATTGTCAAATTTTTCTTTATTGATATTAAAAACAAATGAGGCAAGATTTCAACATACCCAGATTTGATTATTTGCCATTCTGCAAGAAGATGGAGGAATGTTAATGTTCTCTCTTATTACGAAGCCTATTTGAACCCTGGCATGATGTAGGCTAGGATAATGCTCTTGCAGACCAATGGCACAGGCTAGGACCGGATGTGACTTAACAGGATTAGCAGTGTTTTCAAATGTGCCCCATTATTGTATATATCTTTTCATTATATTAGAAATCTATAGGAGTCACTGGCATTTTTTCTTGGTTTCTAAAATATACTCATATTTGGCTAGAGGGAGGAAAACAACGGCAGGCGAAGAGAGAATAACAGATATCTTCCTTGACACTTATGTTTTGGACCTCTCTTGTTACTTATCATGTGTTCTCTTAGACTGTAGTTTTGTTTTGTTTGTTTGCTATTCCTTACTTATACCTGTTCTATCTGGTAGATGAATACGGTGGTTACATATTCATGATCACACACCAACTCCACATGAGGGCGCCAAATTCGACTTTCTGCCCAGAGTCACCCAAAGTCCCTCTAGTGAGTCTATGGTGGATTGGTTTCCTTTCTTCCTCTCCTACCCAGCAAAACTGTCAGTCTGCCCCCCGCCCCTACCCAGGTCCCATCTTCATCCTGGGGGAATGGCATATGACTTTTCAGGTTCTTCAGATTCCTCAGAGAAAATAATACATAGGACAAAACTTTCTATTGCTCATAATGACTGCCCCCTGCTGCTTAACTCAGATGTGTTATGCTAACCAAACTATATCTTTCCAAAAATCATCTACCAAGAAGGGGCGAGGTGAAGAAATAAAGAGGGTGCTGGTGGTGGAGGATTGGGATGAGGTGGAGAAAACTCATTTCGGCTGTTTTTTCCCTTGCTGATTATAAATGTAACACATGCTCATTAGAGAAAACGAGCCTGCAGACCCTAGACCAACACCTGGATTGCAACCTTGTTACAGACCATGAAGCAGAGGACTCAGTTAAGTTGTATTTGGATTCCTGATCCACAGAAACTGTTAGATAATGAATATGTATTGTTTTTACAGTAATTTGTTATGCAGGCCAATACAGTGCCTTGCCTGATTTACTTCCATTACCTGTCTTGCTTCCCCCATTCTCTTATCAGTTTTTCCTGAGACCCTTCCTTAATAAATTACTTGCACATGAATCTTCTCTAAGACACATAGTCCTAGGCAGGAGATTCTAATGAAGGGATTCTAAAATTGGATAACTCATCAGCCAGATGGCAACAGAACCATCACTGTAGTATGTGGAGTGTTGTGGGCATATTGTAGCCTTGCAAACATTAAGACTTTCATCTATGATGAACTGGGGTGGGAATATAGGTAGAAGGGGATGTTCTGGTTGATGCACTGTCTCTAGTATTTGAGAAATTTGAGGGAAGTGCTAATTAAAAGGAAAGTGAAATTGGCTGATTTTGGGTGCTTACTGATGTATTGAAGAGAGAAAATAACAAGCTCGTTACCAAAATAGAGCATGGTGTGAAAGTCTGAATGCCTCTAATGCAGCAGCCAGAAGGCAGAGCATCTTAAGATAAGGCTCAGGGTCTGAGTAGAAGAGCAGCAGAACTTCAGAGAAGACTAAATTAGCAGCTTCTCCCATGCTAAAGTCAAGGTCCTGATATGGAAGGTGTAACACCCTGAGACTTGGGATGGGGACAGGTGGGTGTACTAGAGGACATTGGATCCCCAGATTCCCCTGAGCTCTCTGGGCATGCAGAAATGAATCATTTCTTCCTGCTAGAGGATAGTAGCACCTACCCTTGTCTGAAGACTGTGCAAAGGCTGTGACTGAAGCAGATACTTTCTGTGCTGTCTTCATAATCTGCTCTCATCTCCCTTCCTAGCCATCATACTAGTAAGTTGGGTCAAATATTATCATGTTCCAACTGGGGAAGTGCTGGCCCTGCTGATGGAGAAAAGGTGCTGAGCTGTAGGGCCTGGCTAACAGCAACTGACATATTAGTCTGGGAAAGGATCTTGAGAGTGGTGGGCTGGCAGTGTGGGCTACTGTATGGAGTTAGATAAGGAGACAGTTTGTTAATATGAATATATTCTCCTGTGATTCAGGATTTAATGGTCTGGCAAGGGCTCCTGGAGACAGTCTCAATATTCTGCTAGATGGCTCCTGGAACATTCAAAAAATGATGCCCACAGTAAGGGAGGTAGAAAGGCCAGAATTGCCTTGGCATAGTGTCAAGCAAGGAATTAACAAGTGAGCATATGTATCAATTGTCAACTTATTGTTTCTTAGCTTCAAATCTCCTCTTTCTATTTTTCTCTTCTGGTTTGTGATTTTGAAGCTAGAGTATGTAATCACTTCTTTGCCATCTGGTACAATATCAGGCTTTATTGGTAGACAGTGCTGGAGGGGTACTGCAAAGTGTCAGGAAGCAAGGAGCTTTTCTTCCTTGTTTTGGTGTGATATTTCTTTTTTCCCCCTCTGATGGTGTGGCTGCTAACATGGGCAGAGGCCCGCTGGCACTCAGTCCCCTGCGAGTTTCTGTAGTACTCCAGCAGGCTGCTTTCTGTGGGTCAGCTCCAGTTGACCACTGCCGACTTCACTGTCAAGGGTAGGAGAGTGCCTACAGGGTTCTTAGCCAGTGGCCAATTGATCATGGTGTTATTAGGAATTAAAAGGAAATGGGCTGGGCATGGTGGCTCATGCCTGCAATGCTAGCACTTTGTGAGGCCGAGGCGGGAGGATCTCTTGAGGCCAGGAGTTTGAGACCACAATGGGCAATAGTGAGACCTCATCTGTACAAAAAATACAAAAATGAGCTGGGCATGGTGGCGCATGCCTGTAGTCCCAGCTTCTCTGGAGGCTGAGGCAGGAGGATTGCTTGAGCCCAGGAGTTGGAAGTTGCAGTGAGCTATGATGACGTTACTACACTGGGTGACAGAGTGAGACCCTCCCTGAAAGAAAAAAAAATTCTACTAGAATATTACTTCATCTGTCTAGCAGGGGAAAAAAATCCAAAGAACAAAATTCAAGATCTGGTGGCCAATAACTTGATTTGAGTTGCCACAATGGAGAGTCATGGCCATTCATCCATTTTCCAGACCTAAGCCAATTCAAAGACTCAGAATCCGTTGTTTGAAGGGTAGCTACATCCCCTTGGGAAGGACCTTGCAATGTTGCCACAAGTATATACTATCAATCTCCCCTTAAGCCTTCCCCTGTGGGACCTGTGGCCATTTACTAGAGTCACTGTGCACTGAGGAAAAGACAGGACCTAGGTATTACTAGGCACTGGCTCTGAACTGATGCTAATTCCCAGGAGAGCAAAACGCTGCTGTGGCCCCACAGTCAGAGTGGAGGCTCATGGTCGTCTCAGGTAATAAATGGAAACTTTGATCAATTCCAACTGACAGTGGTCCAGTGATTCATGGACACTTCTGTGGTTATTTTTCCAATTCCTGAATGTAATAGTGTAAATATACTTGTTATTGTCAGAATCCCCACCTGGCCATTATGATAGGCAGGAGAAAGTAGAAGCTTTTGGAATTTCCTCTCCGCACCACGGTAGTAAATGAGAAACAATACTACATTTATTGGTGATAGGTATATTGCCTCCATTAAAGATTTGAAAGATGTGGTGTTGGTAATATCCATCACATTCCCATTTAACTCATCATTTTACTTGTGCAGAGTTTGGATAGATCTTGAAGAATGACTTAATGATATTGTAATTTTTTTTTTGAGACAGGGTCTCGCTCTATTGCCTGGGCTAGATTGCAGTGGAGTCATCACAGCTTACTGCAACCTCAAACTCCTGGGCTCAAGCCATCCTCCTGCCTCAGCCTCCCAAGTATCTGGGACTATAGGCATGTGCCACCATGCTCAGCTAATTTTTCTATTTTTAGTAGAGATGGGGTCTCACTCTTGCTCAGGCTGGTCTTGAACTCCTGAGCTCAAGCAATCATCCTGCCTCCACCTCCCAAAGTGCTAGGATTACAGGTGTGAGCCACGATGCCCAGCCCAATACTGTAATCTTAATCAGGTGGTGACTCTGACTGTAGCTTCTGTCCCAGATATAGACTCTTTACTGAAACAAATCAATGCAGCCCCTGTCACTTGGTGTAGACCTAGCTAATGCTTTTCTCTCCTTATCAATTTGTAAGAGCCATCAGAAGCAGTTTGCTTGTACCTGGAAGGGCCAACAGTACACCCTCACTTTTCTAGGCCCCTGACTGGTAGCCAAACTGTTCTCTACAGTCTAGGAATGCAGGTGTATCTTTTCCTTGGACAACCTTTCTTTTCACACAAAATGGATGACAAAGTATATTCACCAAAATATTCCCCCCCGGTCTTGAGGAGGCATGTGGGTGCACTTATGGGAGTGGGCAAAAAGTGTCAGCATATTGTTATTGCATATTAATCCCCACAAGAGAATATCTGCTGCAGAAGAGACATGGTCAACAAGTTTGTCAGAGGACTTATCCAGTAGATGTCATCCAGCCTTTGTCCCCAGTCACCCAGTGTTTGTACAGGGGGCCTGTAAGTGGAATAGCCATGGTGGCAGAGATAGAGGTTATCATGTATCGGGTCCCCTTTCACTTATGCTGATCTAGCTATTGCCACTGCTGAATATTTGATGTTTCAGCCCCAGAGACTGAGTCTGAGCCCTCAATATGGTGAATACCTGAGGAGACCAAGCAGACGATTGGTCACCAGTTGATTGTATTAAATTCCTTCCACCCTGGAAAGCGTAACAATTTGTCTTAGTTGGAATGAATCAAAATGTATCTAGGTATGGATCTGCCTTTCCTGCCTTCAGTTCCTCAGCTAGTACCACTATCCAAGGTCTCACAGACTGATTTGCCAGCATGGAATTCCACATATTACCCAGACCAATGTACACTCACTTCATATTTGAGAGGTATGAC
This sequence comes from Propithecus coquereli, assembly GCF_000956105.1. Lineage (NCBI taxonomy): Eukaryota > Metazoa > Chordata > Mammalia > Primates > Indriidae > Propithecus > Propithecus coquereli. The sequence continues at coordinate 214,057 of NW_012148319.1, forward strand.
AATGAACATATGATCCTGGAGTCAATGATCTTTCCTTATATTGCATAGTATGCTGATTGGCTTAAAGCCTTGGAATAACTTCTGGAAGGTATGGCTAAAGTGTCGCCTTGAAGATGATAACCTGCAAGGTTAGAACACTGTCCTTCAAGGTTTAGTATTTCTCTTGAGTCAGTGGCCAGTATGTGGTTTTGTGTAGAGCATGAGTCTGGGTTCCAAGGGGTGGAAGAAGGATTGATCACCAGCAGTCCCAGTGACCTTCTTAGGGAATTTGTGCTTTTTGTCCTGCAATTTTAGGTTCTGGGGTTCTAGAGGTGCTGGTTCTCAGAGGGGGATACATCAGGATTCTCAGTGAGAGTCCTACTAAACCTAAAACTACGGTTATACCTTGTCATTTCACACCTCTTGTGACATTGGTTAGCAGGCTAAAAAAGGAGTTATACTGGCAGGAGTGAGTGACCTGATTGTTAAGAGGAAGTGGGAACGCATTCTACTAAGTGAAGTATCCCAAGAATGGAAAAACAAGCACCGCATGTACTCACCATCAAATTGGTATTAACTGATCAACACTTAGGTGCACATATAAGAATAACATCTATTGGATGTCGGGCAAGGGGGAGGGGGGGAGGAGGGGCGGGTATATGCATACACAAAGAGTGCAATGCGCACCATCCGAGGGATGGACACACTTGAAGCTTGGACTTGGGGGTGCAGGGGGGGCAAGGGCAACATACGTAACCTAAACATCTGTACCCCCATAATATGCTGAAATAAAAAAAAAATAAAAAAAAAAATAAAAAAAGAGATCTTAAAGAGGGAAAAAAAAGAAAGGAAGTGGGGTTGCTAACCCATAGTGGGGATAGGGAATAGTATGCTCAGAACTCAGGAGATCCACTGGGCTGTCTCTTGATGTTATCATGTGAAAACGGAATTACAGCTGCTGCAGCCTGCCAAGGACACGGTAGGTAAGAGCTCAGGTCCCTCAGGGATGAAGGTCAAGGTCACCCACCAGGACAGTGACCTAGACCAGTGGTTGTGCTAGCCAAAGGGAGAAGAATCTAGAATGGGTGGTGTCAGTTACAGCTTAGGAACCACCAGCAGCAATAGGAACTATGGCTTGTTTTACTAACTTCCTCTTGTAAAGAGGATCATACTAACAAGAATAATCATAATTTATAGAGCTCATATGTTCTTGGTGCTGTTTTAGGTGCTGCATATTTGTAAACTCACTTAATTCTCACAAAACCTCGTGAAGTCGGTAGCAGTATTATGATAGTTTTACAGATGATGAAACTGAGACCTAAGTCGAAGTAACTAAGAGATCAGGCTGCAGAAGAGGATGTCAATGACAGGATAACTTTTGAATTGACTTTTGATCGTTTGCGTCAAGGAGGGAAGGATGAGTAACAGATGCGGTGGCAGTAGAGAGGGGTTTCAGGTGGAGGGAGCGGGATGAACAGGTGCACGCAGGGACAAATGGAGATGTGTGCGTGAGGAGTGATAGCTACGCGAGTCCGGCTGGAGACCGGGACTGGTTAGGGAAGGGAATGGGAGATAAATTTTAAAAAGTACATCGGGGCTATAGTAGGTAGAGTTCTGAAGCCAAGTTAAAAATTTTGAATTTCATTTTTGGCAACAATGGGGAATGACTGAGGGTTTTTAAGGACAGATGTGGTGTGATTAAAGGAGCTCTCTAGAATAGTGTTTTCCAAATGCTGGGTGGTAAGCAGGTGCCAGGCTGGCTGCCTGAGGATCACTTGGGGACATTTTACTAACACAGATCCCTGGGACACGCCTGGGGAAGTTACCACATGCACATCTCGAGCGACTGTCGTTTCTCTTTTGGCTTATCCCTGATAGGTTCCTTCTCCACTTTCAAATGAAGGTCCCTTTTTTGCTTCCTCACGTTTATTTGTGACATCAAATTTAAGTCAATTGTGACTTCTGGCTCACGTAGCTATTTTGTCTGAGGTTACTCAATTCATCCTCAAATGTTTGGCAACCTTAAGTTTTTCCTTTTGGAGGTCTTGCTAATAAAACTCTTGAAGAATATTCCCTTCTCTTTTGGAGTCCAAAAACAAATTCTTCTGATAACTTTTTAGAAGACGATTTTCATATCTCTCTTTCACCATCACTTTTCCAAGCTAAATAGTATCTGTCCTTTTAATGGTTCCAGTTGGGTTGTGGTGTCAGAACTTCCATATTTTCCAGGTTCCAGTGTGCCTGTGCTCTTCTTAGGCGGTGGTACCGGAATGGCACGCAGTACTCTAGATATCGTTCTGACCCATGTAAACTAGAGTGGGACATTGCCCCCAGCCCTGCCGCACTGGACACTAGATCTCCGCTCAGATTCACTAAGAGCCCAGCAGCCCCCGCACTCTGCTGCTTATTTACAGCTTGTGGCCACTGAAGTATCTAGGCCTTTCCCATTCTTGCTCCTTGTCATATCTCTTTTAACAATTGCATGTGCACTTGGTTCCTAGAGAGTTATTGAGGAACTGGACTCACTACTTTGGCTAATTTATTCTCCCATCCACTCTTTTGTGAAAGCTTTCTCTAGGGATCTTGAGCCACCATGTGAGAGGTCCTCATACCCTGTGACTACCATGCTGGAGTCTCAGGATGAGATAGTTCCAGCTGAGCCCAGCCTCTAGCCATCCCCACCAAGGTGGTAGCCACATGAGTGACACCATCTTGGACTCTCCAACCAGCCCTCGCATGAGCTGAAAACCAGCAAGGTGACCTCACTGATTGCAGTTGATGTCATATAGACTAAAGGAACTGCCCAACTGAGTCTCTATTGAATTCCTGACACACAGAATCAGAAAATGTGGATGCTTGTTGTTTTAAGCTGTTTAGTAAGAAGCAACAGATAATAGGAACAGAATTGGTGCCTGGAAGTGGGGTGCTGCTCTAATAAAACTGCAAAGCATGAGACATCGGCACAGCCATGATTCCATCCATTTTTCTTGTTCTTTTCTTTTTCATTAAAGGGACATAAACCTGTATTTGCTTTTATTATTATTATTTTTTTTACATTCTAGGTTTGGTTTATAGCCCTTTATTTTTTCCATGAAACTAAAACCCAAAACTTTTTTGTTTGTATGTTTTGCCATCAGTCACAAAGAATAAGAACTTTCAAATAGAATTTGATTTTGTTCTTTAATTGGTGGATATGTGCCCTGGTCACTGGTTTTTAGATGAGTGGATTTAGGAAAAAATTGATACCTAGGAGATAGATAAAATGTAATAATATATTCTTTCCTAAAAATTAAGACATAATTCACATACCATAAAATCTATACTCTTTAAAGTGTACAGTTCAATGGTTTTTAGTATGTTCACAAAGTTGTGAAACCATCACCATGATGTAATTCTAGAACATTTTCATTACTGCCAAAGCCATACTGTACCAGTTAACAGCCACTCTCTATTTCTCCTTCCCCCATCCCCATTTGGACTTCTGACTTCCTGCTGTTACATATGTGTGGACACTTGAACCTTCCATTCTGGGAGCTGACTGGCATTTTTTTTCTTTTTTTGCATCCTAAACTGTGCAGGGGAAGATCTTGCATTTAGAGCTCTAATATCTCACCTATTAAATTATACTGGATTTTAAAGAAGTGATGAACCCATTTGCAAAAGGGGCTTTTGTCACCGTCATTTCTCCCACCTTGGCTTCCATACCTTCAATATTCATACTATTCTTTCCAGTGAAATGCCCATTCTCTTAAAAGAAGCAAAATGGAAGTTGAACAATTCTGCTTTCTCTGATCTGTTAACATTGCACCATAACCTCTACTCAACAGACTTATATCTTCCTTGTTCTTGCTCCAAATGAAGTCACACAACAACTTTTTTTATTTTTCCTCACCGTCCTTAGCAGCACTTGTGCACTCTGAGTGTTGGCCTTTCTGACACAATTCCTATCGGTTTGTGCCACCTTTTGTGTTTAATCTTGATTACGGGTTTCTTGACTCCATCTGTGGTATGTGTGTCCTTTCTAGCCCTGAGATTGCTAAGGCATTTTCTATGTAGCCACATCCCTCTTTTCTCTGTTATTCCCAAAAATAATTTTCAGGAATTAGCTCAGAATTTTATTTCTGAAAGCCCTACCCTCCCTGCATAATTTTTCCTTGTAGGACCATAGACCTAGGCCTGATAGCTATATTCTCTTCCTGGCAGCGCAGAGAGAGGGCCTGCCTCCAGGGATGCCAGCTTTCTCTTCCCTGATGGTCACCCCTCCAAGATGACAAAGTCCCTTTGTTCCCCAAGGTTCTCGTCACTTCGTCTTCACCAAACAGCTCTCCCATGTGGGTCCAGGAGAGCAGTTTCCTTCTTTATTTCCCCCACCTCTGAGAGATCATATTGTCAGGTTGAATTTGTCAGATGTACTTTTATGAATGGAACAGGACATTGCCTTTGTAAGACCTTTGTGGTGTGTGATCATTTGTTCTTTTATAAACATTCATGAGGTACAACTTGCAGAAACCCACCTGAGAGTAGGGATGAAAGGAACAGAGGAAGCTCGTATCCTGAGCTGACAGAAAACAGGGCCACGTAGGCACATATCTTGTTTCTCCAGAAAATAATGCCATTTTAATCACCACTTTTTGGGAGTAGTCAGGTGATTTACTTACTTTCCTATGCATATGGATGATTAAGTTAGAATTCTGGCTCTAACCTAACTGACTTTAGGCAAATTACTTAACCTCTCTAATCTTTGGTTTCCTTATTTGCAGAATAAGAATGAGAACTCCTAGCTTATAAAATTTGTGGTATATTAAAGATGGCTGCCAGTTTTTTTGACTGTTCCTATTGACAGGAACAAAATCTATGTCTCTGTACCTTCAACCTGGGCTCTATGATTGCTTGACCAACAGAATATGGTAGAAGTGACAATGTGCCAGTGTCTGAGCCCAGGCCATAAAAGACTGGCAGCTTCTACTTCCCCTTTCTTGGAAAGCTTTCTCTGGGGGTCTTGAGCCAGCATGTAAGAAGTCCATATACCCTGAGACCACTGTGCTGGAGTCAGTATGAAACTGTCCCAGCTGAGTCCAGCTGTCTAGCTATCCCCACCAAGGTGACAGACCTAATGAGGGAAGCCATCTGATCTCCAATCAGCCCATCCACAAGCTGAATACCAGCAAGTGACCTCACTGATTGCAGGTGACGTCATATAGACCAAAGGAACTGCCCAACTGAGTCTTGATTGAATTCCTGACCCACAGAATCATGAGATATAATGATTGTTGTTTTAAGCTATTCAGTGAGAAGCAATAGGTGACTGGAAAAGAATTTGGTGCCTGGGAGTGGGGTGCTGCTCTAATAAAACCCTGAAACATGTGACACTGGCTTTAGGACTGGGCGGTTGGCAGAAGCTGGAAGACCTCGAGGCTCCTGTTAATAAAAGCTGGAAGGCCACTGAAGAGACTGTTGGTGAAGCCTGGAAGGACACGGGGAAAGTTGGATTTGGAGGCTAGAAAAAAAATCCTTGTTACGTAATGGAGGAAAATCTGACAACACTGTTATTTGCAAAAATGTGAAAAACAGAAAATAAACCTTGAAAACTGGTGGATTTGGCTAGAGAGATTTCCTGGCAGAATGTTGAAGGTGCCAATTGGTTTCTTTGAGCCACTTATGATAAGCTATAGAGAGAGATAAGCTTAAAAAGGAAATTTCCAGTTTTCAAACAATTTTTAAAGGAGCCAAGCTTTAATGAGTTTGAAAATAAAACTGATTTTGTATCCACTGTCATCCCAGAGTCTGAAATAATTTAATAATAATGTGCACTGTAACTATGATGGTGGCTCTAAATGCCATGTTTCAGAGGAGCTAGAATTAACATGAAATGTGATGTTTTACATGTTAGTCATCCCTTTTGTGGAACTTCTCCACAAGCCAGGGCAGAAACAGGAGTAGGGAGGATTGGAAAGCTAAAGAAAAAGAACACTTAGTTGAATCACCCAGTTAGAAAATTATAAGAAAATGCTCGTTAAGCTTTCCCCATCATTAGAAAGAAAAATAAATAATGAAAATTGACAATAAACACACGAAGAGCTAATTTTCAATTTCAATTTGTCTTTTTGAAATATGCCTCTTTGGAATTTTATGAAGAGTAAATTACATTTGAAATGAAATCTTTTAAATGAGTTATCTTTTGGGTAGTGACTTTGCACACCTTTAAAATGCATTTTACTTATTTGTGGTGGGTGGAGTAGAAAGATGAATTCTGAAGAAGTTGAGAGGAAAATAATTTCAGGAGGTAATGGATGAACTTGGTCTGGAAGATTAATCAGGGCAGTTGCAAGAGAGTGCCAAATGCATAGCCGAAGTAAAACTAAATATCTGATTGTAATTAAAACTTTAGGTTTCTAATGGCTGCATGAAAGATATTTTAATAAACGTGAAATGCACTTTCTAAATGGCACGCTAACTTTTAATGACTTGGGTGTTTTGTTTGATTAGTAACCTGGACTGTTAAATTAAAGCCAACTGCAAGTGCATGATAAAATATTGATGGTTTCAGGCAAATGAATTGGGGGAGTTATGCTTGACAGGTTTTTTGTATCATTAAGGATTTTAACTGGTGGAAAATATATATTGCTGGTGCTTAAAGATAGTTAAAGAGGATCTTCCTGTTTATATGACCTCGTTTTAATTTTACAGTAATAATAAGGGGGAAATCTGAATTATTCACAGATGGTTGGTCAAGAGAGGTCACTTAATTAAAAAAGTGTTATTTTAATTACACCTGTTTCACATTCCTGGAATAGGAAATTAAATATTTTGAGGCATTTGATTATTTCTGTTTCACAGAATACCTGGACTTTTTGCTGATTCTTGTGAAGACCTGAGATTGTTGCATGGGAGGCTTTTACTTCTTATTAGTAGGGAGTTTTGCTTTAAGAATCAGGATTTTAAAAGTAATTATTTCATTGTAAGTTTTAGAAATAATATAAGAAGAAAAATATATAATTTTATGGGCATATGTATTGATGTGTGTGTAAATATATATAATCTGGTACATGCAGGACAATTTCTAGAGGATATATAAGATAATATGAGGCATAGTTACTTCTAGGGAATAAAGCTATAGAGTAAAAAAAGGCAAGTTTTATTTCTTACTTTATTCTTTTTGTGAAATGAGAATGTTTTGCAGTGAGAATGCCTTATGCCTTCTGTTTTATAACAAAATTTCCCTTTGAAACGCACATTTATCTTTTAACGATGTAACTGCTCCTTTTCATGCCTTTCTTCCCATAACAGAACGTTTTCTTGATTCTACCAGATGATATGGTTAATTTTAAGGAGCTTTTACCATTGAATCAAGTAAATTCCCTTCCTTCCTTCTGTCCCTGCAACCACTCATGGATCTCACATATTTAGTGTTTCATGTCTCTTAATGCATTTTATAACCTAAATAAAAGTAACTTTTTAAAAAAGAGAGCTTGCCAGCGTTCTCAAGGTAGCTGTCTCTGATAAGACTTTAGCTGTGTGAAAGAAAAGGAAAAAGGTGAAACTGATGAGACAGAGGAATTTTGGGGAGGATGTTAGGACGGTGATTTAGGGTAGCCTAAGCACTGTGTGCCTTGATATTCCCTGGATGGAGGGACAACACTAGTACCTTCTCAATTAGAGAGGAGACTTGCCAGGTGCTGGAAGGATACCTTGAGGAATAGTGATGAAACAGCCTCTTGATAAAGGAAAGAGCCAACTCTTTTCCATGGTGCCGACCTTTGAGTATTTTAGGAACATAGGAGGTTTGGGGCTGAAAAGACATGGAGATTCCTAGACAGTATTTCTCTCTCTCTCTCTTTCTCCCTCTCTCTCTCTTTCTCTCTCTCTCACGCACTCTCTCTCATGCACACACTTCTGTCCTATTGCTTTCTCCTCAAATGATTGACCCTCAAGGGGGTGAAGGATATAAAATTAATTCAAGTTTTGCCATTTACTTGTTGTATTGCTCCAGGCTAGTTTCTATACCTTTCTGGGCTTCTTGACTATGAAATGAAGATATTTATTCTATGTCAGTGTTATTCAGATTAATATACTAATCCTCAACTACTATATTAAAGTGCAGTAAAAAGTTTTTCGTAACAACTTCTAAGGAATTCTAATTGGTTGGATTTATTTTTGAGATAGTGAATTTTTGTATAAATAAATAGCAGTAGTAACCATTAACAGCTACAATTTATTGAGTACCAACTGTGCTAAGCACATGTAAGTACATTATCTCATTTAATTCCTCCTGCAACCCCATGGGGTAGGCTAAATTTTGTGAGTGAAGAAACTGAAGCTCAGAGAAGTTAAGCAACTCGTTAGTAAATGACAGAGCCAGAGATTAGAATCCACAGTATTAGGTAGCATATAATTTGGCTACTATAATGGAAACTCGAATAAAACAGCTTAAACAAAATAGAAGTTTATTCCTCTCTTGTGAAGGTCTGTGGCTGAGATGGTGTGTACATGTATTTATACAATTGTTAGAGTCTCAGACTCTTTCTAGCTTTTTGCTCTGCCTTTCTCAACATGCAGCTTCCATTTTATTCAAGATGGCTGCTCCAGCAGCCAGCATCCCACTAGCATTCCAGTCAGCAAGAAGGAGGAAGAAGAAGCAAACATAAGGCAGGTTCCTTCCTTTAAGGGCAGGCACCCTGAAATTCTCCACATCACTTCTGCTCCCATCCGGTTGGCTAGAACTAGGTCATATGGCCAACTAGCTGGAAGGGAGTCTGGGGAAGGGAGTCATTATTCTGAGTGGCCATGTGTCCCACTAAAATTTTCTTTTTTCCTAAGGAAGAAGGGAGAGTGGATATTGGACGAGTAGTAATATCTTCCTCATCTATTTTGTAGGATTGCCGAATTTAGGTTCTTGATCATTATGGTGTAAGTAAGTTTCGTTTTGTCAAAAGATGTCAATATTAGGGAAAACTTTCTTATAAACAGAGCTTTCCAACTGCAGGAGTAGTGAGTTATTTTTACTATAGGCTATTCAAACATACGCTGGTTGCCAAATACTGCTGTGCACTGTATAAGTGTTCTGAACATATATACTAGATATCATATAAGTGGTGAGTAATCTTATATTTCTTCCAATTCTGAAATTCTATAGTTTAATCAAAATTGCTTAGTGGCTATATATATTGACCCCACAAATATACACATGTATGAAACCATAAGCAAACTCTTGGACTCTCTATCACGAAGAATGTTATCTATAGAATTAGATCTGTATTTGAATTTTTCTTTTTTTTTTGAGACGGAGTTTTACTCTGTCGCCCTAGGGTAGAGTGCAGTGCCATTATTGTAGCTCATTGCAACCTCCAAATCCTGGGCTCAAGCGATCCTCCTGCCTCAGCCTCCCGAGTAGCTGGGACTACAGGTTCATGCCACCATGCCCGGCTAATTTTTCTATTTTGAGTAGACATGAGGTCTCACTCTTGGTCAGGCTGGGTTTGAACTCCTGAGCTCAAGCAATCCTCCTGCCTCGGCCTCCCAGAGTGCTAGGATTATAGGGACGAGCCACTGTGCCCGGCCTGTATTTGAGTTTTTAAAGTTATGTATCATGTACTGAGCTTAGTATCTCCTTTACCTCACCACATTAGTGTCCCCATTTCTAAGCGTGTTACCACCACTTTTCCAGGCTGCCCACCAGAAATTTTGACCTATTTCTCCCTAAAATCTTCACTATCCCAACTGTTATCAATGTTGTATAGATTTTTCCCCTTCAACAAATTCTTCAGTTTTTTTTATCCCTTCTTTCATTCCTTCTGCCACATCCATGGGTCATACATACTCTCATCTTCTTCGTGTGTCTAGACTGCCACGATGGCATCCCAAGACTCTCCCAGCCTCCAAACCTTTACACTGCTGATGCACTGATTCATATTCCACAGCTTTCCACGTGCCTCTCCTATGCTCAAGAACTCACGAGCACCCCATCTGTCTCCATGTTGCCCACTACTTTCATAGGACTCCTTGCCTTGACCCTTCCTACCTTTGCTCCACCTAAGCTTACCGACCTCATTCCCCTTCACTCCCAACACACACCTTCTTCTGTGCAAACGTTTTGACTCCCTGTTTAATCTTTCTTCATTTGCCTTTTCTCCCTTGCTCCCCTCTACTCCTTCTTCTTTTCCTTTTTCCTTTCTTTGTTTGACCCACAACTAGTTTCTGAATGCCTACCATGTGCTGGTCTCGGGAGGTGTAACTGAGCGAGCTGAGACATAGTTCCTGCCCCCATGGACCTTATGATCTAGGTAATAATGCCTGTGTCTGTTACACTTGTTTATGCTTCTGAGTCTTATCTTAGTCTGTTTCCCCTGCCTGAGACCTCTCCATTCATTCTCCCACCCAGCTAAGCTGTGTGCGGTATCTAAGGCCCAACTCAAGCTTTACTTCTCCTTCAGGCACATTCTCCAACCACTTCCATGCACTTGTATTCGTGAATGCTTCAGTGCACAGTCACCACTGCAGGCTTTATCTTCAAATTGTTCTTTTTCACCATGAGCTAATGGTCTGAGACTCTTGAAAGCAGGAAATACACCTTATCTATATCTATAATGATATTCATATACATGTATATTAATAGCTGTGTATATGCCCCTGTTTCTCTCCCTCACACCCCAGATCTTTAAAATTTCTCAAATTCATAAAAGTGGAGTTGTTTTTGTTCAGGCTCCTGGACTTTTCCAGACTTGTATTTCTATCCAAAGCCACATGTAATCTTCGTGTATTCTCACACCATGCACAAGTAACCTTTTCAGTGTTCACTAAAGGGATCTCTTGCACTTGGGGCCATCTTCCACATGGTAACACAATTCTGATGGCCTCATGATCATTGCTATGTGCCTGACGTGAGGACAGAGTGCCATAGGGGGCGGAATTGAGATGGTTAATGCTTCACTTTGGAGTAAGACCTGGGGTCAAGCCCTGCTCTACTAGCCTCAATCATATCATTAATAGCTCTGGGATCACCTAATCACACTAACTAGCTCTGTGATCTTGTTCAAATCACACTAGCTCTGTGATCTTGCTCAAATCACACTAATTAGCTATTTGTATGATCTTAAGCAAATTTTTTAACCTCTGAATCTCAGTTTTCTCATCTATAAAATGGGGATGAAGTTGTTATAATCATGGTTAAATGAGATTACATCAAGAAAGTAATTAGTACAGTACCTGGCACATGGCAAATTAAGAAAATAATTATTAATGTTGTGATTTTATTAATAGAATAGGTGACTAGGCTAACTAGGCTTACTTACTAAGTGACTGTCTCCTAAACACTGGTATCATCATGTCTGCCATTCAAATTTGGGCCTCAGCAAAAGACAGATTGCTCTAGGTTGTGGGTCTTTGGGATTACTGTGAATGCTAAATCCATGAGCATCAAAGTTTGGTAAGCTTTTTTCTTTTTGAGACAGTCTCACTGTGTTGCCCAGGCTAGAGTGCTGTGGCGTCATCCTCGCTCACAGCAACCTCAAACTCCTGGGCTCAAGTGATCCTCCTGTCTCAGCCTCCCGAGTAGCTGGGACTACAGGCATGCACCACCATGCCTGGCTAATTTTTTCTATATATATATTTTTAGTTGTCCAATTAATTTCTTTCTATTTTTTTTTTAGTAGAGACGGGGTCTCGCTCTTGCTCAGGCTGGTCTCGAACTCCTGAGCTCAAACAATCCACCCGCCTCGGCCTCCCAGAGAGCTAGGATTACAGGCGTGAGCCACTGCGCCCGGCCAAAGTTTGGTAAGCTTTTGTGATCCCCTTGCTTCTAGCGTGGAGCTGGATCTTTAGAGAGGCTCAGCATAGTATTTTTTGATTCATGGTGGGGATAATTAGGTAGGGAGCATTAGAGTAGACAGAGCAGTTAGAAAGACAGACTGGTCAAGGCCCTTCTAGCCACCTGCATCCAAATCCAACTTCGTTCTGTATTAGAGCATAGCGTGATCCTCCCTGTGAGAAAGGAGCACATGGCCTTCTCTAAAGATTTTATGAATGGGAGTGAGAAATGGAGGAGAGCCAAAGGCAGCAGCTGGGCTATTCTCTTGGACCGTGCAACATAAAAAATCTTTTATGGAATAGGTTTTGAGTTTGTCTGGCACGGTGTAAGAAGGGTAAATATTCTCCAGTGGCATTCTCCACCCCCATGCCCATCCCTGTTCTTCTTTGTGAGCCCTGGGAGAGAGCACTGGCCCAAGCCCGGGCCAAGGAGTAAACAGTGCAGGCAGAGAAATAGAATGCCCTAACCCCCACCCCACCCCCCACCATCCCCTCCAGGGGCTGCCAGCCCAGACAGGGCAGGACACAAGGCAGTCGCACAGACAATAAAGGTGTGTGCATGTGGCTGAGGGATCTGAACAAAGCCCCAGCACGACAAGGGTCACAGGAAACCAGACTCGCCTGAGAGCTAGTTACAGGCCTACAGTGTATGCCAAAGGCGGGGGATCCGGGGCACACACAAGTGCAGCTCCCATGATCAGGGTATGCAGTCATCCGTGGGAAGGCCTGGCAGAGAGCAACTCAGGCCGCGGACACCTGAAGTGACGCACATGGGAACAGAAAGGAAAGATCAGGAATTAGGGAAGATGCCCTGCAATGAGGCCAGGTGGCTTTTTTGGTTTTGTTGAAAAAACTTCTTAAAACCACCAGCACAGAGTTGGGGGAATTCGTTATGAGTTGTCATTTTTTGGCTGAAAGGCCCGCAGAATACTTTGAGAATCAATTTGTGTTATAAAGTCCCATTTCCAGGTTCCCTGTTCCTTCCTTACTAATATATCTCTACACCCTTTTTCTGAGCCTCTGTCACTTCTCCTCCTGGTGGAGGGCGGCCCCTGGCACAGGAGGTGCAGCAGAGGTGGCTGGGGGCACCGGGAGGCTCTGACCCCGCCCGCAGGCCGCCTTTCACAGCGCTGCACAGCCCTGCCTTCGAAGCGGAAAAGACATCCCACCCTTCCTTTGAGGCCCCTTTTGTAATATAGCTTTCCACTGGCTGGTTGGATTAGTTAAAATTTCATCAGCTTCCCTTAAAAAAAAAATTTTCCCTGTTGTCATATCATGAAAAGAGAGGATATCTCTTGAAGATGTTTGCTGCCTTGAAGAAATAAGAATCGGATGCACTCTTATTCTAGAAACTTGATTTTTCTTGCAAGCTTAAGCCAGTCAGATGGTGTGTTTTGAAACAAACATATATATATATGTATATATATTTGTGGTTTGTTCAGTGGTTTCATTAAAAGAAAAAGAAATAAGACCTGCTCCTCCATCCTCCTTTCGTGTGTTTTCTATTCTTCCAAGGGAGCAGCTTTATAGACCCCAGCAAAAAACACATTCTGCAAACCACTCAAAATAGTAGCAGCCAAGATGCGATTATGAGACCAGAGCAGTAGGGGGCAGTCTGACACAGTCGAACAGAGGTTGATAGTCTAATAAAACATCAGAAACAAGGCTCTTTGCGACAACAAAGGCAAAAATTGTGCTAAGAGCTGTAAATCTTGCATGTTAAATTCCCGTGCAAGAGACAGTCGTGGTTGTATCATAATTAAACATGCTACTGAAACATAAATCCCTTACTGATAACTTCCTCTTAGTGGCCTCATTTCCCAAGGAGTGAAGCAGAGGCTGGTCGCCCATTAGCATTAATTGGAAAGATTTCTGGTGTATTCAGCGCAGACTTGCCTTTTGTGTATTGGAAACAATAAAAGAAAAGTAAATCACCGTCGTCATTGCCACCAGTGTTCTCGAATCATCTTTATGAATATTGGGCTGTGCTGGTGCTAAAGGATGGGATTTGGTAGTTGACTCCAGTATCTTCCAAGCTTGCAAGGCTGTGGGTGGAGGAGGAAGACCATTCATAGGTATTATATTCGTTTCTTTGGGCTGCTGTGACAAAGTACCACACACTGACTGGCTTTAAACAACAGGATTTTATTCTTTCAGTTTCGGAGGCTAGAAGTGCAAAATCAAGGTGTTGGCAGGGCCACGCTCCCTCGAAAGCCTGTAGTGGAGAATACTTTGACTCTTAGCTTCTGGTGGTGGTTGCAGATCCTTGGTGCTGGTGGCAGCATAACTCTAGTTCCTACCTTCATCTTTACATGGCTGTCTTCTTACAGGGACACCAGCTACATTTGATTAGGGCCCCACCCTACTCCTGTATGACCTCAACTGATTACCTTTGTAAGGACCATATTTCCAAATAAGATCACATTGTATGGTACTGGGGAATTAGGATTTCAATACATCCTTTTTTGGGGGGGACAAAATTCAACCCATAACAGGTCATAGATATGTTTAAGTTGCTTGGATTTTGCCCCCTGACCTGTTCCTGTATCATGGCATCTCCTGCACAGGGTAGTTCAGTTCAGGCTGCCTACCATATCTTCCTGCAGACTATTTGCTAAACAGCTACCAGAATGATCCTGTTAAAATGCAAATCGCTCACAACTTGCTCCTGCTCAAAACCCTCCAAGGGCTTCCCATTCCTCTTAGAATCTGAAATTCCCACTCAGGCCTAAGTGATTTGGCCCCAGGTGTTTCTCTGATCTTTCACCTTCTTAAACTCCCTTCGTCCATCCCTTTTTCCCAGCCACTCCTCCGTTCACATAACAGGCTCATTCTACCTGGGCCTGTGCTCTTGCTGTTCCTTCTGTCCAGAATGCTCTTCCCACGTACATGGGTGGCTTCCTTCCTCATTTCTTTTTCCCTGCTTTGTTTCCTCTTCTTTTCCCCATCTGAGAGTTTATCATATCTCAATTAGTTTATTGCTTTTCTTGACTATAGTATACTCTCTATTAGAACTGGCACTCTGGTTCGTCCACTGCTATACCCTCAGTGTCTAGAACAGAGCCTGGCACACATTAGGTATCTAATAATTGTTTATTGAATAGATGAATGCATGTATCTCATTTAAACGTCATTCTATTTCTCAAGTTCTATCACGCAGCAAAAGACCTGTCAGCTACTTGGAGGAAGATCCAGATATCAAACCCAGTTTGGTTTGATTTTTTTCCAAGACTCAACAATATTGAATATTTTGCTGCTTTATTATTATTGTTGTGAAATGGTGATGACTACCATTGATCAGTTGTTGACTTTGTGCAAGAGTATATTCTAAGTTGTTTCCATGTGTTATTTTGTTATACTCAAGATACCTCTATCAGGTAGCTTTTATTTTCCTCATTTTATACATGAGGAATTGAAGCTAAGGGAGTTTAAATAATTTGCCAAATTCACACAATAAGTAGAGAAACAGAATTCAAATCCACGTAAGTCTTGGCTTCTTATGAGTATATCCCTATACTGACACAAGCTAATTTATCTTGCTGTTATTGAGCTCTTACTCTATACAGAGGACTATTTTAGGCAGATAGAAGGTTTTTCAGAGTGATTCTTTTTGTAGGGAGGGGTTAATGTATATATGGGATTGATTTACATTATGGAAATTCTCTCTCTCTATGTGATATAGTTTGGATATTTGTCTCCTCCAAATCTCATGTTGAAATTTGATCCTCCACGTGGGGGCCTAGTGGTAGGTGTTTGGGTCATGGGAGTGGATCTCTCATGAATGGCTTGATGCTGTTCTCATGGTAATGAGTGAGTTTTTGCTCTATTAGTTCCTGGGAGAGCTGATTGTTGAAAAGAGCCTGGCACCTCCCTCTCTTCTCTCTTGCTTCCTGCCATGCGATCTCTACACACCAGCTTCCCTCTGCCTTCCACCATGCTGGAAACTTCCTGAAGCCCTCACCAGATGCTGTTGCCCTGCTTCTTGTACAGCTAAACTGTGAGCCAAATAAACCTCTTTTCTTTACAAATTACCCAGCCTCAGGTATTCCTTTATAGCAATGCAAATGGACTAAGATAGTATATAAAATCAATATACTTTATTTCTTAGGGAAGTTTTAGGTTTACAGAAAAATTGAACAGAGAGTAGAGGGTTTCCATATATGTCCCCTGACTCCCTCAATAGTTGCCCCTCTTAACTAACAACTCTTGTTTGTGTAGCACGTTTGTTATAATTGATGAACCAATATTGATACTTTATTGTTAACTAAAATCCATAGTTTACATCAGGGTTCACTCTTTGTGTTGTACTTTCTATGGGTTTCGTCAAATGCGTAACGTCACATATCCAGCAGTATCCGTAGCGTCATGCAGCATAGTTTCACTGCCCCTAAAAATCCCATGTTCTTTCTACCTATTCACTTCTCTCCTTTCCCACAACCTCTGGCAACAACTGATATTTTTACAGTCTCTATAGTTTTGTCTTTTCTGGACAAACTAGCAATATGCATTTAAGATTCCCCTGTGTCTTTGCATGGATTGATGGTTGATTTCTTTTTCTTTTCTTTTTTTTACTGAATAATATTCCACTGAATGGATGTACCATAGTTTGTTTATCCATTCGACTACTGAAGGACATCTTGGTTGCTTCCAATTTTTGGCAATTGTGAATAAAGCTGATATAAACAGTCATGTGCAAGTTTTTATAGACATAAGTTTTCAACTTGTTTTGGTAAGACTATGTTTACTTTGTATGAAATTGTCAAACAGGCTTCCAAAAGGGTTGTAACATTTTGTATTGATACCAGCAATGAAGGAGAATTCTGTTGCTCCATATCCTTGCTGACATTTGATCTCGTCGGTATTTTGAATTTTAGCCATTCTAATAGGTGTATAAGGGCATCTCGTTGTTTTATTTGCAATCCCCTGATACTGTATGACACTGAGCATCTTTTAATATATTTGCCACTTGTATGTCTTCTTTGGTGAGGTGTCCGTCAAGATCTTTTGCACACTTTTTAATTGGGTTGTTGATTTTCTTATTGTTGAGTTTTAAAAACTCTTCATATATTTTGACCTGATAATCCTACTTCTGAGGAGCTGTCCCAAGGAAATAATTGAAAGTAAATAAAGGTTTATTCAATACAATGTTAACTGCATCCTTGTTCATAACTAAATGGTAGGAACAATAGTAAATTATGATATAGACACAAAACAGAGTATTTTACGGCATAATTTGCTGAAATAAAAAAAAAAAAAAGAAAAAAAAATGATGTTTACCACCGGACAAAGGAGCATGAAGGAACCTTTTGGGGTGATGAAAATATTGATGAAGCATATTTGACTTTGAGGGTGGTTACTCAGCTGTATACATTTATCAAAGCTCATCATACTATACACCTAAAAAGGGTAAATTTTACTATATAAAAATTATACTTCAATAAGCCTAATTTAAAACATGTTAATTATGACCTCCCCCCCAATAAAATGATGTTTACAATTTATTTTCTGTTTTATTTATTTTTTATTTCAATAGATTTAGGGGGTACAAGTGTTTTTTGCGACATGGATGGATTATATAATGCTGAAGTCAGTGATGTTGAGCATTTTTTTCATGTTTTTTTTGCCATTTGTCTATCTTCTTTCAGTGTACCTGTCACTAGAATAGTGTACATTGTACCTGGTAGGTAGATTTTTATCCTTCACCCCTCTTCCCTCTTCTTAGGTTTCAGTGTCCACTACACCACTTTATAACCATAAATACTCCTTGTTTAGCTCCCATTTATAAATGAGAATATCTGGTATTTGTTTTTCCATTCCTGAGATATTTTACTTAGGGTAATGGTCTCCAGTTCCATCCAAGTTGCTGCAAAAGACATTAGTTTATTCTTTTTTATGACTGAGTAGTACTCCATGGTATATGTGTCTACACACACACACACACACACATACACACACACACACTTTCTTTATCCACTCCTTGGTTGATGGACACTTAGGTTGATTCCATTTTTTTGCAATTGCAAAAATTTTTAATGCTTGTATATAAAGTTAGTAAATAAATCTGGCTAAAAACACTATTTAAATTAATAAAAATATTAATGATTGTTGTCTCTTGGAGATAGGATCATGAATGGTTACTTTTTCTAATTAATAGATCATACTTTTATAATAGGGAAAATTAAATATTTATACAAAAATATTTATAGGCTGGTGTGGTGGCTCACACCTGTAATCCTAACACTCTGGGAGGAGAAGGTGGGAGGATTACTTGAGGTCAGGGGTTCGAGACCAGCCTGAGCAAGAGTGAGATCTGGTTTCTACTAAAAATACAAAAAATTAGCTGGGTGCGGTGTTGTGCGCCTGTAGTCCCAGCTACCCAGGAGGCTGAGGGAGGAGGATCGCATGAGCCCAGGAGTTTGAGGTTGATGTGAGCTAAGCTGATGCCACTGCACTCTAGCCCGGGCAACAGAGTGAGACTCTGGCTCAAAAAAAAAAAATTGATGAATTTATAAAAATTAAAAATCCAGTATGCTTTTAAGGATTTGAAAATGTACAGAAAGAAACTGGAGAGAAGAATATTAAAATGGTAACTATGATATTAACTTTGGGTATTATTTTTTCTCCTTTATATTTTATAGATTTAAAAAATCTAAAATTAAAAATATTATAAAATATTTCTATATTAAGCATTTATAATTATTAAAAAACCTACAAAATTTGAGGTGAGTTTATATATTAACATATAAGAAATTCACTTTGTTTCATGTCTAGCTAAGTTTTTTGAAATTCAAGGGACACATGATTGTGAGACATGAGAGAGATGGCAGGCCTGGCCATTGTAGGCAGAGGTGTTGGGTGGCAGCCACACATCAGTTGTTTTACTGACTCGGTGGAACATTCCAGGAGGCCATTCCTGCCCAGATCTGTCACTTGCTTTCTGGGCCATATCAGTCACCAGAGAGGAGGTGGGCACCCTACTACAAAGCCTGCCATTGGGTTTTGTCTGAATTCCATTTTACACCGTGGCATGGCCATGATGCAGTGTGTTGGCAGCATTTCTGTTCTGCAAGCTAAGAAGTAACAAGCCACGGGGACCGCCTGGGACCATGCAGTTCATATGTGACAGGGTGGGATTTTCTTATCCCTTTTTCTTTCTTGTCCCATCTCTTCTCCTTTTCCTGGTAGAGAAAAGTTCTTTGGCAAGACTGAAAAAGGGAGAATACATTTTGTGGGATAATAATGCTGTGACAAGGTCAAGTTGAGTGGAGGACGATTCTACTCCCCTCCTCCTGCTGGAAATATCTGGTTCCCCTTGGTCATGAGAGATTTCTTTCCACCGGCCTCCTGAATCCAAAGGATGCTTGACTGCTGAGAAAAGCAGTTCTTGGAAAAGACTCCTCATAAGGCTTGCTTAGGTCACTAAGGTAGTTCTGCATCTTTGTTCCACATAAAGATGTATAAAAGAGTATTTGTTGTTTCAAACTCTTAAGAAGAGTGGGGAGTTGAGACACTGCTGTGTGTGTATGTTTTCTTCCTCCTTACTGCAGATTTTAGTAAACAACAGAGCCTGACTTAAAATTTTGAGTCTGTGGTCCTTATTTACACAATATAGTGTTTTTCAAATTGTGGCGTGTGTACCACTGGGATGATTTCAGGTGGTACCTGGATAAACATTTCTTATTTTAATAGTGATGTGTGTTTCCATAATTATTAGAAAAATATAACCAGCATAACAAACCCATAATTTTGTGGATATTGTTGTTTATGATGCAGGCTCATTCTTTCAGTTTTTAAAAAAATGAGTCAATTTAAAGAGAAATATTGATAGAGAAGCAGTTAGTATATGGATAAGGCAAGGGCTGGAAATGAAGTATGGGAGATGCAGTATTAGGTGTGGCTAATATTAGCGGGAGAAAGGTTTGTTTGCTTTGTAGATATTTTGCTCCAAAGAACTCAGAATATCCAAAGCTTCCGCAGGACCTGATGCCAGGTGCTAGATGGAGTCTGGAACTCATCTTTGTTAAGTCTCATCTTTGTTAAGTTGGAGCTGGGGCTCTGGGGGCAAAACAGAGAGGTGGGAGAGCCTGAGGGGATATATCGGAAAGGAAGAGGGATGGAGACTAGAGACGACAGGAGCCCTGCGCGATCCAGGGTGCGTGCCGGGTGAATTCACAGGTGACTTGACGGAGAGGGTAATATTTGTGGTACCATCTGTTCTCCGCGTGGGAAAGAGATTAGCGATAGGAATAACCTTCTGTTAAGAAGCTGCGTTAACGAAGCCTCCTGAGTGTCAGGAATATGTGTAGCCAGCTACGCCACGGGCGCCCAACCCCAGTGGGGCCGCACTGAGGTATGTATACAACTGTCCGCTGCAGCTGCCGGGGGACAGAGAAGTGACCCAAACAAAGTGGGCGACAGGAGCGGCTGCTGTTATACAACATTTGAACCCCGTACCGCGGCCCGGAGCCTCCAGCTACGCCATCTTACCCCTGTGCTTGTGGTCACGTGCCCGCGCCTATTTCCTGTTCCGGTGCCAGTTACGGTAGTAGACTGTGTAGACAGTGAACAGTAATGTAGGTGGAAGCTCACTGTTGTAAAGATGTTAAAACTATGTTAAATAAAAAAGGGTAACTTACAAAACTGTGTGCAAAGTATAATCCTATTTTTTTGTGAAAAATATGTTCTATATACATAGGAAAAAAATTTAAGAGGAGAGATACATAAGCATGTTTAAACTGATTATTACTTGGTAACAGGAATATGATGATTTTCATTTTTTCCTAATTTCTCGAAATAATGAACATGTATTAATTGTGTGATCTTTTCAAAGGTTGAATAGTTCTCTCTTTATTCACTCACATATTTGCCCCCAAGGGGACCTTCTATATGATAACTTTGGTTGTCAAATTTATATTTAAGGCTCAGTAGGGGGCTCATTACCCAGAGCTAGGGTTTCCAGCTACTTCTGGTAAAAGAAGTTGAAACATAGTTTTTGTGACAGAATTATTCTACTATTTTTTTTCTGGGTGTGGATAACATTTTAAAATATAACTGTTCTATAATATCATCATTAAACATATACATATTTAAAAATACTTTAAATTTAGGTATTCTTCAATGATTAACTTTAAATATGGTTGTTCTAATGAAAATCTGATGCTCAATTTAATTAAGCAAACCTTTCATGCACCACCTCTTACCATTAAACAACCACTATTTTTATAATGCTCTAAATTTATTTTGCATTAATAAAATAAACATTGGAAGAGAACTCTATTATATCAGGCATTAACTCTTATCTAGCCAACTCAACCAACTTGAAAAACCGTGTTATCAAATTGTAATTTATATTATTATTATTAATATTCTTACTGGTTTGCAATTATGACCACACTGTGTGGCCTGAGGGGATCAGATAAAGAAGGCCCCAGAAATAAACTCATTCAATAATATATATTAATATTAAGCATTGGCAATGTGTGTGGTGGAAAGGTAGCAGGGCGGAATCAGGACTTGTTGTCTAATTCCAGCTCTGTTGCAGAATGGCTGTGGGAACTTGCACAAGTTGCTTAATCTCTCTGGGTCTTCATTTTCTTATCTGGAAAATTCAATAAATTTATTATTATGTGTAGAATTCTGTGCTACACATTCTGAAAAACCTCAAAATGCTTTCAAGGAAGTTACGGTGTACAAGGAAAAATCGACTAATACACAGTTATCTACAATATGAGGCAGCCATGGCCACTGCCTTAGGGACCAGCTCAAGGAAAGTGGTTGTTAAGGTTAGCAACTGGGGCAAGGGGAGGGTCAGTGAGCTGGGTTTTCACACCTCAGCTCTGACACTGGCCATCAGTCAGGCCTTGTAAGTTACATAACATTCTCTCAGACCCTCAGTTTTCTAATCTGTAGATTGGGAACATCTAATAGGTTGGCTGTAAAGAGTAAATAAGATGATATATTTATACATAAACACTTAGCATGGTGGTGGGCCCCTAGTGCATGTGTAATAAGTGTTAGCTCTTATTAACATTTCTGCCATATTGGGATAATGATGGAGGAAGGAGCATTTAAACTGTGTTTTGAAAGATGGGCTAAATATTTTAAATTAAAAATAACTTTCATACACAGCATCCTAAATTTAATTCATCAACCTATTATCCAAGCATTAATCTAAACTCTTTAAGATGTTTTTAAATTAAAAATAACTTTTATTTTTTTATTACCATAAAGGGTTGTTTTTTCCTCCCTGTCACCCCT